>NC_134576.1:133082026-133454526 GCF_050947875.1 Dermacentor variabilis
CAAATGTTTGCTGTACAGCCTGTAAGGTAAGGCTACCTGAATGATGTAGCCTGCTCCACTACGCAAGTTCTCATATTTTTATGTCTATGCTATGCCCACGGGGGTGAAAATGTACCGTGCTTTTGCTCCAATTTTACATTTACCTAGGTGCCGCTGACATTATGAAACATTAGAAAATTATTCAAAAAATATTTGCATTTACAAATTGTGACTATTCGATCTGGTCTTTAAATCAATAGGCCACTATTCAATTTGTTATTTGAACATTCACATACCCATAGCCATGAATGCAGGTGGCATGCTGTAGAAATGTGCAATGAGCATGGTAAAGCTAATATTGTACTCTACTTGTCAACCCGTGGTTATGTTTCAGATCTGCAATGTCTTCTATGTTGCAACTGCTTCATATGTATGTGACTGTAATGGAAGAACTCGACATATAATGCTGTATCATCTGGCACATTCCAGTTTTTTGCTGCCACGTAGAATGCACTAGCTTTTGATCACAAACGCAGGTGTAGTGACAGAAGTTGCTCTAGAATCTGCAGCATTGCCTCATATGTATTCAACAGAGTGTACACATATAAATTTGGGCAAGTCAGTGTAGTCGTAAACAAAAGTTTGCAAACCAGTGGTAAGCGAGAAGAGGTGTATTTCCTTGTGACTGAGACACAGCTCTGAACTGATGGGTGCACTATGGTATTTAGTGAGTGCTCTATGACTTTTGAACACTGACATTCAGTTTCCATTTTCTGACCTTCAGGTTGCATCATCAGTTTTCTTGAAGAATCTCTGGTGCAACAACTTTAGCCCCTGGCTGCACATTGCAACGTTACAGCACAAAAGGGATGGAACAAAAATAAGCATGAGACACACAAGTGCTCCACATCTTTTACGCTTAGTTTGCATTCCATCTGTTCCTTCAAAAGAAAACAAGTGCCTTGTGCTTCAAAGCAACTAGTACAGGTTTCAAAAAGAAACTTAAGAGGGGCCCTATAAAAAGGTTTATAGAACAGTATGCTCCCCTGTAAAGATGAACTCAAAGGGTCCAAGCTAATCATTCAGGTTCCATTTTCTGACCTTCAGGTTGCATCATCAGTTTTCTTGAAGAATCTCTGGTGCAACAACTTTAGCCCCTGGCTGCACATTGCAACGTTACAGCACAAAAGGGATGGAACAAAAATAAGCATGAGACACACAAGTGCTCCACATCTTTTACGCTTAGTTTGCATTCCATCTGTTCCTTCAAAAGAAAACAAGTGCCTTGTGCTTCAAAGCAACTAGTATAGGTTTCAAAAAGAAACTTAAGAGGGGCCCTATAAAAAGGTTTATAGAACAGTAGACTCCCCTGTTAAGATGAACTCAAAGGGTCCAAGCTAATCTGTTTGTCCTATCAGAAGTCGCCACAGAAGTTCACTATTCTAGGCACACTCAAGTATTCAAACGAAAGCCGCATGTAAAAAAAACACACACACACAAAAATGCATACGCGTTTATTGTACTTGCAGGTTCAAACTATTGGTTTATGTACTTTTATCTGGGTACTTTACAAATCTATGCACCTACGCCATTTCACCAAACTTGCTAAAAAATTCTCCGGTACCCTCATGCAGAAACAATGTGTCAAAGTATTCGGGACATTATTAAATGCATCATGCGTGAGCTCCACTTGTCCTCAGCAGCTCCTCAGCAGCTCCTCACCATCGAAAATCTGCTCCATTTAGATTTCCATGTGGTGTCAGCCCTGCATGTTCTCACTTACAGTATGCATCCACATATGCATCTGCATTTTCCAGTACAAGAGGTCGCTCTGAGCTTCTCAGTGGGCCAAGTAGCGAGATCAATGAAGGCCATGAAAGTTCAGCTCAAACAAATGGACAATCTGCGCTAAGCAGATTTAAAGACCTTATATATATATATATATATATATATATATATATATATATATATATATATATATATATATATATATTGCACGGTCTATGGTAAACCAGCCAAGCACTTGTCAATGGTTCGGCATAACCGGGTTCGTTATGCTGTTATACAGTTATGCTCAACTGTTTAAATCCACATGTGCACTTTTAATGATCACCGAAACTCGCGATTTCTACAGCCACTAATGTAAATGGCCGTTGGAAGTTCACGCGCAATATGGGCATTACGAGATGTCGTCGTAATGCGACATGTCTCGACAACTTACTGCAGGTGCGTTATTACTGCTTATACTGCATGCTAGGGATGGGCAGAGGGCACTCCGAAGAAGGCTGGATATACGCTCTAATGACTACTACGCCCAAGCAGCGATCAATGCTGTAGCTATTGCAACCGTGGTTAATCACGATACACAGTCACGTAACAAGGCAAGTACACGGCCCACTGAGTTCCGGGCGCTGCGCGAACTTCGCCAGGAACACTCGCACGGTATAGATCGCCGATCACGCGAACGTGATTGTCCTTGCGAAAGAGACAGCTCGCTCCACGAGAGGGAGGCCGTTCTGTCGTGAACGGCACTACGTGCGCGGTTGATTTCACGAATATTTGCGTCTACTCACTTGGCAACCTTGCCGTACTTTTGGAAAATCTGATGCAGGTCATTGTTTGTGAGCTTGAACGGCAAGTTGCTCACGTATACGGTGCTTTTGCTCGGCGTAAGACCCGCGCTCATGTCGGCGACGGTCGCTCCAGTTCCAGGATACCGCTGTCTGCACGAATTAGTTGCGAATTTTGCAGTTAATCAGATCAACAAGCATGCTTTTGATTTTTCTGAATGTACTACATGCACAAGCGTTAGAAATCCTGGTGAATTTTTGATGCAGGGAATTAAAATGAACAACACTTTTGCGTTTCGGTGAAGTTTCGGTACGGTCTGCTGATCACTCGCAGAAAACACAACACAGGAACCTATCTTGTCTTGGATTCATTCGACGTTCAAAAATTTGAACAGCTCAACGTTTAAAAATGCAAATAAGAACTTTCACATCCTTTAATCAACCTATATATTTTAATTTTAAGCTTATAGTTTTTTAATGGCTTTATTATTTCGTATTGTTTAGATTGTTTATCATTTGTGGCTTGGCTAGGCTGGACTAGGCTTTGTTGCGTCGGTTGCATTTCAATTATGGTATCATCGTCAACAACCGGCGACGTTCATGAATGCGAGGCGCCCGACTTCGAACGGGTCGCTCCGGCACTCTTGGGTGTCGAAAATTTCTGTAAAAGTGTCCGTGGAATTCAGTAAGCGCAAGTCTGGATGATCCAGTGGCAATGATAGCTGCAGGGGAACCCCTGGAGTTCGTGCCGTACGGCTCCGAGTACCTGACACATCACCCTGGAAACGCTCGGCTGCGCAGCGATGGGAGCGCAGGTGACAGAGGCTCGACTGCCCCCACGAACGCTGCAGATCTCTCGGAAGCTCTACAGGGCGTCTCCCTGCGCATCAACAGGCGCAGCGACGACGGTCTTCAGCCGAAAACGTCGTCGTTTTGGAAGCTCCGCGAGAGCTCATCCCTGGACGACGACTCGGACGGGGAAGAGGAATTGTACGCGTCAACTGACACCGTAATCTGGAGCAAGTCCAACGGCGGTGATGTGCGCACAGTTCTGCGGACTTTCAATATCAGCGGGAAGATCCAGGACGCTCTATGGTGCGACTTTATTGTGGCCGACTACAAGGCGAGGCATCTCGTCGGGAGCGTCAGCGCGTCAGAGCCGGAAACACGAGTGCCCTGTGTCTGTCTCTTCGAAATGGGCTCCGGTACCTTGCACTGTTTCTCGCGCTCCGGAGAGGACTACACGCGCTCCGTGCCTTTCGTCGTGTCGCGCCTGTGGCCCATGCGCTACGGCTTGCTGATCGAGCGCCGATCGCAAGAAGTCACTCAAGCGGGCGCGCCGCGCGTTCCCGCGGCGCCGAGCGAACACTGCGCGGCTGATGCCTTCATGTTCAGCCTGCTACACCCGCTGGACGAAGTGGCTCCTGTGGTGACGCGGACCGCGGTGCACGGCCACATTCCGAAGTTCGGCTACATGCAGTACGACTCCGGCGCCGAGGTGGTGTACGTGTGCGAAGAGCCCTCGCTGCTCGTCATGTTCCACCGGGACCAGGCGGCGCACACCGTGTGGCAAGTGCGACGCACCACGGAAGAGGAAGACCAGTTTGTCGACAGCACCGCCGTCGTGTGCGGTTTGGACCGGACGCCGACATGCTTCCGCGCCACCGCCGGTTCGGCGTCGACGTCGGCGTCGTCGTTTGGTTCTCCGCGCCTTTTCCACAGCACTCCCGCCACCGGTCGCTCGCCGCTGGACCGAGCGTCGAACTCCGGCCATCACAGCCAGTCCCCCCTCGCTCACATGGCGTACTTGAGCAGATCGCAGTCGCCGTTGCCCTGTGGAACGCCCCTCTTCACTCCGAGCCACGAAAACACGTTTAACACGAACTTGACGCACGACCAGCGTGACGCACAGACTTTGCCGGTCGTACCCGATATTTGCCTCGACCAGCTGTGGTGCGAGCCGCAGCCCTCGGGAGAGAGAGCCTCCAAGGCGTTTGTAATCCGCGACATGGTCGGGAACGCGTACATTTGCTACCACTTGGTCTTTCGGAAGACGCTGAAGCTCGTCAGCTTCAACAAAAGTAGGGCGCGGCCAACGCTGACAGAGTGCGACTCGATATCGGCGCTGGATGTCCAGTATCTGCCGTCGCTAAAGATGTTGCTTGTGCTTGACCTGAACCACAGCCTTACGCTCTATGCCGGACCCAGCAGACTGTGCAAAGTGCACGTGCCTTCATTTGTGTTTGCGCCGCCGAGAGAACTCGAGTGCTCACTTCCTCGTGCTGTGCCTTTGGTCCCCCGTCGCAGCAGCTTGAGTAGCGGTGGCAGCGGCGCATTCCCGGATATCGGCGTTTCTCCCGTGTCTGCAAATGCCGGCCACATGCACACAGCAGCTGAAGACTCGGGACTCTTGCCACTGCCACACCACGTGTCCCTGCAGGATGCCGTCAGGAATCGTGTTACCTTGGAGTCATCGTCCGGAACATACTATCGGCTCAGCCTCCCCGCAATGTCCAAGGACAGGATCGTCAAACGCTGTCTGAAAGCCCTGTCTGTGGTTCTGCCTGAGGAACTGGGTGTCCAGGTGCTCACAAGGTGGTACATGTCACGGAATGCACCTGGACCTACAGACTTAACAGCTTCGACCGAAATGCATTCGTTTCTGTTGTTCATTCTGGGTACAGTTGGCTGTGTTGCTGCCAGCGGTGGCTTACAACAAGTTGGAGGCATGGACCTTGATGTTGCAACTCCCGTAGCAGTGAAAAAATCCAAATCTAGTGAAGGAGGTTCTAATGCAGACTGGGAGTACTTGCTAGAGCGGTCAGGGGGTCCTCTCAGGGTGGCATCAAGAAGTGCACCGAAACCAGGACCGAAGATGCCACTATTTGTCCCCAGCTGTGACACCTTGGCTAGCAATGTTGCACCCCTCCAGGAGCACGCCTACAGCGTGCTGACTGCGCTTCACCTTGTCTACGAAGATGCCAAGTTGGACGTGCTCGAGTGGCCCTCGTTGCCTCGATTTGCCGGATTCCTCTATAGGCTGTCTGTCCATCTGCGCTTGAAGTCCTATCAGGATCTTTACAGGAAAGACTTCCCGGAGAAAATCAGTATCGACGATTTCCCATCTAGCACATCAATTCCTGAAGGTGAACCAAAGACCCCGTCCTGGTTTGCTTTGTCCCCACCTAACATATTTTCCTGGATTGCAAATACAATGGCACATCCGGGCGACAAGTCGAGGTTTCTTTATATTCCTGGAACAACCAAATCTCTCAGAGCAGTTGTGCTCCTTTACACTGTGCTCTCTCACCCTCTGGAGTGTTCATTTTCTAGCGACCTTTTGCAGGACATTTCTGCAGCATTGTTAGGAAAATGCGAAAGCCATGGGTTCTCCTTTCCCAAGGAGAGTGGTGTAGGTGAGAAGATAGTCTCTCTTCTTGTGAAGCTTGGCATTGACTTGGACCAGCTTTCTCGTTGGCCCTCTGGAGTTGTTGCACCTCTTCAGGATGCCATGGTTGAGTGTCAAGACAGCCCTGCTCTTGGTTGGGGTCCAGCAGCATATCACTTAGTTGGAAGGGAAGATCTTGCCAAGCTGACAGCGCAAAAACAAAGAAAGTGTCTTGCAAAAATTGCTGTGCCAGCTGTACACGAAAACACAAAGCAGGGATCAGGCTTTAATGACAAGGACAATGGCTTTGAGCTCCTTAACAAAGAAATGTGCAAGTTAAAGTTCAGCAAAGACCAGCGCATAGTTGAAGCATGCCGCATGCTGCAGTCATCGATGCCAGTGTGCATCTCCATCCAGCAGCGACCAGAAGTAAGTGACCACGAGTTTGTGGAGGAGCAGGAGCGTCATCTGTATGGCTTGTGCATTCGCACCATGGCCCTTCCTGTAGGCAGAGGTATGATGACTCTACGCAGCTGCCAACCCGTGCTCGCAGACCCGCTGCCCGTTCCAAAGCTTTGCCTTACAGGACGTGTTCCCCTGAGAAATGCCACGGTCGACATGTCTCACATTGAAGTGCCCCCAAACATGAACACATGGCCCCTGTTCCACAACGGTGTTGCGGCTGGCTTGCGTGTTGCGCCTGATGCAGATGACGTGGATTCAAGTTGGATCACTTTTAACAAGCCCCGAGCCAGCACTGCAACAGACGCCACTATTGAGCATGCTGGCTTCCTCCTCGGTCTAGGCCTCAATGGCCACCTGTCTGCTCTCAGTGCCACGGCCATCCATGATTACATGGTGAAGAACCATGAGCTGACTAGTGTTGGACTGTTGCTTGGCTTGGCTGCTTCAAAGCTGGGGAGCATGGATCTTGCAAGCACGAAAATGATGAGCATCCATGTTGAAGCACTCCTGCCGCCAACCTCCACAGAATTGGACGTTCACCCACTTGTATGCGTGGCATCTGTCATGGGTCTGGGGCTACTCTATGCCGAGTCTGGTCATAGCCAGATGGCAGATATACTGCTCGGAGAAGTAGGTCGTCCTCCTGGCCCAGAGATGGATCACTGCATTGACCGGGAAAGTTATGCACTGGCTGCTGGGCTTGCCTTGGGCTTGGTCATGCTCGGAAAGGGTGGCTCTCAGTTCTACCATTCCAATTTGCGCATGGCCGATCAACTTCACCATTACATGGTGGGAGGACGTGTGCGGTCAACGGGAAACCAGCGGGAAAGGTTCCGTTCTCCTAGCTACCAAATTAGAGAAGGTAACACTGTCAACGTTCACGTCACCAGCCCAGCAGCCACCCTCGCTCTTGGCATGATGTTTTTCAACAGCGGCAATAATGCAGTTGCTGGCTGGATGGCTGTGCCAGAAACACAATACCTCTTGGACATGGTCCGACCAGACTTCCTTCTTCTCCGTACACTGGCCTCTGGGCTCATTCTTTGGTCCAACGTCTGTCCAACAAAAGCCTGGATTGAGAGCCACATACCTACAGTGGTGGCATCCTATGCATTTCAAGGGGCGTCTGAAGATGCGGACATTGACCACGAGACCATGAGCCAAGCGTATTGCAACATATTGGCTGGAGCTTGCCTCTGCGTTGGCCTCAAATTTGCGGGCTCTGCAAATTCTGAAGCATTCGATATCCTCCACCACTACACCATGTACTTTCTGGACCTGCAGAAGCAGGCAATGGCTGAGCAAGCTGGGCGAAACACGCTGGAGACCTGCCTTCTTGTCGCCGTGTTGAGCCTGTCTCTCGTCATGGCTGGCACTGGCGACCTAGAAATCATGCGCATCTGCCGCCACCTCCGGCTGCGCTCCACCCATGCTTCGAGCCATGTCCTATATGGTTCTTACTTGGTTACCCACATGGCTTTAGGCTTTTTATTCCTCGGGGGCACGGAACTGACCCTTAGCACACGTCCCATGGCCATTGCAGCATTGCTGTGCTCACTCTTTCCATGTTTCCCCATCCACAGCAGTGATAACCGCTACCACCTGCAGGCCTTCCGGCATCTCTATGTGCTTGCTGTGGAGCCTCGCCACTTGCTGCCAGTGGACACTGTGACTGGAAACGTTGTGTACAGCCACATAACTGTCTCCTTCAGGCCAACAAATGTGTACACTGCCTGTGAGTACACGTTGAAGGCGCCATGTCACCTTCCAGAACTTGACCTCTTGGACAGTGTCGCCTTAAACGACCCCCGCTACTGGCCAGTCATCTTCAGGCGTGACAAGAACTGGGACCTTCTCAAATCTGTGCTCTCCTCCCGTGGCCGGCTGTGCGTCAAGCACAAGGCTGGTTGCCTGCCGTATGCTGTGGATCCTACGGGCTGCAAGACGGCCTTTGAGCAAAGTGCCATCAAGGACCTGCTGCGCGGATGGTCGACGAGGCCCAAGGTGTCTGCCTGCTTCTCTGAGAACACTGTCATTTCAAAGTTCACCGAGTTTTTCCTTCGAGTGCGTGCGTCTGGCGACTCGGAGCAAGCGCTGCAACATGCTTTCGGCACCATACTCTTAGAGTGCACCATGCGCGAAAGGGTGGACACACTTTCCACGCTCTTTGACCTGTTCCAAACGGCCAGGCACGACTTCATGCAGTCTACGCTACCACTGTGGCAGGCCAGGATTGTGCTTGCCTACTACGACTACTGCCGAGGTCAGAAGCGACAACTCATAGACACTTCCTTCGCTGTCACCCTACGAGCACGTATCGCAGCCGCCGTCGATGACGACCTCCCCAAGGAAGATTTGGCTGCAGCAGTGCAGATGTATGTGAGGGATGAAGCCACTGTGCCTGCAGCCGCACTTCCATTTCTTGTGTGGCATGACATTTCATGCCCTCTGTCGAATACTCGTCAAAGTGGCAAAAGTCCTATCCACTTCCTTGCCTTCTGCCTTGAACATCTGTCACCAGCCATCGGCATTGAAACAGTCCTGCAGTCGCTGTTGTGAGTGTGTTGGTGGTTACAGGTATGGGGGACTAGACTATTCTATACCTTTAACTTAATAAATGTTTTGTTGATACAACTTTGATGCCTTTCCTAAACGTACAATCATTCTTTAAAGGTATCGAAAATGCTTGTAAGTGTGAATATTTGAAACTTTTGAATACCGAATCAAATACTATTCGATTCAGTCTTCGAATCACTATTCACAGTCACTATATTTAAATAGAAATATTTTTCTAATAATTCCTGTTCAAGATTCAACATAAAATTTGATCATAAGTACGATGAAGTTCATCCCTGCAGGCATAGTATAGGTATAAAGCACGATAACTTGGGTAATGGAGCAGGCTACACCACTCAGGAAGGCACACTTTACCGGCTGTACAGCGGTTATTCACACAATCTGAAGAGTCCTATGCATGGGAGGCAAAGAAACCGCTCATTTATTCCTTATGCTTTGGGCTTTTAATCAACTTTTCGTAATGTGCAATCTAATGGCACAAACTTGCTACCTTTATGAATACTAAGACAAAAATAGTTTTATTTAATTGTGAAAACAGCTGTACATTATTCGAAAAGTATTCAATTTGATTTGCTTATACCACAATTCGAACCGTATTCGATTCGGTATAAAAAAAATTACTATTTGAACAATACTTGTAATGATGTCAGCAAAACCGCAATGTAACTAAGTCAGTAAAATCGTCACTTTACTTAGTCTTGTATAAATTCAACCTTTTATGGAACTAAGTACAGTCACAGACAGATTCTTCCTACACGGAAAGGGTCATGAAAATTGTCGAGCTATCGAAAAAAACAAAACTCTGAAGAAAAAAAAGCATTTTGTTCAATTCTACAGACGGCGTCCAAAAATACGGTTTTATGCTGTGTCGATATCTTCACGTCAGTGAAGTGAAGCCTGCGAAGCTTTCATGTCCGCTCCACCACGGTGGCTGTTATTGTCAGCTACAGTGGGAGGAGACAGTGCGAGCCAGGAGGGGAAATGGGTGGACGGGGACATGTGTGCATCAGCCACCAACCCCTTGCGCGTGCAGGAAAGAGATGTGCGTTAAGCCACTATCTTTCTTGGCTCACCTTCGACCACACAGCAAGCACACGAAACTGGGAGTGCGATAGGTTCTTAGCGCCCTTGAAATTTATATGGCAAATGACGTACGGCGAGAGAGTCTTGCAGGTAGTACAAGTACCATTACTCATGTTTATCACTGTTATAACTGCCACAGGACGCAGAAACAATTGGTAGCAGCAAGAAATTTGACGATTACGATACTCCCCAATGCGAGCGCAGCTGTTTAGATTAGATGTTTTGAATTCATGATATAGTGTGGCAAAGAATTTGATTCTGAACGATGGGCAGCTCTGCCAGTTCGTTTAGCAGCAGCGGCAGACAAAGCATTCACACTGGTTGTGTTGCTCATTGTTCAGAAAGAAAGCGTAAACACGGGAATGTGTGGTTCGCACGGAGCGCATTCTCTAGTGGCAACGCCGCAGGCGAAGTAGCGCATGCACAGAAAGTCCGAAGCTCACGCCAGCGCTTTGTTTCCATATAGGGTATGAGTGGACGCGCTCGCCGCCGTTGAGCACGTCTTTCCTCTTCACCCTTTTGCCATACATTTGTCTCCTAATGCAGTGGAAGCATTTGTCTCCTAATGCTTCCACTGCATCCTCCTCCTCGTGCCCTCTTCGCTGTCGCCGTCGTTCATTCCCTGCTGCACTCCGCGTTCGCTCTTTCATCCTTCGCGGTGCTCGTTTGCTCGGTTACGCTGATGCTCAACGCAGGAACGGGTGCCTAAGAGCTGTGCTCTTAAAACGCTAAATTGCGCATGTTCAGAAGACTAGATGCACTGAAACCAGATACACCGACACTGTACTAGCCAGTTATCTCTGGTTAAATCAGGCGGCATGCGCAGTGATCTTGGAGGCCATGACCAGCTGAATTCGAAGGCACTGCTCCACTTCAGCGGCCGCTCTCCTTCATGCGATTTGAGAGGTGCATTCGCAAGCAGCCACATGTATTCAACCATTAGACCATCCGTGCCCACAGCTGTTTACATTTATTGTCTTGGTATTTCTTCGCAGCGGCAGTGAAATTTAGCTGTATCAAAATCACATCTAAACACACTTCATTATATCGAGGTTCAAGATGCAACATGTTCTATGGACAAGATATTATAAAATGCTAAACATTTGCTATACTGAGAATTTCATTATACCGAGGTTAAATTATAGTACATGGATTTGTGTAAAGTCATTCTTCTGGCTTCAAACAGCTTTGCAGGTTGATCAATTTTGACAATATCAAGTGCAACGCTTTATAGTGACTATGCGCGAGTGTAAGAACTTAATGCCTTTGTGCATTTAGAAAAGAATGCTTCTAAGAAACTTGGAAAGATAGCTCAATAATACCACAAGAACATGTAAAGCAGCAGGCATAAAGTTTAGACAAATCCATCTAGTACTACCAATCATTCCCATGGTGCTTGAATGACTACAGCACCAGCACCCCCTAGTAATTTTTGTAGGAAACCCTCAGAGTAGAAACAGTGGTGAATTCCCATTTCTGCTTTGACAGTGTTTCAACGCAGATTTTCCAAGACTTGCACCTATTTCATAAATCTAAGTCCTAGTGCAGTGCCGTGCGTTAAGACTGCTGTGCTTTAAACAAACAATAAGCCAACATCTGTGCATGTATGCCTACAGCACATACTAATTTTGCACCTTCAGGCCCTTTCCTGCAAGCTGGTCTGGTGTTTGGACTGCGAAAGGATTATTACAACCTTAACTAGATATATCTAAACTGCAGCACCAGGAACACGGCCCATTTTTCTTGAACAAGTTGTGCCAAGCATTATCCTGTTCAGCTTTAATGAGTTTGAAATAAAGGCAATCTACCTTGTTCTCTAAGAGAATGCGACAGCAGATGGCAGCACTGGAGGCAAGGCTTCATAATTTGTCTCACTGTCCGCTTGAACATAAGCTGCCATGCGATCAATAAAACTCCTGTTAGCCAAAGAAACATCCAGGATTTCCACACAAGGCCTTTGTTGAACTCGGTCAAATGTTTTTAGCTGCTGGACTCTAATGGGACAAGGCACTACGTACACACAATCACAAGTGTGTTCAATTCAAACACAAGGTTTGCTTCGCTAAGACAAAGCAGCTTGTAAAGCGAAGTTTGTTTTTCAAGTTTTATTTCACTGCACACTACATCGCAGATACATTGTTTTCCCTCCCTGGCAAGAAAGAGGTTTTTCATTACACATAGAGGGAGGTGGGTGGTCTACTAGAAATCTGTGCATATAACCATGAAACAAAGAACAATGTAAAAGAAAACTGCACTAAATTGAGTAGCACCCACAACAACCAGAAACAAGAAGGCAAACTCTAGAACATTGCACTTGTAACAGACAACACGCATGTCTTATCAGTTGCATCTATGTATAACGTAAGCAATCCTAGATCTCCATAAAGTCATCTCCCCTTCCCACAATGCCAGATTCGCTACCGATGCTCATCAAGTTTGGACAGGCACTAGACAAGCATTTTTAGTAATGTACCAAGTGCAAATCGCGCTTGTTTTTTTGTTGAGAGCACTGTCGGTCTTGGGCAATACCCAAACTACACGCGATGAAAGGCCCATTTACAGTATGTGCAAGCAGCACATGAAACAAACGCATGACTAGGAGGGGGTAGAAGAAAGTACCCAGACACAAGTAGACAGCATAAACGGGTTTCCTTCAGCAGACCAGCAAATAGAAAATGTACGAGGTCATAAAGCAAGCGAGGAGTGGGTAGCTTAATATACAAAAAACGATAAAGAAGCATATTAAAAAAAATACTGCACAGCCTCTAATGAAAGAATCTGGGGTACTGCGTGTTCAACCAACAGCTGTTAGTGGGCCTCATGGCTTTACATTGCTATGGGACTCTGAGCTCGAAACAGCGTCGCCTGCACAGTTTTGACAAAGGACGTATATTAGTGTAGAAACAAACAACACGTATGTGTCGGTTAGTTCCATACTCTCTGGAATGCTGGATCACTCGGGGAATAGCAGAGGTCAAGACTATGCTGGTCTAAGGTGACCTCCCGCCAAATGAAACGTGGACTGCCCACTTCCAATGAAAGCTGCAAATCTTTCTTTGCAATACAGCGATACTAGCATCCATTGCTTAAGATTAGTTGACACAGTGGGCTAGCGTCGCTCAAATGTAAAGATGGCAAAAAGAGAAAGTCTGCAAGGAAGAAAGTTCCGAACCCTCATGTGTAACAACTATCTGTGTTGGGTTGGTGCTCAAAGTTCAGGCTAACCATGTTTTGTTCCTCAAGTAGTGCGTACAGTCAGACAACCTACTACCTGAACAAGCAAAACGAATCGGACCTACAAGCTGAGCTTCCCATTTTCTAGCAATCCAGGATCCTTGCTGGCCTTGCACATACATTCTCGAATTTCAGTTTTCTTCACTTCCGGCAAAGCACTGTCATGAAGCTGCACACTGTGAACCCCAAATACAGCCTGCATGCAAGAAGCTTGTTGCAATTTCCTTTTCCAAAGTTTTGAGAAAAAAAAAGAAAAAAAAGAGAGATATAGAGTGTAAGAAACAAAAGCATTACTGTCTTCGTGTCTGTGACATGCAATCTTCAATCCATACTTTTTTGTGGGGTGCGGTTACGAACTGACACGAAACCAAGGAAAATACATCAAAATGTACACAGGACGTCCAGATTTGCACAGAAGCGGGCCATTTTAGAGACCGCAAGTGCCGTTTGGCAGCTGGAAGCTGCTTCGGGTGGTGGTGACCATTTTCCACGCGCCGACTGCCGTGACACTATTCAGGTGCTGTGGTTTGGGTACGGCGGAGGTGCGTAGACGGGCACAAATGCAGGCATCTTGGTCGCTGTCTCGTAATCGGGTGGCAACAGAGCCTGAAATCGAAGGGCGTGTACGATTGGCAAACGGGACAGGTACCATTCAACATCAGCTGAATTAAAGGGGGCACAACAGTGACATTGAAACCATTTTCGATTTGTTCAATTAACTTGAATAAAACTTTACCTACATGCTAAGTATTTTCACATTAATTTCAAAAGTGACTCTGATTAGTTTTAGTGTGGGTCAATAAGCTTCTAACGTTCACTTCACCTGTTTGAGGCCACAATGAAAAAAAGAGATGGCATGATAAATGCCTAATTTCTAAGGTATGGCAAGATAGCCTAAAGGCATGAAATGCAAGAAGCAGATTGCCTTGACTTCACAAATTCATTATTTTGCTACATTTTCCGTTTTTGCATGGCTTCCACATTGTGAACACTTAAATACAATGGACTGTAATATAGCTAATTATGCTAATAACAAAAAGCTGCTTCTAATGTTTCAGTCCTTGCCATTATAAGTGTTTCCAAAAACTACAAATAGGGCCATTCTTATTCATGAACAAGGCTCGAAATGCATGTTTCCAGGGATTACCTTCGAAGAAACTTCCACAACTTGCTCCTCTAGCTTCTAATACCCAAGAGCTCAGTTATGGCAGCCAGAATAATGTTTCGCTGTGCTTGACAGCCAAGTTGGACAGTCACCATTTCGTATTTACAAATGCATGTGAAGTAGCTCCTAGAGAAGGTGCTTCATGATCACTGCATACACTAAAGGTGATGGCTGAGCCAACCAAGGTTCTAGAAAAATCTGCAGATACTGTAAGTTATTGCTCGGTCTCATTCAGGTTCCCAGCTTGAGAGTGCCTTGCTCCCTCATCAGCCTCTCTCCATAGCACTGTATAACAGCATCTACATTGACAATTCCTAATGTGGGCTCGCTAGTGGGAAAAACGATCTGGAAGTTGACAGGGCAGATCCTTTACATCAACAAAGACTTAATTAAAGAAATTGACTGGTAGGTTGATTGCTTCAGATTTATTGCTTCTAACATTATAGGCCAATGCAAGGACTACGAGAGGCGACATAGGGCTTGTGGATTCATTTTGACGACTTGCATTTCTTTGACACGCACACAAAGCCCAAGACTACCACATGAGCATTGCTGCATTTTGCTCCAAATTGAACGCTGCTACTGCATCTGGGGGTCAAACCCGCGATTTCGCACTCTTAAATTAAATTATTGGATCCTGTGTGCCAAAAACACAATCTTATTATGAGGCACGACGTAGTGGGGGACTCCAGATTAATTTTGGCTACCTGGGGTTCTTTGATGTGCACCTAAATCTAAGCACACAGGTGTTTTTGCATTTCACCCCCATCGAAATGCAGCTTCTGTGGCCGCGATTGGATCCCACGATCTCGTACTCAGCAGTGCAACACCAAAGCCACTAAGCAACCACAACGGGTCACATTTCCGCACTCTGCACAAGAATGCCATAATAGCCACTTCAGCGGGATAAACTGGATTTTCCAAAGGGTACAATCTTCCTACATTCACAATCAGCTTGCAATAAGACGACCGAAATAGTAATAGTACCATATTTGAAGAGATACAGAGCCATTCTACATTTTTCTTTAAAGAAGTGCCGACACACAGGTTGCAGAAACTCTGTCACGCAGTGATCGCACTAAGCAAGTATTTATTGTTTGGAATGAATTTTATGATGCTTTAACTTGATAACTAAAGTTGGGCTCCCGATTCTGAACCTGGCGTCATCGGCATTATCGTGACAGACAGCAAAATTTTCCGATGTGGTGTTGCAATAAGGCTACGCAGCAAGCACTAGTATTATAGTAAATTACTTAGAGTGGCTCCAATGCTCTCCAGTACTGTATATTTTCTGGGGTTCACATGGCTTGAGCCTTCATTTACCGCAAAAAGATGGCAAGCTGAAAATGCCATGTCACTACTGTAGTTTTGGGCTCTTAAATTCTGGGATTTTACGTGCCAAAACCCTATTATTATTATGAGGCATGCCGTAGTGAGGCGGGACTCTGGATTAATTTTGACCCCCTGGGTTTCTTTGCACCCAATGCTCACGATAAACAGGCGTTATTGCATTTTGCCCCCATCGAAATGCAGCCGCCGTGGCAAGGATTTGATTCCGCACCCTTGTGCATAGCAGCGCAACACCAAAGTCACCAAGCAACCACAGCAGGCAATTCTGGGTTGAATTCTATGTTTTCAGCCAAGCTGCTTTTAGGACAAGCACAGAGAGAATTTTATTCACACTGTGCACCTACAAGTTCACTGTAAAACTAAGCAGGCTCAGTTGGTTCGTATTCTGTGATGAGTAGAATGGAAGTGCGAAAGAAAAACAGGGACGACCACGTCTGTGCCAGTTTCTGTCGGTCATCCTTGTTTTCCTTTTGGGCTTCGACGCTATTCTTCACTGAAAAGATGGACGTCACTGTGCATAGTATGAATGTCTCTAGAGATTGCGTACTGCAACCTGTCATGCTACCAATGCCCAGCATGCTTCTACCACTCGGCAACTACTCTACACGTGAGCCCCAGTTATGCAGAGGAAGCAAAGTAAAACAAAAAAGACCAACGCCTACCTGGCCGTACGGCAACACCTGAAAGCAGAGAATTCACACAACACTGAGTCACGCAGTCTATATAACAAGTAACGATTCCTGAATGCACACTTCTGCAGACTTTGAAATAAACTGTCAGTACAACAAAATGAGGAAAAAAAATTACCTACAAGTACATCTTCAGACAAAGAAGGAAACACTATGACAAACGATGGTCCACTTGAGGCGCTCCATTTCAAGAAGCAGAACGAATGAGACCTAAATGCTGGGACCATACTGCGGTACCATCAATTTGGAAAACGCTGCGTAAATTTTCACAACAGCTGCACCTCCAACCTGAACCTGCGGCATGGGTAGCATCCTTGGCGAGGCTTTGAGTGAAACATCGGCAAGCAGCTGATACACAAATTTTTTGTCTTTTTTTTTGGGGGGGGGGGGGGGTGCAATGTTTCTTCCCAGACATCACCCTTTCGTCTTCACAAGGTAGAACTACTGTGCAATGAAAAATGGGTTGAGGTGCAGAACAAAGCTGGGGAAATGCCCGGACTGCACTGTTGTACGCACATCTACGCTCTTGTGTAGAGCATCGAAGCACCGTGTTGCGAGGCAATGAAAGCAATAGTCGTGTGCTGCTGCTCAGTTTGTAAGAGTACACTTGTGAGCAATGGCAGTCCCCTCGAACTTTTTAGCACAGTGTCCTGAAATTAATAGCTGCCTTCGTAATTACTCTACATTTGCTGTGTAGTGTAGTGCTGAAGCACTATAGGCAAGCACACGGACATTTGTACAAACACGGTTATGGTTTGGCAGAGCATAGTAAAGCCTTCTTGAAGATGGTTCTTTGGCCTGCACCACTTAGGCACAGTTTTTTTTTTTTTTTCATAAAAAGTTGGGGGTTGGCTATTACACAGTGCTTGTATTTGTATTGACTTTTGCACTTAGCAATTAGCAAAACTGGTGGAAGCTGTCGCAACCAAGAAAATTCACAAGTTATTCATTGGCATTTTCTTTTTTCACTCTAGAAAGTTATTGCTACAGAATCTGGGCCCCACTATCTGCCACAAATTGGCTACGCAGTCCCCTGATAAACAGCAGTTGGGGATCCTATAATGAAACAAAGCTTTCTTTTTTCTTCTTCTTTTTAAGGATGCAGCTCTTACCTCAGAGTCAGATTCCACATCAGGAAGGCTCGCTTCTTGCCTGAGTCGCAGGTATTTGTAACAGGACCAGACAATTCCCATCACATAGGCCTAAAAAGATACAACAGTTAGCATTAAATTCAACGGTCAGCATAAAAATCACCCTTGTTTTTCAAAAGAAAACACAGTAAGTTTACTTGCTTTAAATGTCAAAATTTTTCCCAGAAGGGAACTGGTCATCGGATACTAAAGTTTCCAGACATGAGGACAAGTGAGTTTCAGGTCTGGAAAGGATATAACCTCGAAAAAGAACATTTCTAGAAGCCAGCTAGGAATTCCGACTGTGGAAAGAAAAAAAAATCCCTTTAGACTCAAACTCCATTTGGGTAATTTTGCAGGCGGCATGATGGTTGCAAGTGACAAGATGGACATAAAGTGGAGAATCGCTTCACTTTCACGTATTGTGAAGAAGCACATCTCAGTTGACAAAGCCTCTTGAGCAACTCAAGATGAAATGCAAAAACTGTTAACATTTCCATGGGTTGAAAGCATGGTCGAAAAGTCACAAAACCTTTTTCTGTTTGGTGCTGCAGGAAGCGCTAGGATGCTAAGACTCCATGTAGTTAGTTGCATAAGGCACCGTGGTGGTGGTGCATTTTGGCTGCTCGATTTCCGCAATTGTGCTGCTTCAGCAATGGGTGCAGAGGTCATTGCACAATTGCCGGCTGTAGCTAGTGAACTCATGGGCAAAAAGGAGTGGAAATTGTGAGCCTGCCTGTTAACAGAGAATTTTTATAACCAAAAGATGCCAGAGCAGATGACCGAGTGCATTGTGCTGCCAGTGCCACCTCCTTGTCATGTTGCCTGTAGCCATCACGCGTATGTTTTTTCACTGGCAAGCAAAGCATCGAGAACAGCAAAGACTAAGAAAAAATACATTGTTTTCAGATCAGAATTACTTTTTCAGCAACGTTGCTGTTGTCGATTTTGTCTGCTTCAAAAAGTTCTGCATAAACTTGCTTGAACCATGCAGCCTTCTGGCATTCTTTCACCAACAGTAGACTTCTAACAGAAGCGTTGGAGACCTAGAAGTGAAACTTTCTCTGGACCAGACTTGATGCAACATTAGTATAGTAAAATGAGCCTAAATTCGTAAGCTTTACCTGAAATTTGAGAGATATGGCAGGTACGCAAGCGGGAGACTGGAGTGCTAATGATTCCAGTCCTGTTGCTTGGTTTTTCGCTGAAATGGGGTTTACACCTTACAGTGCGAGGGCAAGACAAGCGACAGACCTTGATCATCATGCAGGCAACGAAGCCGACCATGACAACGGTGCATAGCCACTGGGGGTCGAGACGCAGCAGCTCCTTCTGCAGGGGCAGGTCTCGCGACGATGCCACCAGGCGGCGCACATCCGGCATGTACGAGAAGTATCCCACCACTGTCAGCGCCGACAGCACGAAGTCAAACACTTGCAGGCAGAAGAACGGCATCAGGTACGTTGGCTGACCCTGCGCAGCAACAGTTGGGGCATATGTCACACACGCACGGCCATGCACAGGGCACCAGAGAGTTTCACAACGCAAAAATTATTAGAGGGACACGTGGCGCACAAGTGTGGGTGCACTGTTCATATTCCACTTTAACCCTTTTTCTGTTGCCGACGTGTGTAGACGTCACCAGAATCGCAACTAATACAGCCAGTGACGAGGATAGCCCTCATGAGGAAAGATATGTTGCAGTGTGAACCAATTGCAAGGAAATGTATACCAGTAAACTTGCACTGAACAGCTGTTTTTGACACTAGATTGTAGCGCTTGTCGGTTGTAGTAGGTATTGGTCAAGGCTATATATGCCGGCCTGACCCGAACGGTAATGACCATAGCCATCATCATCATCATCAGTGGCATGGTGTGTGTTTTTTCTTTTCCCTATGTGTTGCTTGAAAGCTTGGAATCCAAATATGGCTGTCTGCACACAATGCTTCTGGGAAATTTGATACAATCTCGGTCATTACTTGTAGTGTTAATGCTAATTCTAGCATGGGTGGAAATCATAGCAAGCATTGATTCGACCGACTGGTGTCGAACAACTTTCCAACTTCTTGTTTTAACCTAATATTACCAATGTGCTGTATGACAATGATTGGCTTCATTTACACTTTAATTTCTACCACCATATTGTTTTCAGAACATAACAAATTAAAACTTTTTAAGATATCTGAAATAGTCACCCACAGCAAGTGCTGCTGCCCACAAGCTGTCCAGATCTACCAGCATGCATGGTCATAAGTGTGAAGACTTAGTTGCGAACCCGAAATTACATGCCAGAATGTAGTAGTTATTCAATTTAAAGCACTCCACTAGTCTAATAAGATGTTGTGTAACTAGCACGCAGCAGCTGAACTATGCAGAACAATAAAAGAGGCTGCAGTTTCCATTCCCAACGAAGCCATGCTAGATTGTTGAAAAAAATCCGTGGTAGACTACCTAGCATTCCCATGGAAGTTCAATTAATTCTGGTAGGGAACTTGCATGCATCACACCACTACAGGTTCCACGAGGAGTGTGATATATCATGAATAATTCGACAAACAGCAAAGGGCAAAGAGGGGCACTTTTTGAACCCAGTAAGTAAATGTTCATGATCTGTAGAAAATCCTGGAAACAAATCCAGAAGACACATCTTTAGATATCCCGTAAACAATGTTGCCATGAACATGCAAGCCAAGTTTTATTTCATTGCATGCAGATGAGACCCCACTATCTTGCATATTGCTTGCTCTCTTCCGTTGGTTTCAAGGCCCTCCCATGTTTATTTATTTATTTATTTTCCCACCACCATCAAAGATGTCAAAGCCAGCACAATGATGCCAGTGCACAGACACCAGCAACTAGGCGATTGTTCATGACCATCAACCACTACAGAGTGAACGACTTGCACATGCAAACACACCCCTCAAATGTTATGCGAAATGGGGAAGCAGTGATTGTTAACACATCCCACCCGTTTCGTCACCACTCTGTTGCTCTGTGGCGCCTGTGTGAGACGCCAAATTTGGATGCGTTATATGCGCACCGCATTAACAGAAAAAATAAAGGAGCAATCAGCAGGTCATTGCTATCGGTGCCGTCCCAAGCTAAGAGAAGATGTGTTGAAAGGGAATGAGGAAACTAAGCATCACACTTTTTATACAACCGCTCTCACAACACGCCAACGATGCAGAAGTTGAAAAGGCACATTCGTGCGAGTCCTTACCCATATGGTTCCATACAGTAGCAACAGGGTAACAACTCCTGTGCAGACGGTGATGGCTAGAGCCACATGAAGGTCCTCTAAACAGCGGGAACAAAAGAAGACGCCAGCTTAGTGCCTGGAATGAAAGCCAACAAACTTATACCCCGTCTGACCAACTTTGACCAGTGTGCCAAAAGCCATAGGTTGTGTTAGCCAATCAACGACAGCATGATTTACTAACATGGTGCCAGGAATGCTGCCACCCGCAGGCACCAACACAAGTGCCTCCCCCAAAGGGATCGCCCGAGAGTAATGCCCCAGGTTCACGCATGCAAAGGTTGTAATCAGGAATTTGCGGTGGGAAATGGTGCTTTTGTAGTTCCATCACTGGACAGTATGGCCAAACATACTTCAACACAACACGCACGCTCACTTTACGTGTTAGTGTACCATACAACTACGCTACCATGCAAAGAGATGTAAAAGTCAAATAAAAGTGAATACCTTGGTGCTGTCCTGTATGTCAAGATAAGAGAGGGAAAAGAAAAAAAAAATCTAGAGTCTCCGGAGTTGACGTAAGGCTTTGCCATTAAGGCACACCTTACACTATGTGGTAATCAATGTAACTATTAATTATGCGATGAAAGGTACACACTATTAGAAAAAAAGATGCCCAGCCATTCTCTAGTGCCTCCACAGAATAAGCTGCTGAAACGAACAAAGATCATATCTTGCATTTGGTTGTGCACCAACATGCAAGTTTATCAAATCAGATTATGCAAGTTTTATCACATCATCATCTCCTGATTGTTCTCACAATGTTACAAGTGGACCAAATGACAGTATACCATATATTATGTAAAGGCATACACGAGCAAGCATGATTAATGGTTCACACAACAATGAAAATAAACGATTGCACTAGATAAGCTATCTATTGTTTTAGGGCTGCTTTTTGTGCTAACTAATTTTTTATCAATCAATCTATCAATCACATTTATTCAACACATTACCAATGTTTGGGGCGTGGACAAAAAGCCTGTACGAGGCTTGATGGCATCTGTGTCCCAGAAACATGGCAAACAATTAGTAAGCTCACCAAGTATAAAAGGAAAACACATACAGTAATTGTAATAGAAACACAGTACAGTAAAACCTAATTAATTCGGAAAATCGGATCATTTGGACTTGTCCTCTGGTCCTGGCAGGCGTATGCATCATTTAATACAATGAAACAACCATTAATTCGGACATATTCGGCTGCACATTGGTTAATTCGGACAACTCTCGGGGCTCGGCGAGCGAGGGGCACTGCAAATGTGCGATGCAAAAGAGCAAAAATGGCGCTAGCGTCCACCAAAATGAAGCCGCAGAGTTTGCATTGCCATAGTCGATCAGTGAGAATAGTAGGTGAATGACAGCAACATCAGAATGCATCGTCCCTATTTGTGCCTTTAAAAGCCTTTCTTCTTGCGTTTACCGACGCGCTTAGCACCGCATTGGCCGTGTGCCTTCACGATTGCATAGTCGCCATCCATGGTCACGTTGATAGCGACCATGGCTTCGTCCACAGTGGTTGCAGCAAACAGTAGTTTCTTCAGAACCGCAAGGAATGTCTAGGAACAATTCCGGGCAAGTCGGCAATGTCATCATCGCTTAGTGATATTTCACTGAAGATCACTAAATGAATGCTCAGTTTTGGGCCATGATTTGAAGTTTACTTAAAAACAAATGTAAAAAATGCTGTTACATACAGAGCTCAACAATGGTAAAAATGACTGTGAAACAAAGTATGTCCTTGAAACACAGAACTCACCATCACGGATGCTTGCCAGCTTTGGGTCATTGGCCATGTCCGAAAGTTCGTGGCTGTAGACAGAGGGACGAAAGCGGGTGATGAAGCTGCCTGAAAGCTGTGTCGTCGCTGATCCGTTGTTTCCGTACAGCTTTTCGATTAGCTCCGGCCGCAGCATCATGCTGACGAGAATCGCCAAGGCAAGGACATGGAGAATCTGCAACCGCACAACAACATTTCCCAATGGGGTCACTAGATGCGTTTCTCCATGTATGACCGCAGTCGTAATTCTCTATATGAGCCTCGTAGCTGTTTGTGCCTGGCGGATTACACTATTCAACCATGCTATCCAACACCACATTAAGAAAAACCAGCATGTCAATATACAGCAAAAAATTTCAACGCATTCCATACTTACTGGAAATGCCCTCCCCAGAGCACTCTCTTCCCAAAACTTTTTAATTGGCTCAAGCATCCCACCCCCCCCCCCCACCTCACTTGCCTACACTACGGCTACATCTGACGGCGCACACAGAGCACGTCATTAAGTCCAGACAAATGGACTCGCCAACAACACATGGGACCCAGCTGAACTCAATAGCGATGACTCAGATAAAGGAGTACATCTTTAACATACCATTTTCTAGTGCCAAATCAAAGTCCAAGCCCTCTCACACTGTAAAAGAATGCTGGCAAGTAGTACCTGAGTGGCCTAAACAATTTACTGCGGCACTTCTAATTTTGGTGCCCAGGAAGTGGATGACATGCATGACATCACAATACACTGGCTCGTTTTGTAGCTGTGATCATAGCAGCTTCCAGACACAAACACAGCCCCCCTGCCTCCTAAAAAAAGGGGGGGGGGGGCGCCCATGTCCAGCACCCTTGTTTGTTTATTTATCTATTTAATTTTTATGAACAGCGCCATCACACCTAGCCTTACTGCAGTACAATGTCAGCAAATATTGCTCTGCATCACACATTATGATAATGTTGATAACACCAGATATGTTGTTTCAAGGCCAACTTTAATACCGAATTCCCAATGTTAATAATTGCTATGTGACATGCGAGATGTGCCAAAGCCCTTCCTATGATTGCGGTACTTACATAACGCATAGTTGGCTATCAGCACTCGGAATGCAGCTTTAATGTATTTTATTCCAGTTTACAGGTGCTTGAGTTTCACCTTTATTCATAATCGAATGCAAACTGTTTAGAGGCATTATGCGCACTACATAAAGCTTAAAAACTGTGCTGCATATGTGGCAATCACTAGAAACAAAGTGACCACAACATGCATCACATCAACTTGCTGCACACAACAGTGCATGAGACAGAACAAATTGGCTAAATCAATCTGCTGTGCGCCCACGTTGCTCTTGCGAGATTAGCAGAGAACAGAGGAACTTCGTTGCTTTACGCCATACTATACACATTCCCAATAAGCCCAGAAAGACATTTGCAGGTCACGTAATAACGATGCGACAGTAGCACCTCACAAGTGCAAGATGCACGATTTTGCAAAGGGGAGCGCAGAAGTGTTGCGGATAAAAAGGAGACTTGGACAGGATAGGCGCTCTCCTGTTCAGGCGTCTTTCCCGTACGTGTCTCCACTTTTTTTTTTTCTTTCTTTCCACAAAACTTCTGCGCTCCCCTCTGCAAAATCATGTTAATCCAACTAGCCTAACAGCTAAGGCAAGATGCAATGTGCACTGCAATATTAGGGCTAATTACTTTCGAACTCCAAAGCAAGTGCTGAAATGTCACAGATGCTGACCGCTGCAGGAAACATATTGCTGTAACTTTTTTTCGTGGTCAACAATTTTGAACTGTGGTATATTTCCTTCAAGAAAGTGTGTAAACATGGTCGGCCCATCTGTCATGTACACAAGCTAGAACCTTTTAACAGAAACTTCAGCTTTAGGAAATACGTTACAGGCACGGACACAAGAGAGAAACGGACAACATAAAGGAACTTCTTTTTTTTTTCTCGCTAAACCCTCCAGCAGTTTTCTAGGCTTTCGTTGCTTTAACAAAAAGAAATTGTGGATTGCTTCTCTTTTTCTTTTTTCTGGAGGCCTAATACACGAGTTATTTGATTTGTACAGGTGGATAATGAGCTTCGAGTAATTTCCCTTCGTAAACTGGAACCAACCTCCGAAACCTGTTTACCTGCGTTAGCAGATCGAACACATTCCTGCACGCATAGGCATGCGCTTTTAAAAGAACCTTCACGGTTCACTGCTCGAAGAGGAGAATAAAAAAAAAAAAAACGAAAACTAAACGCGTTTGAGCCGGCGACATTTTACGAAGCACCTGGCGCGCGTCTATAGGCAGATGCCGCGGGACTACGGAGCGCAAGCTGTGGTTTCGCACTGAACTTTCTACTTGCGTCATACAAGCGTGCGTCACTTCAGGTCATGAAGTGCAAAAGATGATAACGTAGACACCGACTGCCGGTTAAGCAAAACAAAAGCAGCCATTATACCAATGACAAGACGCTCTCGTCTCAACCTACAAATATATCGACCAGCGCCTCTACACCGCCGACCGCTCCCTGCATCGCATTTCCCCGTTCCTCTCGCCACAACCTACTCCTCTTTATCCCTGTCGCAAGGCGAGAGCTGATGCGATTTGGGCTAGTATATTTCTTAAAGTAACCTGCTAAACGCGATCAGAAGTAAAGGATAACGGCACGACATAGATGCAGCTGCGGATCAGCACTCACCAAATGCCAGATGCCCAGAATCACCGTGCCAGTGCGAACATGACAGCAGAAACAGCAGCGAAACGCGCTGTGATTCACGAGGTCACTTTTCCTGCGCATTCCTGTGCTTGTGTCGGGCAGGGTCACAGACGAGCTCGCTGCAGAGTCACAAACACGCCGGTTCGACGAGACTTGGGGCAAATGACACAAGAAATCGCTGTCAATCACACGACGGCTCAAGAATTTAAGCCTAATATGTGGTATGCACTGCTGCAGTCCGCTGTTTCCGCCACCACTCTGGTGACGTCGCAGTAGCACGCGTTCACAAGATCGCTTTGATAGCCTCGATTGCCGCAGCGGTGCGCGGAGATTCCAACCTGCCGTGCTCGCGCGCGTTAACACGACGGCACAGCTGCTTCGAACGAGGTACTTAGGCAAGAAAATCTACAGTTGCAAACATCAGGCGCGGTGCGCCGAGATCGCCCCCAGCAGCGCAGCCGGCGCGGGCGGATCGCGAAACCAACCGCCACCCCACCGATCACCGCCGAAACGCGCAGTACACAGTTGCAACACACCGCACAGCAACAATACGCACACAAGCGGTTTATGAAACTGGCACGACTCTCATGACATTTACTATATTTGCGCCAACTTTGGCCATAGCTAAGCCAAGTAAACAGTTTAATTTACATGCATTTTTACGACAAACGCTTGTCTATTTTGTTAGCAGATGGCGCATATATCTGCGAGTTCCATCTTGCGCGCTCGATTATGTTAGCAACTTGATTTTGCTGCGACAGCAGTGAGTAAAAACTGGGTTCCTTTTTCCGTCCGTCCATTCCGTTACCATAATCCGTCATGCTAGATTGTACTCTAGTCAAGCCGACTACCGTTGGCCACAGTATACACCTATATAAACTCGTGAGGCTGCCTCGTCATCTTCGTCTACAGTGATCTACAGTGTAGCTTGACCATCGCCATAGTATGGTGGCTCTAACCACCATAGCCATAGGACCAAGTTCGTCCTTTATTCTATGATAGGGCCACAGAATGTCTTTCTCTATGGCCACAGTGTGAAGAAAATGTCTGTCACCACTGCCACTTCATTGCTTGTGCTGCAACCTAAGCCCCAGAAAGCAGGTTTATATTGGCTTTTTGACCTATGCGGGCACGTCTGCCCCTTGAGATCGAATAAATCATTACATATCACCTGCATAATATAAAGTTGCCTAGTAATTCTCTGTTAATCACACATGCGTGATGATCAACGGCTGTTGTGCCCCATCAGGTGGCACATGCGAATGTGAGCAAAACACATGGAGGGTAGCCAAACAAGAACTTAAAACAGAAGCGATTGGTTCCTTTCCGCAAGCTGCGCAAGGGAGCCAATCACGGTCCAGAATTTCAATCCGGATCGGGCATGATCGTAATAGAAAGTGGCCGTGTGACACCAGTAACTTTAGCAATGTGCACTTAAAGCCGAACATTGTGCGATTCAGCAAAAATTTTGTCTGGAGGTTTGCGCTTGTTTTTCGGAGGCCTCAAAGCAATATATTGTAGTGGATGGTTAAAAAAATAATTATGAGGTTTTACGTGCCAAAACCACTTTCCGATTATGAGGCACGCTGTAGTGGAGGACTCCGGAAATTTCGACCACCTGGGGTTCTTTAACATGCACTTAAATCTAAGTACATGGGTGTTTTCGCATTTCGCCCCCATCGAAATGCGGCCGCCGTGGCTGGGATTCGATCCCGCGACCTCGCGCTCAGCAGCCCAACACCATAGTGGATGGTGTTGACATATATGCATCGCATAGGATTTGTTCTTGAGTATATGATAATATGCCAATGTACATTTCTTCGTTATCGTGGTCACAAAAACTGTGTCAATGGTCTGTACGAGACGTACACAACAGTGATAATGATGAGCCTCAGACATGGCACTTACTTGGAGTGGAGGATGCACCAAGAATCCGAAGGAAAACAATGTCGAAAGCACTACCAATAAACGGCGTAGTAACAACAACGCCGCAATTTCTTTTACACGGTAGATCGCACAACTCGGAACGACGAAGTGCCGCAGAAACTTGTGAAAGGGTTTTGGCTTACTTTCAGGGGGGGGCAAGTGATTAACATTGCAATTAAACAATGACTGCTTTAATTGCAATTATTTTTATCGTAATTATAATGGGTTGAGGTTACATGTGGAAAATCCAGCCAAGCACAGGCTCCCGCATCACCGCCTGATCTGTTAAACAGTGAGAGAGGGAACCACAGACTAAGCTTTCCAGCTAAGGTGGTGCCATCCATGTCACTGACCAGTAGAGACACAAATCTATGCGCGCTGCACTTCGAGCCAGTGGGACAAGTGCTCAAGCGAATATCCTAACTGCAGCTGGGGTTATTTCATCCGAGATAGCTAAGCTCGACATATGTACACTTAAGCAAGGTGTCGCTTACACGACACTAAAGGCAGAACTACAGGAAATTGTTATAGAAGTGGTATAGTTTGCGTGTCCAAAATTTACGTACAAAAATGATCAGTTTTGATTTCTAGCTCACCTATGCAAATCTACAAATTCAATTATTAAATTAATAAATTAATATGCCCCAATCATACGGGTTTAAAATTTTGTTCAATGTCCAGCTCGATTAATTACTTTCAATTACTACATTACCTTTTAACAGCAATACCTACCACTTTGCCCAAACTACTCTATAACTTAAGAGTGCCTGACCATTCTCTCGTAGTTGATGTGTGCAACTATTAGAGAAACGTAGTCTTCACCAAGAGAAAATGTTGCAGTCATAGTACTACAAGTGAGTTCAGAGCCAGAGAAATTGCCGTCTGCTATATTTTTTTAAGGGTACCTAAACTACCTTTGAAATTTTGAACACATTTTAATTAAACGTGTATTGTGCACAGAATGCAGTGACAATAACCTTTGGTGAACATGGCAACACGAGCTGCTGCGGGGAAGCCACAAACTAAAAAGGTTGCCGTTTCTTCCGCCCGAAAGGTGAAGCACCGATTGCAATAGCAAATCAGTAGCTAGCTATACGAAGTAAGCATATTTCTATCGCCCGTATAAACTCTATAAACATTCGCTTCCTATCCGGATCACCGCTCAGAATAAACGCACACGGCACAAATGGTACGTCGCAAGCTCGCAGTAATATTTCCGGCATGATAGACCATTACAAACAGTTCGGGAATTCACTCTGACGAGGGGCTGACGCACACAGCTGACGCGACTTAGCCCAGTTCGAAGCACGAGCGACTATCTTCTTCGTCGGTGGGGTCACCGGCCGTCTGGCTTATGACATCAGTCCAGAGTGCATGCCCATTGGTGGATGCTCTTGGGCATCCGCCTCGGAGGAGTTAACGCCCCCTTTGTTTCTAAAGTTGTACCCGACTATAACTAAATTAACAAGCATGGTTTCACGCGCGTACAGGTAAACATGAACACATCTTGGCCGATGACTACGAAAACTCACCATCAAAACGCTGGAGTGAGGAATCGCGGCAGCAGCAGCGAGCGAATTGACCTTCGTACAGCCGTCGCTTCAACGTGAACGAAACGTCGAAAGCACAACGCATACGAAGCTACTGGCACAACACGCATTCTGCAAACATCGCAGATCGCTTTCAAGATGACGCCCGCACGGACGCGCACTTTGGCCACATCGCAGATCTCTTTCAAGATGCGGCGTCCGCATGGCGGTGCCGTAAGCAGGTGACGCTCCTCCTCCCTCGCCTCACCCCTGTGGGTCGCGCGTGACAGAAGAGGCGCGCTTCTGCCCCGCCTTCCTTGCTTGTACACACGAGATTGAGCTGCATTCGCTGGCTCACCCTCGCATATACAACATAAAAAGTGCGGCGACTATTTCATCGCCCTTGCACTTTATATGGAGCCTCACAGTGATGGCAGAAATGCGCCTAGAGTGTCCATATAATTGCTATCGCAATAATAAACAATCCTGTGTTCCTCTCCGGGGTTTTCCAGTCCGAACTTCAGGAGTCGCGACACCAGCAGGGTCATGTGCACGCTGTTGCCAGGTTTGGAAGCTGTCGATTGGTCAATCGACGATGCGCATGAGGTCCAGCATGATGAAAGCTGGCTGTGTGTTCCAAAAAAAAAGGGAAGAGAGGCTTGCTCATTGTGTGTCGCTGATCCTACCGTAAAGCTTCCATTCAACAGACATCGTGAATCAGAGGTGGAAAATGAAGGATCCCTTCTGGCGGATACAACCTGTAGCTTTCACTGCGCTGCCAGCAGTTGTACGCAGTGACGAGGGGAATGTGAAGGCAATGGAGAAACTGCAGCGAGTGCGTAATCCTTCATCAAACGCCTGTGAATTCTGAAATATGCTTGCGGCTGTATATTTGTTGTAGAGTGCTACACATTTCCAAACTCAGAGGGGTTTAGGGGCGCCATAAGAGCTGTGAAACTGTAGTGACTGTGCTTTGAGAGTTACTGGAGCAGTGTTTACTCAGAACGCTCTACGTATGCATGCTGAATTGATCCTGATCTGGGGTTCGAATCCGCTGCCAACGCCTTTCCGAGGCGGTCGCTCTACCACGCGAGCTAACCAGGAGGCTAGCAGATAGCAGCGCGAGGGAGAATTAACACAAAGCACAGGGACACAGAATATGGCAAATCAGTTCTGCGGAATTTTGCAAGGTAGAGGAAGGCGACAAAGAAACCCACATGGGTATCCTTTGTACCTTCGTGCTACATTCGGGTGGATGACAATTTTACCTTTCATGAATACTTCCTCCACCTTGCGGGATTCTGCAGAACTGATTTGTCATATTCCAGGATCAGCATTCTTGAAATTTAAAGAGGGTCTCTGCAAGGTGAATGTGCTGGTCACCATAGAGCAGCTTTCATGTCGGAGCAGGCGCAAGTGTTCCATAAGTAACTGATCACTCAAAAGAAATGACGCTGCAACATCATACTTTCAATACAATTTCTTAAGAATCATTTTTTCCCCCAGTTGGAAACTGAACGAGTGCAGCAAAAGCAACAGCAGCCATCCATGGAAGTTTGTACACAGATCCATGCAGATTATCACTTTTTCTTTCTTCCTTGGTTTGAATTGGACAGAGAAAATGTCTGTTCTATAACAATCCGCTGCACGTGTCAAAGTGTCATAATGGCTGACGTACTGTATCTAGAACACTTATATTTAAAAAAATTATGATACAGTATATCGCTTCTTCCATGAACTTTATATTTATGTGTGATGCTTCTTTGTTGAACATAGCATGTCTGAGAAAAAGCAGCAATTATTTACAAGCATACAGTGCATACAAGACATAACAGGACCAAAAAAAAAAAAAAAAAGATTGTGATGCAAACATCCTGGCAACTGTACCTTTAGATATGTACAAGCACCATTCCTTGCACATGGATTTGGGGCAACAACCAAGAAAATTAACCAGTGTTAAAACTTTGCATGTGTATGAGATGGTAACACGCAGTACAAAAGCTGCACTAACGTTGCCTGTTATGAAACAGCATATGCTTTACACATGATCTACTTCAACAAAGGTACGCCAGTCAAAATATGAGTGACAGGCAGGTCAGCTTACAGTACAAGAGTCAATAAATCTTACCATCATATGAAACATAACAGTTTGCTGGCGGCAGCTTGATTTGCATGAGACTACTGCCCATGAATGCGTCATCATAAACAACAAAGTTCCTCTGCACAACATTTAAAAAACACTAGGAGACGACACTTGATGCGAAATGATGGCCAGCGGAAGTCCCAGGAACGTATGAACTGAAGGCCAAGTCACTACACCTTCGACGAACATTTTAAAGACATAACGCAATGCACCTAACATGAAATACTGAAGCACTGCATAATTTTCTGAAGTACAGTTGTCACAAATGTGCAAAGCTTTCACATTTGCATGTTACACATTTACAAGCTCTGCAGTGCGGCAATTTATGCAATCATCAGCATGGTTCATCAGACGGGCTTGCTAGCGGGACATGCTATGCAGAAGATAATTAACTTGCTGTTAAACCAACCCATTTGAAAAGGATGCCTCACACTTTCTGCAGGCATGACATGGGTAGGAAACATCTGCTAATGAATTGCTTTGCTTGTGAAAAATGGTACCACTGGGAGCTCTGTCTTGAAATGTGCTTCTGTGCCTAAACTGATATTCCATTAGTGATCCAAGGCAATATGCAAAGCATTAAAGAAGAAAAAATAAGAATCAATAAATAAACGACCTTTTGCCTGCTCACGCCACTGCTGCAACAAACGTTTAGCTGTGTTTTCAAGTTCTTGATTTGCCATGCTTACACTTCCATAGCACTGTTGCCGAACCAATAGAACGTAATTACATGCTAATTTTCTCCACAAAGCTGAGCAGCTGTTAGACAATGTTCCGACAGTGCTAAAGATAAAAAAGAAACAGAGACAACAGAACGATCGCTGTTCCTTTCTTCTCTTGTGCTGTTCAAATGCTCTCGAAAGACTAACCGACTGACCGAGATCAAGGTAACGTTAGACAAGTACGCAAGCAAGTACTCCTGGCCTGCACTTCAGCATGGGTACTGCTGACCAGAATACGTGTTCCGTTTTTCATAAACGTACGGTACATACAAATATGGATCTCGCTAGGACAATTTTCAAAAAACTTCTCTTTCTGCAACAGCACAGGCGAACAACATTTCTGAAATTACAGAATGCAAAATCATTTGCTCTATCTTCATGGGGCCTTCTCCTAGCAGACCAGTTCTGTTTATCAAAAGAAAGCCTGCACAAGAAAATGGTCACAGCATCTACAAGAGCAATCAAATTAGAAATAAGACTGAAATCATGAGTCCCTGTATGTAGCCAAGAAAGAAATCTGCAGCGATTTAAAAAAATTAGAATAATGAAAGTGCTTTCTTTCCAATCTGTAAAGCGCTTATGCTGAACACACGTGACAGCAGTGCTTGCGCTGTGTGGACTCTGCACCAAGCGACACTGAAGTGAGGCCAACAGTTGTGATGCAAAAAGAGACTTAAAGAAGCAAGGAGGGAGATTATATATATATATATATATATATATATATATATATATATATATATATATATATATATATATATATAAAGGAAAAAAGAAAAGGGGAAACAAACTAAGAATGACAGAGTTTGTACGTCTATGCATCTGTCACTTCTGTCGCTTTGGCACCATTAGAAGTGGCTTCAACATCACTGGCAGTTGCAGAATCGTCAGCACGGCGCCGCTTTGATGGAGTCTCTTCTACGCTGTCATTTTCGGACTTCTCTGCCCCCTCAAGGGTTCCACCGTCTGGAGATACTGGCCGCTTCTGTCCCCTGTTGCCATTGGCGACATGGTCGCCACTGTCTTTGTCTTGATGGAACTGTACAATGATGCAAGTCATGTTGTCACACCCTGTGCCGTCGCCTGTTGTGTCTGGGGCGAGGCAAGCATCAAATAGCTGAAAAGAACAAGAAAAGTTATGAAAAAATATTACCGAGGACATTATATATATATATATATATATATATATATATATATATATATATTGCAACGACATCTGGAAAACACTTCTCTTTCACATGGCATGCAGAAAACAAACTGATGGAACATTGTTAATTAATTAATTAGTTCACTTACATATTTGCACATCTACAGCAGCCGTAGGAGCATCATGCAGAAACTCAAATATACAATGGGAGGGGGGGGGGAAAGCTGGAGTTGCCTACAAAGCCACTTATTGATCGGCTTACCATTTCACAGATCGCAGACAGTGGACGAGTACCCTTGTCCAGTTCACGCTTCACAAAATCTACCACTTCTTGACTCGTCATGTTGTTCCTGCAGAAATAATTTTTTCTGTTTTGAAACGAGGTATCAAGAAGAAAGACAAAAAGATAAACCTGCGCCACCACAGAAAGATCTCTGGCACAGTTCTTGCAACATTACACAAGATCTAGGGACAGAAAACTTTTCATGCATTACACACCACATTTCCAATTAAGCTCCGTCAACCACCTTTATAATAAAGCTAATATCTGTTTCGTACTTGGCAGACACAGATGCGGAAGATGTGCAAGAGATAGTTCTAAGGTCACGGAAGTCACTCTGTGCATTTCACAGTGCAGTGTTTTTTTTATCTGCGACACTTCCTACAGCATAATTATACTTCATATATTACGACTACACCCTGCGAATGTAAGGTTACATCGAATTACACACACACACACACACAAATGAAAAAATAAATTATGAGGTTTAACGTGCCAAAACCTCTTTCTGATTATGAGGCATGCCATAGTGGAGGACTTCGGAAATTTCGACCACCTGGAGATCTTTAACATGCACCTAAATCTAAGTACATGGGTGTTTTCGCATTTCGCCTCCGTCGAAATGCGGCCGCCATGGCCGGGATTCGATCCCCCCTCCCTACACACATATATATATATGTGCACCTTTGTGCTTCCAGGATGTGACATACTCTATTTACCTGGCGAGCACAAGCAGTGCACTGTGGTGGCTGGGGGCAGAAACATGTCACCCCGCTTGTTTGGGCATAATAAAATCAGGCTTCTGTTTCACTCTGACAGGACTGATCAAATCGGTCGAATTAAAAAAAGAGGCCGAAGAACACCAAAACACAGCGCTGATTCATTTGGCAGTGTTTGCCGAATTCTTACAAACTTCTCATGACCCAGCACTTTATCACTAAAGGCCGTGTTGGCTTGGTATTGTTGGTTTGCAAGGCAATTCAACTCATGGAACTTCACGCGACTGCTAATCTGGATACCGCATATTCAAGTTAAAGTTTACCAGCCAAAGTGGCACAGCGGTTATGGTGTTCTGCCATGGAGCACAAGGTTGTGGGTTCGACTCCCACCCACGACATCCTCATTCCAATTGAAGGCAGAATGCAAACACATTCGTGCACTTAGATTTAGGTAGCTGTTAAAGAACCCCGGTTGCTTGAAATTAATCTGGAGACCTCCACTACAGTGTCTCTCATAGCGCCGGTGTTTCTTTGGGACCTTAAACATTACAAATTAATTTATCAGACTTAAACATTTTCTTGTTGTACGGCGAGAACACGATGCAAGGAGCTTTGGCTGTACGCACCTTCACATTGAATAACGGAGGCACATCGCAACAAATTTATGGGAAGGACAGCTATCTTTCCAGTCTCTTTGTTTTTCCTTCCCATAAATTTGCACCTATGTTATTCAGTATGAACCAACTCGCCCAAATCAAGCTGTTACCTTCACATTACGTCTTCAAAAATTTTTTTTGAAAAACTCCCCCGTGTGCTTATCCACTGCGACAGCAAGAACTAGGGTCAGTTTTACCCAGTGTGTTGGAATAAAACAAAAATGAAAAAAATTACCGGCGATTACGTTACTTCCTAATGCGAAATTTGAGCGCAGCAAATAAGCTGTTTCACCTTTTGGATAGATTGAGGCAAAGAAATCGAGCAACACATGTATGCGCTATCACATAATTTTTTTTTTATTTTTCACACGTATTCCTTTAACAAAGACTCCACTAACAGTTCTTGACAGTCATGAAGGAAGCTTTGTGGTCGGAGAAATAGACTGATATATGTTCGACTTGGTACACCAATGCTTGATTCTCAAAGACGAGATCTATACAAGTGCCTCGCGAGGTTGTCACAGCCGTGGGGGAAGCAGAGGCTAAGCGCCGCCGCCGAGAAGACCCTGCCGTTCGCGCCGCCGAAGCGGAGGCTCATCGCCGCCGTCGAGAGCAACCAGCAGTAAGCGAGGCTGAAGCAGAAGCTCATCGCCGCCGCCGAGAAGACCCTGCAGCTCGCGCCGCCGAAGCGGAGGCTCATCGCCGCCGTCGAGAGCAACCAGCAGTAAGCGGAAGCGGAGGGGGGCGGCGTGTACACCCAGCGGCAAACGATGGGGGCAGAAGCGCGCGCAGCAAGCGGACAACACGATAAAGGGAGGAGGGAAGAGATAGCAGCGACTGACTGATGCCGCTGACGGCGATAGTGAGTCAACCCCAGCTATCCGCCACACAAGAACAGGGGGGGGGGGGGGGGGGGACCCTTTCCTCCTCTTTCTGCATGGCGGCGACGGTGTTCTATGCAGTCACGTTATCTTGACTCTCTAGCAGCGTCAGCGGCATCCAGCGGTATCAGTCGGTCGCTGCTAGCGCTGGGGGGATGAAAGGGGGGCGGAGCTGGTTACGAGGCCGACGACGCCGACGCCGACGCGAAACCCAGGAACGGACGCCAAAGAGCTGCGCTCTAAAACAAAATTAAAAAGAAGAGGGGGAAAGGAAATTTGACCACAACGAGAATGTAACTGAAACATTATTTATCCGTTTTCAGTTCAAGGGGAAAGTCGGCAATCCGAAACAACCGAAGGCCATGCAAGGTCAGCACTAGGGCACATATCTCGGGCGGGGATAGTGTAAGCGATAGTTGATCGAGTGCTCTACTAACCTACACCTGCCGTTCGGTGCACTAGCAGATCAACATCGTAGCAAAACCCAGAGCTTTAACGGCGAAGAGCTTATCGTTTCATTTTCTAAGGGTACAACGCTTTGTTACCGAAGTTTTATCATTTGATTAAGTTCATTTTGTCAGAACGCCAGCCTGCATTTCGACGACTACACTCAATGACATGCTGCTTCCAAGGTCACACTCAATGCCATGACTCGAGACCCTGAGCATGATCTCAGAATTCATAATTCGCTGATTGAAAAAAATAAATACTATGGTTTTATCGTTGCTTTGTTGAAAAAATTATTGGATGCGAATCAAATCCGTTATGAACCGTTACGGATCATTTTTGTTTCGTTATGAAGCAGAACCAGAACTTACTTTCAGTGGAACGAAACTAAAACCAGAACAAAAAACATTTCGTTCTGACACCTTCATTTTACCACACAAATGTTTGTCTCCAGTTCGAGAGGCTGTTTCACTGATTTCACAGCTCGATAACAGGAACAGCTAACACTTTATCACAAGTTCTTCTCTTTCACAAGTTCTTTGCTGGTAGGCTCAACTGTAGTGCAGAACAGATTTTACGAGCCTACACAGAAGCACACTTTGAGGAACTCTCACCAGATGCCATCGCAGGCTAAGACCATAAAATCGTCTGTGGCAGGATTGATGTCGAGGGTCTTGACATCAGGAAGTGCAGTGATCATTTGATCCCGCAGCTCGAGATCTTTGTTCCGCTTGTATGCGTGGTCACCTGGTGAGAAAAAGAAGGGAGCTTTACAATTAATTAAATACAAAAGCCTAGCTCATTAAAATGAAGCACGAGAAACTTCTACAGTGGCACAAAGCAACATGCCGATACATGAGGTGGCAAGAAAGAAGATGGCTGTGGAAATACTAGTCGCCCCGTTACTGCTCGTCTGATCAGGAAACAAGCTCATCGACACAGCAACGGAGTTACATCTGTGCAAAGCCTTCTCGAATGCACAGGCAATGGTGCTAATACCATGCTTGGCACATCCTTGGCCCATCCAAAGGTCTCCCAAGAGCTGATGTATAAGGCAAGATCTAGCATCGACCTCACAGCCAAAGCTACAGCCCAATGGAGTTGGATAAACTAAGTTGGAAGTCAGTGCCTTGGGTGCATGCGTTTGCTGTTCGCATTTCTTGTCTTTTAAAGTGTTACCTTCAAACAAGTCGCCTTACAAACGAGCTTGGATTCAGACCTTAGTCCAGAGATTGCCCTGCATTTTTTCTCTCTTTGTCTAGTGTGTTTACTCTTGGTTAGTAATGATGGATGGTTCAAATCACTGATTAGTATAGATTTCCTCTTTAACTCACACTGTTACAGCCTCAGCCGAGCCTAAGACAATGCTGCTAGGGGCAGAATGTCTTTTGCTTTCTTAGGAATGGTATCTTCATGAAAAAGGCAACTTGCTTGACTTAGCATGTGGTGGCAGGAATTTTTAAGGTAATAAAATGATACTAATAATAAAGTAAGAAAGAAACGAATGAAAGAGAGTGCCCGCCAATATGTGGAGCCCTCTAGGAACAAATACGTTCCACATACAACCCACATTTTGATGCTGAAGCAATGAAAGAACACCGTTTTCAAATCACACATTCCATTTCTGAGCACTTGTTCTCTCCCTTGCATAATGGGCACTTAGTTTGCCTTTCTGAACAGCGCAGCTAAATCCATTCAGTCAGAAGTGCATCCAAAGTGCACCATGAGGATCTCCACTTATCTGAACAACATAGGTGCTTCTCAAACACCATGTTGAGAATGAAAAAAGAACAATCAGTAAGTGCATGCATGCATACATACAAGACAATGTACAATTTGTATGGTTTCAGTTCACTGAGTTGTAGTTCTTTTGTTTTCTCAGAGATTTGCATGACATATACGAAGGTGTGGAATGTTGAATAACAGCTGCTTGTACTTTGCGACTGATCAATGCAGTTAGCAAATACTTTGTGGCACACTGACCTATGGCTCGAGAGAGGTTGAGGCCACCATTGACCCGCCCTTCCTTTGTGACGCGACCGCCGGCGTTGCGGATGCGGTTGTACTCTGCAGCATCCTCTGGCTTGTGGTCAAGGGACATGTCCAGAGCCTGGCCAGAGCGGCAGATGACGCAACGCGAGTCGCCTGCATTTGCCACCACAAGGTGATGCCCTCGAACAAGACCAACAACGGCTGTGCAGCCACTGTCGTAGCCAGCCTGCAAAGAGAAAAGACGTGTGTGTGAGCTAAGCAACACCCATGTTCAGAGCTGGTCTCACTCCTACGCACGACAGGAAATTTAAACATGTTGTGAACAGAAGGCAATGACCCTCCTGCTACTCCTCAGAGTAGTTCTTGTAGCTAGTCTTATTACCATACTAACACTGCACAAGCAGTGTGGTCATAAAAGTCTCATTCCGCGTGTTTCACAGTGCAGTTCCTTTTAATCTGCAATGCTTTCTACAGACTAACTGCTTCATATACAGTCTATGTTCGTTACAACGGACGTGGTACAGCAGACTTTCAGATATAATGGATCATACTTCAGCCTTAGTGTGTTCTACCTATTTTTCACTTTTTTAGTTCACTTTTTTAGTTCACTTTTAATGGACCACACTACAACGTACTACAGGCTATAGCAAACAAAATTAGAAGCAATTTTCTTTAAAATCGGGCTTACAAAATGCACTTTTGCCAAGACGACAAGGGCTGACAACTGACTTGCGAGGGTCAGCCGACGATCGCGGCTCAATATCGCGTGCACGAGGGAGGAAGGCTGGGTGGAAACGCGCAGCCTTCTTTCGCGCGTGTGGCACAAGGGGAGCGTGATGGTGAGAAAGAAGGGGTTCTACTCTGGCGGTTGCTGCTTACGGCACGGCTGCCGTATCGTGAAAGCAATCTGTGATGTGGACAAAGTACGCCTAGTGCCGGTAGCTTCGTATGCGCTGTGCTTTTAACGTTTAGTTCATGTTGAAGCAAGAGACAGCATAAAGGTCAATTTGCCCGCTGCTGCTGCCGTGCTTATCTTGCTTAATTTGCTACCGCAATTGATGCTTCGCCTTTTGGTTGAAACTGCGACTTTTCTTTTTGTTTTTTACTTTGAATGTTCGTCACTCACTCTTTGCAATAATGTTGTTTGACGTCGCGACGAAAGTTTTGGAAGTGAGGCGTTTTGGTTATCATGGACTTCGGATAAAACGGATGTTTCTTTGTTAGATTATAAGGGTCCGTTGTAACGAGAGTCGACTGTATATTACAACTGCAACTAGTGGATGGAAGTTCATGTCAAATTACATATACTGTGCATTTTTGTGCTTACAGTATGTGACCCACTACATTTTGATAGAGGGCACAAATAGTGTGCTATGGCTTCCAGTCGCAGAAACATGTCACTCTGTTCTTCTGTGTAAATAGGTTCAGTATCTCCAATGCATTTCATGCAATATATGTGACATTCTTACATCAAATTGTATGACACATGCTTTATATTGTTCTTTCATATGTGGTGCACTGTCTTTTGGTCCCAAATGTGAGCTACGAGAGAAGTCTCTCTAGCCTCTGCAGCATGGTCTGCCATGTATGAAACTAAGTATAGATGCGTTATCTTCTATAGAATAAAAATACAGTCAACGTCTGATTTTTTTCGGACTCCCTAGAAGCCGCGAACACATCCGAAAAAATAAATGCTTGCCTTTTAGTGCCACGAAGGGCTAAAATCCCCACGGTCACATCCGAAAAAGCTCTGAAGGCTTGCCAGTACACTTAATAGGCATATTGGTGCTCATACTGCGACAGGAGACAGCGAGTGCACGCATGTATAAATAAGGAATTCATGTACAGGCACCGACAAAAGTGGCATACTCCACGCAGCGGGAGTCGGAGCAACAGCAAACTGCATCGTAACACCATCTACAGGCAGCATCTGGGATCGAGACAGCCAATGGGTGCCCTTTATTATCTGCAGACATTGGCCATTCTCGATCCCAGATGCCGTCTGTAGATGGCGTCGCGATGCAGTGTGCCGCTGCTCCGGCTCCCGCTGCATGGAGTATGCCACTTTTGTCGGCGCCTGTACATACTGTGTCCCGTGATAACTGGCTGTTACCTCTCAGTATGCTTCACCACGTAACACTGCTATATTGAGGCGAAGGCAACATTTGGGAACCGGCATTATGCAACGCGCTGTGCTTTCCAAGCTTCGAAGACAATGATAAGGATTACAAAGGTGGAGTCAGGGTTACTGCTGACAACAGTGAATTCTTTCAATGAAAAACACAGCATCGAACGGCAAGAAGCTTAGTAGCAAACATTGAAGCAGCCATAGCTACGATGGTGGCAATGGCTGCCAGTGGATCTGCGTTGTGAGCGCCGGTTCTAGGCGGATATACAGTAAAACCTCGTTAGACCGTACCCGCTTAAACGGTAGTTTCATTTTAAAAGTAGTAAAGTCAAATCCCCGACTCAGCGGACATTGAACATAATGTGTTTTGTATCCGCATAAACCGTACCAGCTTATTGCATATGTATTAGTTAAAACGTAATGGTTCCACTTTTCGTCGCGCAAACACGGTGGTACGTCATTGCCATCGGGTGGCCCAGCAGAACAACAAGCCTCAGAGATCAGGGGGGGTATTCTGTAAGAGTCCACCTAGTGGACTGTCCATTACGGCGGCTGCTGATTGGACGCAGCTGTACGAGGGAGGAGGAGACAAGCGGCCCTAGCCAATGAGCAGTGGCCGAAATGGACAGTCCACTAGGTGGACTCTTACAGAATACCTCCCCAGAACAACAGCCTCCAAGTGCCCTGTGCGTTTGTGCATGAAGCTAGATCAACATCAACATCATTTCGGCACCATACCAGAGAGCGTTGTGCAAGCAAGGACTCGTGTTATTGCCGTACTGTCGTATTGTCAATGTACTCTGTACATTGATTCTATGGTATACGTGGCAATGCCCCAAAAGTGTCCAAAAAATCGGAGATTGGCTATATGAGCCTCAGCATTCCCAAGAAACTTTTCTTCACTTCATCCTCTTCCTAACTGTGACATGTAGCAAGCAGTGCCCGATTTTTGACCTAAATATGCTATTTAATGTTTTCTCATGCTGCTTCTGGTGATTCCTGAGCTTCAAACATTTTAATTAAAGCACTGAGCACCTACTCAAAGGCAATAAAGGACAGCAGCATTTCCCAAGCAGCTACTCATTGCAGGAATCGCTGAGAAAATTTGCCGTCACACTTCAGCCGAGAAACATTAGCGAATAAATGAGTGACGGCAAACACAATTCTCTGCTTTTCCTCGAGTGTGTTCTTGGGAGCACTTTAGATCATGGATATGCCGGTGCATTTCAAAAAAAAAAATAGCAGCGTAAGGGGGATCTGAAGTGGGACTCACTGTTTCAGTATCACCAGTTGGCAATGTGTTGAGTTGGCTAAGTCTCCGTTTCAGTCGCTCGTTCCAGCCGCCACAACCCCTGCACAGAAGATGAAAAATGAGGCGTCTTGTTGGGGTGCTCAAAGGGTCAGTACACATAGAGAGACAGGTTTAATGAAATAAAACAGGCAGGAACACATCGCAAGAACCCAGTAAGCGAACACTCATGCAATGTACCTCTTTTTCAGCTACTAAAGCTGCTATTCATGTATGCCTAACTCAGGCTATAACATGCTAGTTCACGGAAATCACATGTAAACAATGTCTACAGCGCTCAGTAACAACTTTCACTTCTTCAAAGAACAATACCTAGACAATCAAAATCCATGCACGCACTTTTCCCAGTGTGAAACAGTTATCCATGCTTTTGGAATTTAACTCAGCAATGTTGTGATGGAACGAGGTGAGACAGTACGAATACTGGCACTCTTTCATAAGTATTTATGAAGCCCCCAGAGCACCACTGCACTCAGGCTTGATTAAAATAAACCCAGGTACAGCAATTATGCTTCGTATGCCCCTGTCACACACGCACTCAAAAGTCTTCCGAGCAAAAAGATTTCTCCCGAAAAAGAGTTTCGCCTGCACACACACGACAGGGAGCAATCTCTTTTTCGGAAGCTGTTTTTCCTGGAAGTGGAGGAGTTCATTAATCTCTTTTATGGCCAAAAAAGAGTAGCTTAGAAACCAGTGAGTGCCAGCAATTATTAGATATTAAAGAAAACGCACAAATGCATAGTTTTCTGTCGCCTAGGGTCACCTAAAGAATAATTTTTTGTTTCTCAGGTCTAGTAAACCCAGTGATACTCATTTTCTTTTGTTAAAGCCAAATTGGGTGTCCAGAAAATCGGTCGTTGGCTATATGAGCCTCAGCACTCCCAGAAAAACATGTGAACTTTGCTAGTTCTGTAAATGCTCCGTAAACTACTACAACAAATCTTTACATTAACATTTGTTAATCTGGCATTGTTAAAGTTATTTGCGAAATGTGTAATACAATAAGTTTTCAATTTAAATTTTGAGATACATCAGTTTATTTTGGCCAATTTTGTTTCGAACTCTAGCGCCATGCATTCTGTAGTGTGTCCAGGAAGAAACACTAAAAAGAGATCGTCGGTGCTGTGTGTCGGCTATGCAACACCTCTTCATTGAAAAGTCTTTCGAGACTGCTTACGTAAAAGAGTTTTTGCGTGCTCGTGTGACAGAGATATTGTCAAATGTGCAAAACTTATTTAGCAATATTCATGGATATACTGAACCTGCAGCACCTTTCTTTTAGTGCATATGCTTTCCTCTTGCTCAATGATGCAGCTAAACATGCTTTGGAGCACTGTAGGTAATGCGGTTAGGTGGTCCAGCTCGTTGCTCTCTGTGTGCAGCATCATTTCGCAGTAATAATACGATTCAAAAAATGCTTGAAAGCGTGTTTAGAAGTACCAGATAAGGTGAATTACAATGCATAACCGAGGAAATAGCTTGAGTCTACCCCGTAACTGCATTACTCACCCGTGATACTGGGAGAGTCAAGTTGCTATGGGGTATTTCAGCTAGATTAGCGCAGTTCTGTTCTATCCTTCAATTATGAACTGATCACAAAAACTTGTTATAGCCAGGTTTGGATATACTGAATTGTCAAACTATTTTTAGAGCAAGAGTCAATTAGTGATAACCACGTGTGACTGTATGCGAAAAATTCATTCATACGCTGATGGCAGGAGACCAGAGTCAAAAAGCCTGCGGCCCTGCTGCTCAAAGTGTTGATATAGTCACATGATGCTTTCTGTGAGTTTCCAGAGAGGTTGGTCTGGGTGCAAGTTCTGTATTTCATTTCGCTTGGCTCAGTCCTGAAATCAAGATATTAATTTTTCATTTAAACTATGCTATATTCATCTGAATAAGCAGCCCGTGCGCCGACTAGACGCTTGTCGCGTCGGAGACCCTACCACAGCTGCATGGAGCTTTGAAAGGTGTTTTACTCTGTTGCATCTACCTTTGATACTCGGTGGGAGAAACAGTGTTTTATGTCCCACCGACCTGTAGTCAATAAAATGAAGAAAGAGCGACAGAAAAGATGCAAATGACACAACAACGATGGTGCGTCGAGCAGACGACAGCTACTCAGCCTGTGAGCTCGCCTCAGCCAATGGGCGCTGCTGAAAGAGCTGGAGCTTTAGGATAAGGTGACGGCAGCGGCGCCACAATTTCAGTGTTTTTTTTGCACCACCCTTGCCGCTTGCCAAGGCGTCCGCTGGACCCATGCCTCCATTCAGGTACACTCTACTATAGACAAGTTGACCGAAGTAAAAACTTGGTTTTTGTTGGAATCAACATTACGGTTACAGTGCTGCAGTGACTTGTGGTCTTTCGCGCTTCGACTTCGCTTATTCTTGACATGAGGCCCGCTTCGAAAGACGAGCAGTTTTGGGCGGCCGAGAAGTAGGGAAACTCTGCCGTGGCTCAGCAGCTCGATGCTAATGATTCACGGAAGGCAGGACCGGTGGGAGGCGCTCTTTAGGTGCGATGCCAGTCAGAAGGGCTCTATGGGCCTCGTAGTGAACTGGTACCATTCCCGAATTAAATGGTTCTGCAGCCTCTTGAGAAGTACTGAAACACAAGGAAGCTTGAAGGTGGCGTGACCTCGTGCGATCACTTATAGAGATAGTTTCACTTTCGCGAGACTCGGCTCAACCTGGTACCGATCTCCTCGAAGTATATGGCCGATAGTGCTCTTGGCACTGATAACGAACTTGGCACAGCGCCAAAAGCACTTGCCGGGGACGCTTAAAGGGCCAAGTCACACAAAATTTCACGAAAGTGAAACTATCTCCGAAAGGGATCGCCCAAGAATGCCATCCAAGGAAAGGTGTCTCCACATCGGAGAAGGACGATAAGTGAACTCATTTCTGAATTGTCAGTTTGTTCCAGATTACGTGGGCGTGTTGTGCAGCGTCAAAAACATTTGGCGGTTTGTTTGTGCACACAACAATGTCAGCGGCTTTCTGCCAGATGTTGCAGCTTTTGAGAGGAGGCTGATGCGTCACGGGTAGGCAGACGTCTAGAAAAAGATCACTAATATTTTTATAGGTGAGAATAAAGATTTGCCCAAACCTCCTTCAATTAAATGCTTAGTTGTCATTTCTTAAAAATAATCTAAACTATCTTCCTTGGAATAGTGAAGGTTCGTGTCGTGGTCTTATTCAGGTGATGTGTACCCTCTTTTTGGGCAATACTGATTGTCACTGCCTGTATTCTTCTTTTTTAAAATTATACAACACCTGGATTATACGACAGTTTTGTGTAGTCCCCTCAAAGTCGTATAATAAGGGTTACACTGTATCTGCTCATCATGCAAAACAAGAGACTAATTTTGGAAGCAGTTGTCCAGGCACAGGCCATCAATGAAGGTGCCAAACTGTGGTGATGCAGTGGCAGCTTCTCCATGCTGCATCGTTTCAGCTCGAACCACCTGACAGTGCTCGGCAAATGGAAGTGTGATCAGTGAATGGAAAACAAAACGTGCAACTCTGCTCTCTCTCTGAGAGCACATGCAGCTGAACCTCAATATAATGAAGTCGCATCGACATGAAAATCCTTTCGTTATACTTGACGTTTGTCCTAAGCATACATGCTGATACTGGCAAAAAAGGAAATGAGGAATGAGTAATTTTATGCCTACGTCATTAAATCTAATAATTCATTATATTGAGGTTCGACTGCGCAGTAACTCTAGGAGCATCCGGCGCCAAAAGGGCTCCTGGAGAAAATCCACCTGCAAAAGGTTCAGCATGAGGGACTCACGCTTCATCTTCCCCGTCTGCTTCCTCCTCTCCTTCCTCTTCCTCCTCCTCCTCCTCAACTTCCTCCTCTTCCTCAGACTCTTCCTCATCTTCCCCACTCTCTGAGGAATCGGACGACGCGTCCTGGTCAGCGACCAGCGCCATGTAGGGCTTCCAGTTTCGACGCGATGACCTCCTCCCGGACTCTGGCTGCTTGTCGCCTGCAGCTGCAGACCCCGATGGCGATGCCGAGCTCCCTGCCTCAGTGTCGCACGAGCCTCCAGCTTTCACTGCATGACAGGAACACAAAGAAGTCAACAAAAGCGAGACTAGACCACTTCTTCTGAGACTCAACTTTGACGCACTTGCATTTTTCTTATATGTTTTAGGAATCAGTAGCCAGATAAAAATTTTGTTATATCTTCAGTCAACTATAGATGTACGATTTTTTTAGTGACCCTCTCTGCATCTTGGATGATTCTTGAATCAGAAGTATTGATGCTCACATATTGAAACAATCATTCTCAGGCTGCACACTTGAGAAACTATGTCAGTTGCTTTCTTTCGTCTGCCATCTTTTCAAGCTACTAATCCAACTCCACAGGTACACTAACTCACCCAGCAGACAGTATTAATCCAGCAATGCTTAACCGTCGTTACACAGGAAGGCAGTTGAGGACTCACCTTCATTGTCAGCTTTCTGCACTGACTGCTCTTCCTGCAAGCTCTCCCCATTGACGAGCTTCTCCCCTGTCTGAGATTCTGGTTTGTCAATAGCACTGCTTCCATCGCCCACATCTCCTTCGCCTTTCTTTCCACTCTCTTTCTCTTCGCACACAACTTCCTTCACTCTGCCACTGTAGCGTGCTAGGAGGTCTTCGATGGGCATTGTGGCTTCAGCGTGCAGCATGTCCGCCTCACCCTCTTCCGGAGTCGCTTCCCCTGAGTCGTCGGAACTCGTCCCGGCTAGTGCCTTCAGCTCGCTGAGGCCGGTGGCAGTCACCAGGCTGGCATCGAACTGAAGAAAGCCCTCCCGTAACGCTTCCTCAAGGTTCCCTTCCTTGTAGCATGACAGTGTCTTGACGAAGTCGGGCAATTTCATGGCGCAATACTTGGCCACCTCGGCACCTGCGGCAAGGGAACACATCAAGGCAACAGGCGCTGAGCACTCCTTTCATTTCAGTGCCTGCTTCCAGCCGAAAATCAATTGTGGCTGTAGCCGGTTTGAACCTATTAAGTAAGTTCTTTTGCAGCTCCTCTGAGTGCATATCTGCCTTGATTACTCAGTGGCTGAGGTGTTCTGCTGTTGAGCCTCAGGTTACGAGTTCGATTCCCTGCCTCTGTGGTTGCCTTTCACTAGTGGAAGCATGCAGAAACACTTGTTTGCCAGGTGGGTTTTGGGCAAACATCAAACATCCATCAGATCAAATCAGATATGCCAAGTTAATCTAGAGTTTGCCAATACGTCTCTCATGGCCTCTGCGTTCCTTTGGGACATTAAATCCCCATCGATCTCTCAATCTACTGCAAGAACACAAGCTTTTACAAGGTCACTACCAGTGCACACACTACAACAGCCAGGCATTTAAGAGTTGCCTCGACAAGTAACCATGCAGCCACAACATTTGTTTGCCACACCGATGCTACGGTTGCCCTTACACGGCCATTTTATTAATTGTAATCAACCATTGTAATGCTATAAGACAATGTAACATAAGCACAGTGCGAAAAACGGGGACAACATAGAAAGACACACACAGTGCTGACTTCCAAATAAGACTTGTCCCCGTCTTTTATGCTGTGCTTGTGTTATGATGAATTACCAACATACCCAAGCCTCTACCCTTGCCAGCTACAAGACAACAAAAGCCAATTTCATCTTCTACATAGTCTACCTACTGCATGACATCTGCAGACGGGTTAACAAGAATATAAATAAAAGTGAACTGAATGGCACATAAAGGAGTGATGGCGCACAGTACCAGTAGAGCAGCAGGTTTTTGTATTCATTATTCTTGGTTCGAGTACTTGTCCTAGTTAAAATTTTTCTTGCTTAGAGGGATGCCTGAATGCTGAGGGGAAAAGCTATTTGCTTGCTTGTTTGAAAACATCTTTATCGTGTATTTTTAACAGATACTAAAACTACCAAAGGACGACGGGGTAAGATCACTGTGCACAAGTTTACAGAAAGGTATGTCAGGTTCGTTCTAATGAGAAATCCAGAGCTATTGCAATACAAGTTTAAACAGTAATCTGAACTTTATTAATATAAAATGTGACCTGTTGGCCGCCGGTACGTATGTCAACATGGTGTGAAGAATAAAAAGGTGGTCAGTCAAGGTCAGCCTGCTATGTTGTACACAACTAACAATCGTCAGTAAACAAGAGAATATCCTTGCATCACAATTCACAGTACCATGAAGCTTATTGCATCATGTGCCGTCCCAAGCTTAGCCTAGTTCAGCCGAGGTTTTTGAAACGAAGATGCACCTTAGTCATCAGAGATGCAAACTAGGAGGCTCTGCTTTAGTAGTTATGTGAACCGAACATTGGCACAACAAACACGAATATAGCGAAGTATCGGGTATAGCAAAGTAAATATGTTTCACTCCGATACCAGGAGTGAAATTAGGACCAATTAAAGTTTCTTGTCTGTCTGTCTGACTCCGATACCACTGTGTAACAAATATACGTTTATAACAAATATCGGATATAACGAAGTTATTTTCGCGTTAGATGCTGATTCGTTATAACAAGTCGTTTTATACAACGAACGTTTACGAGAATGCAGCTTCAGCAGCAGCCAAATGATTTGTTCATTCGCCTCGGGAAGGTTTACATGTTTAATTTACTTCTTACGCCGCTAAAAGTTTCGCACGTGGTTACACTTCGAGAAACCAACTAATAAATGCATACAGCTCCAACTCCCTTCAAACGTGGGAGTCAACAAGGCATTGTTAATCAAGAACGTCTCTGTACTGATTCCGGTCAAGGAAAGTATCTCTCACCAACCTGTATCACAAAACAGAAACACTCGCGCACCATGGGGGCACGTTATTATATAATATTTTGCGCATACACAATTAAACAAGTAGCAAGCAATGATCGAGTGGCTAAGGTGTTCAGCATGCAACTGTTATCTACAGGTTTTGCGTCGAATGATCGGAGGCATACTCACCACCGTGACCGTCGTAGACGGCGAAAAACGACGTCTCGCGATCGTAATTCAAGATCGTGTTGTGGGCATCCTGAAAGCAGGAACGAACGAAAGTCGTCAGGTTTGTTTACATCAACAACGTGGGCGGAGCCTAAGCGTTCAAACAACCGCCGCAACGCGAACGCAGTGTTTAGATCACACTCAGGGGAACCATGCGCAGAGAATCGAAATCTACATAACAAAGAAAAAGAAGTCCAATAAAACATGCATGGAAAGGTCGCGACTTCCTAGCTCGCAGTTGTACTTCACGCTATTTCACGGATCAGAAAGGACCGGCCAGCCCGCCAACACCGCTGACCAAAACACGGTTGGGCGCTCGTATGCCATCAACGGGACCGCGGCTTCCCAGTTCTCGGACGCCTACAGCGTCGTTGACTTACGGCGACAATTATGCGATCTGGCACGTCATGAACACAATTCGAGAGAGGTCTTACCTCTTGGCTCATTCGCCAGCCTTGCATCGACGACGCGCCGTACGATATACGGCTCCCCGTCTCGTTGGAGGAGAACTTCTCCGTTACTGGCTCCGACAGGTAGGCACCCATAGCGAGTCGGGAATCGACGAACGCCGGGGTTGATTTTGCTATTCCTCAAATGTTTTACTGTTTACGGGGATTTATTGTACCTGGGCGCACGCAGCCATTACACGTGCCCGCTTATGCCCGCTTTGTGGAGTTGAAAGCAGCGATTGCAGCGCTCCTGAGATCGACTATCGACGAAACGCAGCAATAGAAGATGCCGGAGATGACGTGAATGCTAATAACAAAAGGACGTTTACGTAAATAAAAGTCAATGGCATACTTCTCCCAACAATGTAACGTAAGTTCTGCAGCCGCGAGGAGCCCGCCCTGCGTTGTAGTTGAAAGTTATTATTTTATGCAATAAATTAGCGGTGCACTTTTTTTGCTCGCGGAAACGGCAAGCCAGCAGCCGTGTTACTCCGGAAGTTGCGATATATATATGTCCAATTTAAGCATATTTACCAAGCTTTATTGCAAAAACGCACACATTCCTAATAACGCGTTGAGCTCATAATAAGAGTTAGCGTTTGTTTTAATAGCTTCAAAAAAAATTGAAGATTTACTTTACTTATTAATGCTTTAGGTAGGTTATAGCCGTCTAGCTCTTACCGCCAACCAATTAACAAGGATAGTCCTACGCTAACTCAGCCGAAATAGTGTATTTAATGGCGTGTGGACCCAGTTGTGCGTGCATTGTGCGCTTTGCGTCGTGTTGGTGTTCGCACCATTTGACTCGATTTTAGTAGCGTTGGTATCGTATACAGCCTTAAATCTGGTCCCAGTGGTGGTAGGTCCCTATTTCGATGTGTTCCGCATGATACAGGTTTCACGAGGCCTTCTGTTGCTACCATGGGCGACGCGAAAGACAAGATTCCTCAGGAATCCAACGAACAGCGTGGGAGCGGCGACGATTCCGAAGATGAAAGCGAAGTCCTAGAAGAGAGCCCTTGTGGCCGATGGCTCAAGCGGAGGGAAGAGGTAACGCTTTCGATCAACCAGATCTCTCGTTAACCGCAACCAACCTTAAACGTATTTTTCTGTAAAGAAAATAGAGAATTAAGCAAATTGGGTCGCATAGGGCGGCGCTAACGAGGCGTCGTTTGACAATGCGTCCGAAAAACCTATTCTCGGCATCTACCCAAATGCCGCCGTCCCATCTTGGCCGTTTAATCAATCCGTGGATCTAACCACGTCAAAGATCGGCGGATGTAGCCGTCCTCTTGACTCTGTCCATGGCCTTCTCAAGCCAGCGGTTTGGAAACGCCCCGGCTGCTGCTGTTCTAGCTTTATAGCAGTTTTATTTTTATTTTCTCTTTGCTTGCGCAAGTTGTCGGAGCGCGTCGGGGCGATCGCACCCACGAGGTCGGGGTTGTTTGTCAGGCCCCCTGATGATTTACAAACGACTATCGCCGAGCACGGAGCTTCGTGACTCGGGCATATGCGTAGAAGGGTTAAGCTGCGGTTGACAGTCGTGTGACAACGGCTGCTCAGCCGTAGTGGTCCCGTTCATTTTTTCTTCTTTTTTTCTTTGTATGTACACGTGTGCGTGTATGTGTGCGCGCGCGCGTTCTTTCGCGCCTGTGACGTTTTGTGGTGACGTCATGCACGAGACTTTTAATTATCATTTCAGTCCCGCCGAAAGAGCGTTAGTCGCTGCACCAGTCTGTTGCAACATGTGACGGTTCAGCGCGGAGAGTTTCGGAAACAGTTTCAGCTGGTGATTGGGCTCCGGGTCGCGCCGAGCTAGAGAGGGAGAAAATAGTGAGCCGATGTCAATTGAACCCCCCCCCCCCCCCGGCTTCTCGCCTTTTATTACAATAGTTACAACTTGTCACAGGAAAGAACAAGGCAGAAAAAGAACGCTCTTGGGAACTGGCGCGAATCGTCATCACACAATGCAAGCGCTGTGAAAAAAAAAAAGAAAAAAGACGCCGTCTTCTGTATGGTGTACCTGGCGCAGCGGTCGCGTGGACAATAAAATGCTAGAAAGCTTTGAAACTGTTACACGTGTGCAACAAAGCATATGGAGGAATAGATACGGTTGTGTGTGTGATACAATTAGGGTGGGATGGTGGGGAACTCCGGGGTAAGCGTGGCAGGACTGTGCACCAGAAATGTCTGGCATTGTGCACAGCTTCTCTCACTCTGAGGAAGTTGCGCGAATTCCAAAAGAATTTAATTCATTAACGCAATTTTCGCTTCGTGCAGAAACTGCTTGTGCGATTGCACCCATTGTGCGAAACAATCGCCTCAAGTTTTGGCAACCCTTTTGACAGCTGTGGACTTCTTTGCGCGTCAGATGCTGCGCACATTTTCCTCCTCTATTGTACACCAGATCAGACCCTCTGTAATTTAACCAGGCCTCGCAACATTGCACTGTGCTGTGTTCGCGTTACCAATGATTGAAGCAAGCAGCACCGTTGTTGTGAGAATTCTGTTATGAAATAGCAGCAATCGGTATGGTCCAGACTCTTCATAAAGGATTTTTCAGTAGGACAAAGATATGTTACAGGCAGGCATAGTTTCCAACAGGCATAGTTCCTCCCCTCTGCCCCTCCCCCTCCCCCCCGAAAAAAAAAAAATACTAGAGGGAACTTTGATGCTAGTGTCTGCAAGTATGGAAACAAATCTTGGGTAGCACATGTATTTGCCCAAATCTCTTCTGGGTTTCAAACGACTTTGTGACATTGCAGATTGATATTTTTAAACAGTGTTACACTATCATTATGCATATGCGCTGAAATTTATTGCCCTTATATGCATCTAGAAATATATGATTGCTTGGAAATAAGAGAGAAATAAACTCTCCTATAATAATTAATAAAAAAAAGAATGTCTGAAGTCACAAGCGTGAAAATTGGACAAATCTATATGCTATGCACCATTATCGAGGTAGCTGTACAAATATAGTACGAGAGTTCCCTGTAGCAGTATTTGTAGGAAATTATGTCCACAGGTACCCAAATGCCACGAGAAAAAAGTGTAGCTTTGGTATGTAGCTTATGCCAAGAGGACTGGAGCTTTCAACATAGAAAGCCAACAGGCAAGGAATTGTCAGTGGCAGTTGTTCAAAACCACTGACAGCTAAGCCAAGTTATATGCCCTAAAGAGGTTTACTGCTGTTAAAAGGTGATAGGACTGTCAAGTTGAAAGTTTGCCAATCTAGCAAGGCATGATTCACAATGCGTTGAGTAGAAAAGTTTAGATTGCATGACACAGAGATCTAGTGTGTTGCTTTTCACCAGGGGCACACTGTTTTGGTGTGTCCTAAAAAAAAAGAACAAAAGGTGGGCAGTGGTTTTTCTTGTAATGTAACATATTCGCGGTGAGAGCAGTTGAGCTAGTTGAGATGTCATTTTGTGGAAGTGCAAGTGTTCAGTGCTGGCAACCAAGATGCGCACAACAGTTGCATCCTCATTGTCATAGCTATTTTATGTCCACTGCAGGACAAAGGCCTCTCCTTGCGATCGCCAAATACGCCTGTCATGCACCAGCCGATTCTAACTTGCACCTATGAGTTTCCTAATTTCTAAATAACTTACTATATAGTACTTGCATCTGTGAACCAGGTCCGTTTCAGTTTCCACCTGGTCGATGTTTCATGGTGTCGTGATGCCCAAAGTGGTCATGTGGGAACAGAACATAGTGACCTCTTGGCACATGTGGCTGAGTGCAGAGTGTGTAGGAAAGGTATCGTGAAACAAACATGGAGGCCACATGATGACTAGCTGTATCAGTGGTAGTAGGCTTTTGCCAGTATCTTTTTTCTAAGGTTCTGAGGTCTACGACCTTCATTTTATCTTATTCGGGTCCATAGTATCCAATTTGGTACATTGCTTTTAATCGTTTTTAATAGCTCAGCAGCAATTATGTAAAATACTCGTTCCAGATGTAAAGTCTGAGGCCTGTGGAACCCTGTGAAAGTGGTTTAGGCATGTTATTCTGTCAGCATTAGAGAAAATTGACACTATAATTTGAACAGTTTGCTGTGTCGTCTCAGACGATGAAAGGCACCCATAAAGTGCCTTTCCATTATTGCGAGTTGACATGAAAATGGAGAATGCTGCATCAACATGTCAATGTACCACGCAACATTAGGTTTTTATCTTTTTGTTTAGACCAATAAAATTGGTTTTTATGATCATGATAGTGCAGTTACTTTATCCATACACGTTGAGATGCTGCATTCAGCATCTAATGAGGGTTTTCATGTTCATGATGTACCAGTCGGTAACGAAGCAATTATGTCCTTGAGTGGGCTTCATGTTTAAAGAGATTACTCAAAAATAAAAATGGAAAATGTCAGTACATCTTCAACTGGAGTCTACAGTATAGCCAATGCTGCTGGCTTGCTGGCTTGGCTGTGTTTATTTACGCTGGCTTGTATACTGACATGTTTATTTTTTTCTCTCTCTCTCATCTACAGGTTCAGCAGCGGGACATTCCAGGCATAGATGCTGCCTACCTTGCAATGGACACCGATGAGGGTGTCGAAGTTGTCTGGAACGAAGTCAAGTTCTCTGAAAGGAAAAATTTCAAGGCCAAAGAGGTGGGAAAGCTTACTGAAAACATTGCTTGTAATCTTTATTATTTTACTTTTGCGGACCCAAGGTCCAAGCAGGGCAGGCAATACAAAAGAAGATAAAACAACAATACACAACATAATAAGCAACAGCATTGTATGCGCAATAATGTTTATTTCGCAGCCTGATCTGCTTTATTGAAGCAATTCCATTCATGTGTTACCCTTTGGGGGGAGGGGGGTACACTCAATCTGGTCAGTGCATGCAAAATATGGCACAAGGTTGTTTGTTGGTAGTGTCAGATGGGCCTGCTAGTTAAAAGTGTTATAGAGGTGATGGATCTAGAGCTATTTTGTTATTCCCAAGTTGGGAGAGAAAGTATAGCCTAAACTTTTGCCTTCAAACTTATAAATGCTGTGTATGCCATTAGCTTTTATGTCGCAGGGTGTGTCTTGCGCGGTTGATTTGTTAAATATAAATACTGTACCACACTGGTGGAATCCTATCAGCCACGTCTAACAGTATTTTTGTGTGTATGTGGCACATGGTTCTTATGGTAGCAAAGTTTTAAAACAAAGCGCTGACATATTTTCGAAGTTATTAAAAAACCTACCACACGGTCCTGATCCTTAAAAGGATGACACTTGGCAGATACGAAGGTTAAGAAACACTTTAAAGGCGTTTTAATTTGATGCCAGAGACTTCTTGAAATGCCGGAGTTGGCATCATCAGTATTATTGTGGTGCCATGATACGCAGCAGTATTTCCTGACATCGTGTAGCCATAGGGCTAGGTGTGCTGTTGCGCAAAAAAAAAAAAAAAAGTTGCACTTTCTTCTTTTTTTTTTTTCCTCACTCATTCACGGCAGCAGCAACGATCACAGGAACAAAGTGAGTCAGTGTGCGATGATGCAGTCACTTTCCGGGTACCAAAACTGGTTAGTAGAAAACTACTACAGTACATTGTTTAGGGCCCTGCACTACTTGCCAGTACTCTCCTAGTGTTCAGAGGGTTTGGATATTCAAGATGGATACATCTTCTTGCGTAAGGACCTGTGACTTAATGTTGGAAATACTAAACCACTTAAGCCGAAAATGTTCTGCCATTAACTTATTTAACCATTCGTGGAAACAAAAGTACAACTATTCAGTGAAAATCTGAGTTTGAGGGAAATTTGGATATATATATATATATATATATAATATAGTTTTGCTGCCAAAGAAAGGGAATTTGTTGTCTTTCTAAAATTCTTCTATATAGAAGTTGAAAGGAAAAATAAAACTCCCTTGAAGACTTTAGTTGGGTGTTGGACTCCTCTCACATGCAGAAATAGCATGTGCTGCAATGTATGGGCCAAACACATGCCTGTCAACGCTCCCGAATTTTGCAAGTAAACAAAAGAAGCATGTTTCTGGTTGATATTGGCACATAATGAATATATGCTTTAATAGATTTTGGATACATTCAAGGTAATTTTGTCTCGAATGCGACTTGAATGTTGTGACTGGCCTCGACTGTATCCACAGCAGTGCCAAGTTTCTGTCCTTAAAAGTACAGGTGGATCATTAAGAACAAGTGGTCAGTTTATTTGCATAGTTGGGACTCTTTGAAGATGGCGAATGATTGCATCTTAGCCGCAGAAGTCTGGCCTGGCTGAGCAGTGTAGTGTGCTCCACTGTGTAACTTTGCGCACAGGTGACGATTTGAAATGTTGGCTACTCGATTCACGAAACAAGTCAAAATTCGAACAATTCGATTCAGAAACAGGCGCTCAGTGGCTGTGATGCTCTGCGGCTAAGCACAAGGTCACTGGTTCGGTTCCTTGTCACTGCTGGTGTGTTTCGATCAGGATGATAGGAAAATTAAGTGCACATTAAAGACCCCCCCACCCCACTTCCTTTTTCGGTATGGTCATCATTAATCCGGCACCCTCCATGTGGCATCCCTCATGACACGCTCTGTAGTTTTGGGACGTTAAACACCTTTAAATTTTGATTCCTTATTCAAAGGTATGGAATTTTCATACACCTGTAAAAATTTCTGTAGGCGGTCGTCTTGCTCGGACTCAATTGTCATTAGTGTTCAACTTGGCATTGTCATGGACTTGTTTAGGGTGATGGTAATGTGGCAGGAGGGAAAGGTGTCTTGCGTTAAGTTCGTTTGTACTGTCTTAGGTACATGGTAAATTGAAGTCATTCCACCCAGTAAACCTGTGCATGTGACCTTTGAAGGTGGCCCTCGGAGCTCGAGTTGTAACAGCCGAGGAGGCAGCAGTCCCTCCTCGCACACCAACACAACTTGGGATCTGGCACTTGTTGTTGCAGGAGAAAATACGTGAGGTCTTTGACAGCTTGGCTCAACTTGAGCACCCAAACATAGTCAAGATCCACAAGTACTGGATGGACAAGGACTCGGAAAAGCCAAGAGTCATTTTCATCACTGAGTACATGTCCAGCGGATCGCTGAAGCAGTTCCTAAAGAAAACGAAGCGAAATGTCATCAAGCTCCCCCTGCAGGTACGTGATAATACTAATGCACCTTCTTTTTCTTTTTCTTTTTTGAAACTGTCTTTTTGCAATGGGGCCTGAAGGGGGTCCTGAAAAAATCGGCTGGAGTTGAGAATTTGCAGATTTGGTGGAGTGAGACAGTGCTGACAAAAGAAGTTTGCCACGTAAGAATGGCTGATGAAAAAAAAGGCTCTGAAGGAAAACATGAAGTCAAGGTAAATTGGAAGGTAGAAGATACGAAATAGTGGAAACATTGTTTTTTTTTTAGTCTGAGATGATGGGCCAACCTGTTTTCGTTGGATGATTACATGGAACCAAAATCAACTTTCGCTCACTTAAGCGTCATGATCGCATTCAGTTACTCAAGTTTGGTATGTCCCGAAGTTCTGGCTGCAATTGCAGGAATGGAATAAAAGTGTCCTGTGTACTGAAAGTAGTTTTTTTATGTAAAGCTTGCCAAATCTGCTAGGTAAAGAAGTGTAAGGTTGAATTTTTTTCTTTCTTCTCGTGTTTCAGCTGCTTTTTCTGGGCCCCTTCGAAGGCAATGCTAATCCCTCTTTAATGCAGTAAAGTGCAGGATATAAATACCGTGAGCACTACTTCCTTATTGCCACATTGTTGCATACATTTGGACATTCGTAGAGCTGCCCAATTCTTGAATAATATAGGACGAGCTGCCACATGTGCAAGGAAGAAGCACGTGTTTATCACAGCATCACCTGCTAGGCTCTTTCATCCACTGCGAAGTCCCTGCCATGGTGCAAGGCACTCGCGCAATTTGTGATTGGCGTTGTTATTAAAGAATTGGGGGGAGCTCTACCATACACTCTTCAGGTGCAACCTTTTCCTTTCTTTCTTTTTTTTTTTTTGCAATACAGTACTGCACCATTGGAAACTATATAAATGTAGCTTATTAACTGGAAGTCTTATTTTGACCCTGCTGTTAGGTTTCAAGATTTTTGCAGGAGTGAGTAGACTTCAACATTACCTGCACTTCACTGATTAAAGAGAGAGAGAAAAAAAATGTATCGGCTTGTTTGCTGCCATTAGACATCGTGTTGACTGTTTTTACGCATCTACAGCATGTTGACTACTTTCTTGTGTACACTCAACTGCAAAGGTACATAGACTACTGGATCTGAGAAAAATGTATCTCAGCAGCCTTGGAATGCAACCTGGTGTTCGGACTTTCGGCCTGTACAACATTGTGGTGTTTGGGTTTTACTGCCTTTGGTCACACATCGCCCGGAAATTTAATGTTTTCTCAGATGCTGTGGTCTGTGAACTTTTGTGGGTGGATGACTGTACAGTGATGCCTTATCTTATCTAATCGCATCTCCTGCATCAGCACTTTGTTGTGTTGCACTGCCCTGTTATCACTTTGCTTGTTTGGCTTGCGAAGGTGGTGAAAGAAAAAAAGAACAAATACATTGTCCTCTCTATAGTAAGGACATGCTCAGTCAACATATATTAGCATTTTTCCCTCCCCTAAATCATATCTGAGAATTTCGTGTTGCTGCTGTAGGTCAAGGATAGAGAAATATGTGTGCAATCTCGCCCAACTCAAGTCTTAGTTTCACATATAAAATTGCCTGTATTAATTTGCACTAATTGCCTTCCTTAGTGCCTTAATGCACTATTGATGTGCTTTGCTTCACAAGTAAGTTTGAACCTATGCTACAAAGTACTAACTGTTAACTGGAACTTTGTTTTTATGCTTATTTTGAGCATCAATGCACTCCCACTTTTTTTTTCATCTGCATGGCTTTGAATCTTTCTGCTAAACATAAAAAAAAAAAACTTGAAGGAATGCAGAAAGTTGCTCTGAAATACTTTTTTTTTTTTTCATTTGTGGTTTAAGGTATTGAGGAGTTTGCACTGTGCTGAAGTTTTGATTCACGATTCTTTGCCATTATCGTGGGTCACATAGTGTTTCCAGTAAATTAAGCTAGGAAGTTTGCATGTTGAAACTTAGTTCATCTAGTATTTGAGAGTCCTAACTGAACGTTTGCCGTCGACTTTACTTCAGCCAGTGTACCTTAACAATTTGCACAGAGCATCTTGCTGAAAATGCTAGATTGCACAACCCTCATGCCGGCAGCTGGAAGCAGAGCACTGCCTATGCTCCATTGTAGAGCTGATTTACAAGAGGTTGAGAGTGTGTCCACTTGGCTTATTTGTTCTTTTGTAACCAAACCGACTCTGCATTGCCTGTACCTTTTGGAGGTACTGTTTTACAAAATGCTATATCAATGCACTTTAGCACATGAAATGTGAGCAGAGCAGACCATAAGCCAACACTAAACTAAAACTGTCTGATGGTTGTGTTCTTGTAATGCCAGTTTGTTTATCACATCTTCTTTCCTGCATGGAATATCTAGGCAAGGTTAATGATAGCACAATTCCTAGTGGTTATTTCGTTTCGATAGCTTTATTTTTTTTTCTGAATTCTGTTTTTATAACAAACCAGTAAAAAAGCGGGAATTCAGTGGCTTGATTGGATTATGCTTCAATGATGGCCAAGCTCAATTGCATTCAACATGAATGTTTGGTGCTTGCATGCAAAGCTGCAATTATTGTAGCTCGGGGCCTAGCAGTAGCATTATAATTACTCTCTATAGCTTTTAAAGCATTATTTTAAATAGTATGCCTGCGCAAATTTAGACAGTATTGTGGCCCTGTCTTGTTGTCAAGCCTACCATGCAATAATTGCGCTTGTTTCGCATGTTAGTGTCATAAAGTGTTTGTTGTCATAAAGCGTCATAAAGCGGTGTGAATGAAGGAATGTGGGATATAACACCATAGAGTAGACACACATACACACTATATATGGACAACTTTAATTACAGTTGGATGGCAGTCTTTACTGGAATTCACTTGAGCTACCACTCATCTAGACTTAGAACTTACAGTCCAGGTTCTGTTCACTAGGACCTGTACCTCATGTACCACCACAGCCACAAGACTGGCAGCAATTGTGCAGATATATTTTACTCTGCTCAGTGCGGTCTTCACGTTGACTATAAATTAGCTTGCCATCTTTGTTGGCACTGGAGACTGACCTACATGACTATCTTTCTCATTGGCCATCGGCTGCCTCGAATAAGCAAGGCAGCATCCATACCACTTATAAATCTTTCTGTTCAATAGGATTACTAAAGACCTTTCCAGCCTGTCATGATTGAAAACCCAAGATGTAGGTTGGCAGTCAACATTTAATTTAATGTAGCTTAAATAGGGCAGATTATCTTTTGCACTTCTGCACTACTCCCGAAGGGTTTCTTCTTTCAAGATTTCTCACTCAGTCGGGTGGTGAAACCAGATCGAGTGGTGTGTAGCTCAGTCTCCACACTCGAGACCTCTTGGCCAAAAGTTGTTGCCGCCTGCTGCTACTGTGCTCAAAGTGCACTGCGTCGTGTCACTGGCACGCGTCATCACCTTTGCAATTTTTGTTTTAGGCATGGAAGAGATGGTGCAACCAGATTCTCTCGGCCCTAAGGTGTGGTCCCAGCATTTGATGTTACTTATTGCGGCAGCGGGACTGTCGCCCAGTCCCCGCTGCCGAACTTGTTGCCTGTTCTTGGCTGACGGCCGTGCCGCACTCTTTGCGGCGATGGGCCCGAGGCGCTAGGGGCGGGCCTCTCTCTCACTGCTCTGTTCCTCCCCCTCCCCCCCTCGACAGTTACCTCCACTCTTGTCTGCCACCCATCCTGCACGGGAATATGACATGCGACACCATTTTCATCCAGCACAATGGCCTCGTCAAGATTGGATCTGGTGCGTTGTCCCTCGCTTTCTCCATTTTAGTTCTGTTTGCTGTGCACGCCAGCACATACTAGTTCGGTAGAATAAATGGTTACTTGCTCATACTTGCTCTAATTTTGTAGGCTCGCTCGTACTCGTGTACATTTGTACTTGTCAGCATTCACTTGCATTCAGTCACTTCCAACCACACATACCGACACCCACTCATGCCCATACTCGCATAGGCTCCCACTCACCAGCACCTTCTTGCATGCATACGTACGTACATACGTACATACCGTATAGTGCGGAATATAGGTCGAGGTTTTTGCCAAAAAATATTACTAAAAGGTCACCCCTCAACTTACATACCAGCCCTTGGCACAACCTGAATAGTTGTCTGGCAACATGTAGAAGCGCGGACCTTTCGGCATCCGCATTATCACCTCCATGGTGACCGACGCGGCCTACGCAGTTGAACCAACGCCATCTTCCCTTTTTGTGCAGCAATCGTTCCTGGCTTTGCTAATTTCCCGACAACCCACAAAATGAGTGCTAGTGCTCAATGTCAGTTCACCGCGGCATTTAAAAATAAAGTGATCGAATATACTGAAATGCATGGGAACATGTCCGCCCAGCAGCACTTTGGCATCTCGGAAAAAAGCGTCCGGTACTGGCGAACGCAGAAAGTCAAGCTGTCTGCCTGCAACACGTGGAAGACTCCCTTTCGCAGGTGCTCCACGGTGCACCCGGAGCTCAGACAAAGTGGCGGATTTCGTCCGCGAGCATCGTGTCCTATCCTTGCCAGTGACAGAACTCATCTGCATCAAAGCTATCGAGATTGCCCGAGTATCGCACTTCGACAGTGCACATCAATCTGCATACGAGGACAAGCTGGTCTAATTCCAGCACTATGTTATCCCGTGTCCGGCAGCAGCATGGCTACATGTTGGGACAGATTGGCAACGCTGATGAAACGCTGGTGTGGTTCGACATGCCGTCGTCCACCACAGTCTGCAAACGTGGCGCGAAGGAAGTCGAGCTTCTTTTAACGGGGAACGAGCATTCGCGCTCCACAGAGATGCTCGCGTATACTGCAGACGGCAGAAAGCTGCCCCCATACATAATATTCAAGAGGAAGACGCTGCCGAAAGAGGCTTTCCCTCTGGATGTTGTTGTTCGCGTGCACAAAAAGGGCTATGGACGAGGCCCTCATGCTCGATTGAATCAAGACCATCTGGAATCGGCGACCCGGTGCACTCCTGTGGTGTCTGAGCATGCTCGTCTTGGTTGCCTTTCGCGGGCACTTGACCACAGGTGTGAATCAGGCACTCCGTGACGGGAGGACGAAGCTCGCCGTCATTCCGGGAGGCAGGACGTCAACACTTCAGCCACTGGACGTTGTGCTTAACAAGCCCTTTAAAGACCGTGTCCATGAACAGTATAATCAGTGGATGGCCGGCGACGACCCCAACTGGCCGGCTGCGCAGGCCGCATCTCGACACTGTGGCCATATGGGTGTCGTGGCTTGGCGCTCGCTGCCTGAGGATAGGTGGTGCCGGCAGTCAAGAAGTATTGCTTTAGCAACTCCTTGGATGGCACTGAGGATGACATGTTGTGGGGCGCAGCCAGTGAGAAGCAGTCGTCTTCAGACGAGAGTTCACACAGCTCAAACGCATAAGCAGGCGGCACCAGTAAATAAAACGAAGTTTTGTGCCTTATAATTTTTATGTTGACCTCTTTGCTTCTATGTAAGGGGGTCGACCTATATTCCACATTATACGGTACGTACAATCACCTTGATATGTGAACTCAAACTTGCCGTCATTGACTCTTGTTCGTGCTCACATTAACCAGCACTTACTCCTGTTCATACTCGTATCCACTCACTCACCAGCACTTGCACCCATTCATACTCGCGTCTGCTCAGACCCTTCACTATTCACTAATGCTCGCACTCGCTTTCCATTCATCTACAGCTGTGCGATAGTCTTTGTCCATGTGAGTAAGTGTGCCAACCTATGCTCCAGCACCGCGGTAGTTGGGTTGTAATAGACCAACTTCATAACATGTTTCACTACCCCATTGCTGCCATTAAGCATGCTGGTAGAGCAGTCTTTAGCAGGCCGAAGGGAAGCTTGTTGTGTTTATACTATGACAAGCCTGTTTAGCCCTCGTGATCAAAGAGCAAGGAAGTGAGAATACTAGAAAGATTCAGGAGTGAGGTAGAGGAGGTGCAACGCCCCCCCCCCCCCCCCCCCCGCCCTACTTTCCTCTAACGTTAACTGGAAAAATCCACAATAGCATTCGCTTTGACGTTACCTTGAATCCAAGTACAGCGGGACAGCGTTGAGAATTCACAGCTGGTGTGTTGCATCAGGAGGATAAATTTCATAATTTTATTTGACCTTACAGCATCAAAAGGGGAAGACTGTTTCTTCATTTGCTTCGATGCACTTATTACGGTGAAAGCCTTAAGCAGCTCATGGGCCAAAAATTTGACAGTACGGCGTTATGGCACCAAAATTCAGTGCCACCAAAATTGGGGGTCAAACCCTTGACCTTTGGTGGGAGTCAAACCCATGGCCTTTGGTGTTAATAACAACAAAGTGAATTAAGGCACAGTTCATTAAGATATAGTTAGTTAAGGCACTCAAACCCATGACCTGTGGTGGGAGTCGAACCCACTTGGAGATATGGATGAACCGGCCATATCACCAAGTTGGATTCCAATTGACATTGTGAAGGTCGAGAGTCGAACCCATGACCTGTGATCTTAAGACAAAGTTTATTAAGGCACTTGAACCCACGACCCAGCATGGAGATATGGACGTAATTGTCCATATCTCCAAGTTGGATCCCAGTAGACATCGTGAGGGTCAAGAGTTGAACCCATGACCTTTGGTGGGAGAAAACAATAGGAAGTAACAACGCATTAGAACGAAAATGTCAAGTAATGTAATGAATGTCTCGTGTGCGTGCAGGCTTTCGCCTTCATCCTCTTTAGTGTATGCTAAAGTGACTGTCAGCATTTTCTCTGAGTACAATTTAATAGGGGAAGAAATAAACTCGTGCACACTTGCAAAAAAGGATTTCAGAAAGTTGAGACAAAAGTTAAAATAATAGCCAACTGCTTTGCATTCCATCCTCACTTTGTAATTTCAGTGCACTGTGCTAATGTTGTGGTAATTAGGTCTTAAGAGGAAGCTTTAGCTTGTGCCGAACTCCGACTTGGCCTATTCAAATACATGTAAAACGCAAAAACGTTTTTCTGAGGTAACCCCTGGACCGATTTTAACAAAATTTGTTGCATTTGAGAGAGAAAGTTAAGTTCTGGCGTCTGTTGGAAGCGAAATTTCGATTTAGAGCATTGATTTTGTTAAAAAGATTTTCAAATATACGACCGTTTGAAAAAAATAGAAGCATGAAGTTTACAAATTCATAGCTCTGCATCAAGAAGAGATATCGTGGTTCTGTAAACGGCATCCATTAGATCATTCAAAGCGGACAAATTCCATATGTTATTTTACATCTTACGTGAATTTGTTACATTGTTTACAAGGGTTCTGAAAAACTGTATTTCCATATTACTAAATTTTTGATATTCATGTGTAACATATCAGTTTTGTCCATTTTAGATGTACTATTAGATGCAATTCACAGAATTGTATTATCATTTTTCGTTGTTGAGTTAGAGCTGTAAACTTGATAGTTTCGTTTTTTGAAAATTTTTGATTTTTGCTAATTTTTAATAAAAAATTGACGACCTAACTCAAAAATTCGAAACCAGCAGTCACTAGATTTTAAGTTTTTATTTTAAATGCAACAAACCTCGTCAAATTTGGTGCAGTGGTTGCCGAGAAAAACGAATTCCCCTTTTACATGTATTTAGATAGGAGCCTCCGAGCTAAAGCTTCCTCTTAAGTTGTGAGCGTTTAGGAGAGTGGCATGTCAGTGTAAGACTGTAGGTACACTGCAATTATTTTTTTAATGTGTGTGTAACAGGGAACTTGGGGACACCATGCCATCTTTACCAGGTAACATTGGGGTGCTCATGTTTGCTGCCTTACTCTGCACCAAAATGTGCTTGGCAAGCTGCCTTTGTATACGTGCGTCACGTCGGCATTTAATTTCCAGGCTCTCTTGCGTGTGCAAGACTTGCTACTATCGCTTATGGTGAAATTACCCCACATGGTAAGCTGACTGATTGAAATGTGTTTTAACATAACTACATATATTATTTCCCATAATTAATCTTCCATTATGCTCTACAAGCTTTAGGGACATTTGTTGCACCTAGTAAAGGCTGTCTCGAAAGGTGTCTGTTTATGTAAATTATGTCAAAAGCCTAAGCACTCTTGGTACCATGGTACTGTCCTGGTTGTCCACTTTTCCTGTCCCTTTCCTTAAGGCAGGGTGACTTAAAATGTGTGCTGCAAACATGCTTTATATGTTTTTGCTACAGTTTGGCAATGTTGTCATCGTGAGACCTTGCCCCCACCTCCTCCTCCCTTTATTATTTCAGTGGCACCTGATGCAATCAACCACCATGTCAAGACTTTTCGGGAAAACATCAAGAATGTGCACTTTGTGGCGCCCGAGTACGGAAGTAAGTCGAGTACGTGTCTGGCACTGGGCCGCTGCTGTCTTCTGTCTTTTCCTCTCGGTGGCGACATCGACCTCTCTTGTGACGTGCTTCTTTCTCATTTTTCCTTCTTTTCTCTTCCTCTCTCGTTAGACCATTTGTTGTTGAGGGTCAGTAACCGCTGATATATATATATATATATATATATATATATATATATATATATATATATATATATATATATAATCTTGTGTCCCAACTTGCTCTAGCATAACTTAGTTGCTTAGCATTGCTGTAACATTGCTTCTATTTAAATTTACTTCTATGAGATGAGGTTTTTGTTCCGACTTCTTCCTTTCTTTTTCCAGCTGCGCCTGTTGTAACACCCGCTGCTGACATATACTCGTTTGGGATGTGTGCTCTCGAGGTGAGTGACTTTTTTTTTTCTTTTTTTGAAGTTCTTCGGTTGCCAATTGAAGACATCAACTGCAACAGTGTTTTCGACAGAGGCTGGTCCAGAGTGGCAGACAGATTTAAATCTGCGCGGTTCTTGGGGTAAACGTTAAAGCTGAAATTGCTTTGCCTGCTTATAGCTTTTATAGCTTATGCCATTTGACCGAAGTATAGTTAATGTGTTTCGCTGCACCAATACCCACTGGCAGTGGCATGCTGGCTATACAATGTTTTGTTGCCGAGCATGAGGTCGTGGGTTTGATACCTAGGCATGGCGGCCTCATTCCGCTGAGGGGGGAATGTGGAGGTGCTTGTGTCCCATTCCTTGATCACGCATTTAAGGAATCCCCAGATGGCCATGAATAATGCTAAACTCTCCGCAACAGACTCTAGCAGCCTCTCTTGATTTGGGTCTTTGAATGACGGCACCATGGATATGTTATCATTGACCATAAGAAAATGATGAAATCAAATTAGCAAGGTGATCGTAAGGTGCAAAGGGGAGGGGGAAGGGGGGGAAAGGACATAGTGCAGTAAGTGCAAACATTTGTAAAATGTGGGGCATTCATTGCTCCTTGTATGCAGCAATGCCAACTAGCTGAAAGCAAGGAATTGTTTCTCGCTGAGGTGCTCGGAGATCAAGGAAGTTTGACTCTCCATTTAAGGATATGAAGTGGAATATTTTGCCCATGCTAGGCTCCGTAGCCTTGGTCATTCCCAGGTGCAGTCCCACAAACCAAAGTTCATCCGAGTGACTTTGTTTGCCCATCCTTGTTTTGCTTTCTGAAGCCGAATAGGAAGCCTATCGCAGGACAGTCCTTAGAGTGCACTAACGAAGGCACAGTTCTTTGCATGCCAATGTCTCGCTGACAAAGGCTGATATCGACAGCAGTGCAGTTTGTCTGCAGATTTGCGTCAAGTTCTTTACTGCCTTGCATGGCCACTGAAATCGGTGAAGCTTTTATTTTTCGGTTTTAGTCTCTGCGTTTTGCGGGAGGGCTTGAAATTCTGCCTAGCCTGAAAAACACTGTAGCGTGCAGTTTGACGGCTTCTGGCACAAGATGGTAAGTCATCCTTTCTCTCTTCTTTTTTTTTCTTTTTTCATTTTCATGTGTGTGGATATATGCCACACCCTTCTGACTTGCCTGCTCTTACTTCGGTGTCTTAGATGTTTACCTTTTCTCCTAGATGGCAGCACTGGAGATTCCTGGAAATGGTGATTCAGGCACGCAAATCACCGAGGAAGTTGTCAACAAGACGATCGAGTCGTTAGAAAACGTTCAGCAAAAGGTACTAACTCGTTCTTTCTGTCACCTCTCCCAGAAAAATTTTTGCTTGGTAGATAAGGCAACGTGTTCTACCGAGTGTTTCATGTAATTTGAACCAAGCTTCTCAAACATAAAAAAAAAAAGAGTGGCACTTTTAAGAGAATGGTAGGACCAGCTTACTGTTCATTGTCAACTTGTAATCAGAGTTGGTCCCAAGCTAATGCTTCCTCTTAAAGGGACAAGGGACATTAAACAGAAAAGGTGTTCGAGAAGTATTAGCATATTACGTTTCATAATTTCAAAACGGGCCATTCTTACCAAGGGAGGAGGCATAAGTGAGAAAAGACTAAAAAAAACTTTACAGCTGACAGCATTGCCTTGAAATTTCTTGTACCAACTCGCCCTGGCGTCATGGATTTTCACAGAATCTGCTCTGGCCTACTTAGTTTTTTATCAGTAAAGGTGGGCTACATTGTAAAAGAAAAGAAAAAAGTGAGCGACTGAACTTAAGTGGTGGGGGGGGGGACGAGGCACATAAAAAAAACTTTATTTTTTAGACAATTTGAATAAAATTTGCCCAGTTAATGTGTTTCACCAGCTGATCCCAAAAAGTGAAATAATTTTCTTTGTGATAAACATTTCTTCATATCTAAAAATAACAGGATGTTCTTTGTTTAGAGCCTAATTAACAGCAACTTGCACGGCTAGGTACACCACAAGGAATCTATTCTGAACATTTATTGTGTTGTAATGCGTAAATTCTTGTTTTAGGCCATTTTTGAAGCGAGGTTATAGGTTGTCGAACTTAGAAAAATATCAAGGTGGGCATTTTTTATGACTGAGTTTGGCAACATATAACTTCACTCAAAAATGACCTAAAACATTGATAGCTTCCGGCACACTATGAACATTCGAATTCGATTCAGTTTGCTGTACGTTACCCCGTGCAAGTTGCTGTTAATTAGCTCATTAGGCCCTAAACCAAGAACACTGTCTTTTGGATATCATAAAAAAATATTTATCATAGGAAATCAAAATAATGCATTTTTACCAGCTGATTTCAAAAATGCAATTAACTGTGCAAAGTTAATTAAAATTGTTTCAGAAAATAAAAAAAGTAATTACAGTGCCTCGACCCACCTTAACTGAGCCACAGCGGCCCAAACGCGAAAAAACAACATATTTTAACATCCGTGATGCCACACTGACGTGCCAGCTAGGGTTTGTCAGAAATGAAATGCTCAAAGACCATTTCACATAAAAGAAAATTAAAACAATTTGTTCACATATATTTAGGGTCACGGAGAGTACATTGGTCCAAAAAGAAAACAATTAAAATTGCTAAATATTAATTAGCATAGTAATTAACTGCTTCCATGCCTTGGTTCTGTGCCGTGGGTTTGTCCACGGGTTTCTGGTAAAAACTGCCAAGAACGAGCTCGACTTGTCAACGGTGCATTTCATTTTCAAGCAATGCCACGGTAGAGCCTAGTTTTGCCTCTATGCTTACTGGTGCTTTTGGTAGATGGCAGCACACAGTCCATAGGACAGTGCAAGCAGGAGCGAAAACATGTTGGAAACAGGGGTGTTTAAAAATAATTTGACCATTTTTAGTCTGGATTTGGGATAATAGCGAGGCACGGAAGGGGTTAATTAGTAATTGGTTTGCTCAACTATCCACAACTTCAGCACTCCAATCTCCAGAGTATCAAAAATGATATGTGGGGATTTTGGAGGTAAAAGAAATATAAGCCTTGCCCTCCATTTTCTTTTTCTTTCTGATGATCAGCTTCTTGCCGTGAAAATAATGATTATGTGGCTTTAAAGAAACACCGTATCAGTCTGATCTGATTTTCTTTTGTCCGTACCTTTAAACTCGGAAACTGGGTCAGCGCTGCACTAGATTCGACTTAATTTTTTTTTTTTTCTTCAGGACTTTATCCGCAAGTGCCTGCGAAAAAATCCGCTGGAGAGGCCCACTGCCAGGGAGCTGCTGTTTCATCCAGTCATCTTTGAGGTTCACTCCCTGCAAGTCCTGGCAGCACATGTCATCATCGAAAGTGCCTGTGAGTATGTCATTTTGTATGATGGAAGTGGCTGCTGTGTTGTGTGGGACCTCAGTATTGGCAGGCTTGCTGAAACCAGGACTAGGGCCCTTTTGATCTTAGCGCCTTGGCGCTTGAAGGCCAACTGCAATGAATTTGCACTTTGGCTAAATTTGTTATAAATGGGCAGTAGCCACTGCAGCAATCCAGGCAAATCCGCAGGGCTGCTAATTGTATAGTTTTCTTATGGGCAGCCTTCAAATGGCACTGCTGGCACTACCGGGCCTAAAGAAATTGCACCGTCTTAAATGACTACTGCACTTTAACTAGTGGTCAGATTTGACAATGTTTGACTTATTGGAGGGTTTGGAAAAATGAAACTTCAACTGCAGGTATCGTCAAAGCTAGCTTCTAGTGCTGCTAGTACTTCCTCAATAAAGTCGCGAAAAATTTTCACTTTGGTCTACTCGGCAACATAATTTTTAAATGACAGCAGCAGAGAAGATTCAGACGCTTCTGTTGAGTTGTCTAATTTTCCGATCCGACATCTAAGCTGGTTTAACAATGTCTCAAACAACCATAAGTGTTCATGGGTGCATGTTACTTCGATAATTCTGTTCGACTGATATCGAGTGCAAATTTGTTTTTCCCACCGTGGGTTGCCTTTGTTTATCAGCATTTCAACAGCGCATGTACAAATTATTTCGAGCTATCCTTCCTGCCGTGCGGGGTTTTCACTTGCAGAAGAGCACGCAGTCGGTTTCAGGCTGACTTTTGATTGAAGTCTGATTAGCAGTCTAATCTCTTACATTTTGAACACCACCTGTGCAAGTGCCCTTATTAATTATTAATTACTGTACAATATTGTGGAACACGTCGCGTTACTGTACAGTGCTGCACGGGAACTGAACAAGGCCCTTGGAGGCTCGAGTGCCAGTTGAATACACGCTGTGGGGTGATCAATGACCTTGCTGGAATTTTTAAAAATCGCATGTTGCGGATAAGGTAGTTCTAGTCCTTGAGCTGGGTTATTCATGGAGGCAGACACTACTTGCAAGAGAAATTGAAACACATATTCAAATAATTAAAAATCGCTAATTAATTTCTTAATTCATTACGTTGTGGCACATATTGCAATTTGCAAATTGTTGCCGGTGGGTTTGCAAGGCGTACCTACTTAGAGTGCATTTTCAGAATGACACCAGTTTGGGTTTATGCACTGAAGTACTAAAGTAACTAGAACCCCATGGTGTTTCATTCCATACTGGGAAATATGAGGAAAAGGAAGACATCAGCTGTCTTTCTGAAGGCTGTTCTGTGGCACCAGGGGTCATCGCTTGGCTTTCTTAAATGTTCTGCCATCCCTAGTACTGACCAATCAGAGCTGGCAAGAGCCAGCAGTGGACTTGGCAGTCTTGGCGTAACGTGGTGTGAACTTTGGCCAGTTTGTTACTCATAATAAACTTCCAAAAGCATGTTAGTAGCAGGACAGAAACAAGGAAACTGGCAAACCAAAAACTGCATTAGCGCCATGTTTGTTTTGCCCTTTTTTTTTTTGCCTCTGTGTTGCTCGTAACACACTTTTGCAAGTTTTCAGCCTTAGCATATTTATTGTGGCAAAGCATAGAGAAACTGTATTAGAAAAAAAAAATGAGAAGGCCGGCACAGAGCTGCGACCAGAAACAGTGGTGCTTGTCATAACAATGCATTTATGTCTCTTAATAGAACTCTAGTTACAGTAAGCTTAAAATCACTTTATTCTATTTTATTTTACTCTTATATGTACTTAAAGCTGCCAAACTGTGCTCGTTTTGTGGCTTCTCTGGCTGCTCCCTCCTGGGACAGTGCTTCACTAAAGTATTGAATTCAATAGAGGCATTAGGCCTTAACGAATGGATGTATCTCTGAGAACACTTGTCAGTCATTTAACCCTTTGCAGTCATGAGCATGTGCCTCCGCTATGGTCATTGACGCCATGCATAGAGAGCGCTTGTGCAAGTTATCTAAGCAAGTGATTTATTTCAGAATGTCTACTTCATTCGTAGGGCTTTCTTGCAGTGTAGTCTCCAGCTAGCATTCTGTTGGGGGTGGTAACCATGGGAACAGTTTTCTTTAGGGTCCTCATTGTTGCTTTATTCTTCAGTGCTCTTCTAAATTTGTGCGAATTCTTTTTATAAAATGCGTGTGGAGATTCCATACCCTGCCTCGCAGCACAAAAGAATGCATGCAAATTCCTTCAAGTGCACTGACATGATGAAGTGCAATTATCAGCAGTTGTATGTGCTGCAGCAAATGCTAGGAAGCCATTGCATGTCTGGAGGGGGCCTGACACATTACTGCAAAGGGTTAAAGCTGCATGCTTCAAAATGTTTGGTTGGTTTTGCCTGTTTTATTCACACAAAATTTACTTTAATCTGTTGTGGGGGTGTCAAGGCGAGAAACTCCATTCGTGGGGCAGTTATTATCTTGAAATCTGTCTTGGCATTAGCGCCCTTGAACTGCTATACATAATGATTGTATTGTAGAGCATTGTTGATAGTCACTGGTCGACTGCTACAAGTTCTCAGTTTGCATATAATCTGATAAGATTAGTAAAGTTCATTTGTTCGTGTTGCCATGTTAGATGCCATTTTGCATTAAAGTAACAATTGAAGCTTTCTTTTTTTATGTGTGTGTGTGATTTTATATGCATTGGAGTTCTCAGTGTCACGGGATTGTGGCATAGTTTTGCTAGTTTTTTTTACCATTCGGCCACAGCTGGAATGGTGGTCTGTTGGTTCCATAAGGTGGGCCTTCACACTTTCAGCTTATCACCCAGACCAACTGACGGATGAGGCCGTGATTTCGAGGTACAGCCAGGCAGACATCGTTGCCGAGATTACTCACCGGGACGGCAGGGTTGGCGTGCAGCTGCGGAAGAATGAGGTGCCCAAGCTGGAGTTGGAGAAGCTGCTCGAAGATGTCAGGTGGGTGTCCTCCCCGTGCATATCCACCATGAGCAGTGACCGCTGAAAGTTTAGTAGTTTCACCACAGTCTTTGCATCTTCAGAACCATAAAAAGTGTACAGCTGCAGAATGGGGTAAGCATTCTCGAGCCCTGCAGTCGGTTTATTCATAAATACAGTATATAGACTCCATGCAAGAACTGTCCACAGGAACGTCAGATGTAAGAACATCAAGTATATTGTGTCTAGCATATTTGAAAGCGCCTATCAAGCCACAAGTGGTCATAATTGGCGCACTTCATAATCGGATCATTCTATTGGCACATAATATTCCAGAATTTAATTAAGCTTAATCTCTAGAAAGTTCATGAAGTAAACTTTGTTGCATTTATCAACACTCTGTCATAACTTCTGACTGAAGGAAATGACAGGCTTCACTGCAGGATGGCTTAAATAAGTTCAGCTGTAGAAGTCATTCCTTTGTCGGTGATGTGATGAGGACTTCTGTTAAAGGATCAAATTTTGTACACGCTGTGGTCATTCTGCAGCAATGGTGTTCCGTTGCTGGACAAGTGGTCACGAGTTCGATTTTTACCTGTCGCAGCCAAGGTCTAATGATGCAATCCAAAAATTCTTGTGTATTCAGATTTAAGTGCACGTTAGGAAACACCAAGTGGCTGAAATTAATTTGGAGTCCCACAGTATGGCATGTCTTGTAGCTCATGCCTGATTTGGGGCATTAAAATCTATCATATTTTGCTACTGAGTTTGATACATTGATTGACTTATGTGTGGGAAACCTAATGCATGGCCTGTAGTAGTGTTTTTGATATGCTGGAGTGAGTTTTCAGTTGTACAGATAATTCAGCAAAGCCATTACTAATTAAATACTCTAATAATGAGATGTTTTGGTTACTTATTGTATATTATTTCGTGTGAAAGTACTCTTCACGGCGAGGAATCGTGGTGGGCAAGTTGCTATAATTTTCCTTCATATAGAAGTGTGTTAAAGCATCACAGGTTTAAACCACATAATTTGTTTGTTTCTTGGCTGTGATAGCCACATGCCGGTGTGAGTCAAAAAGCAAGTACACTCGTGTGCATGTAGATTTAGGTGCGCATTGCAGAATTCCATGCGGTCAAATTGCAGGTTGAAACTGCCATAGATCTCTTTGGCATTTCTCCGATATATCAAATGACTCGGTGTTCAAGCCAGCCGTGCAATTTCCCATTAAGTTTTGAGTCAATGAAACTTGCCTTTGACCGAGAGTTTGGCTTTTTTAATCTTGCCATGTCTTTCACACCTTCTTATGCTTTTTCGTTTTGTTTCTTTTTGCTACCCAGAAATGGCATCTACCCCTTGACGGCATTTGTCATGTCGCACCAGCCGGTCGTGAGGCCCCGGGCGTCATCACCCGAGGTGTCCGAATCTGTCCAGTCGGCATCACCAGAACCGTTCGACGCTGAGACGCGCCGCATTATAAACATGATGTGCAACATCAAGCAGCAAGACGAATCTCAAAACTTTGTTGTAAGTCCTGTTAACATCAGTCATCCGTTTGTCTGCTTTCCTTTTTATTCAACTTGTATATCTGCCAACCCTTTCAAATGTTTTGCACTGTTTATGAATTTGGTATTGGTCCACGATTTTGCTAATGCTTCGCTGGTTTTACGAAAAGTAAATTCTGTTTTGAAAAACATTTTGCTATTCAGTCCCCGACCATAACCTTTGAGAGTCTTCTGATCGTGAAAGTACACCAGTGACTACATATTAGATCCTTTTGAATAAAGGCCTTGTCTGTTGACTCTACAGACATCTCTAAGGCACACTGAGAGCAGCAGGGTACAAGTCATGTTTGGCTATGTGTAGAGCATCATGGCTGTGGTGCTTGCGGTGGAGTTCTCAAGATATGAATGCACACCGGGGTCTTAAGCACCAGATCTATTGCCTTTCTTTGCAGATGACACTCTTGCTGCGTATGGACGACAAAATGAATCGCCAATTGACTTGTGAGCTCAGCATAAAGGACACGCCATCTGTGCTGGCCACAGAGCTGGTTCACTACGGCTTCATCAACAAGGTACTGTACCTTGGATTTGCACATTTTGCTTCTAAGGGAAGCTGACTGTTGACAGAATAAACTGTATTAACACTAATTACAGTTAAAAGTAGATACCCCCCTTATGATAAGTGGGGAAGGACTTCGAAAACCTGCTTGTTCTAATACAATTTGTTGTTTGTCTTGCTAAAACTTTACGAAATGTGCACTCACTTTTTGTTGATTCACTGTTATGAAGTCGAGCGTGCATTACGCTTGGGTGCACATTATTTTCCAACAAGAACAAAAATAGCATGTGTGGTGGTCCACACACCAACTGGCCATTTCATCAAATTGTGCTGTGACCTGCCGCAGTAGCTCAGTGACTATGGCGTTCACTGGTGAGCTCTAGGATGCGGTTTAATCTCTGCCACAGCGGCTGCATTTTGATAAAAGGCAAAATGTAAAAATGGTAGTGTACTTGGATTTAGGCGCACTTTAAGGAACCCTAGGTAATCAAAACTAATCCGAGGTCCCCTGCTGTGGTGTGCCTTATAATTGGATCGTGGTTTGACCAAATGAAATGAAGGTTTAAATCTAGCATGACGGTGCTTTGGCTAGGATTAGCAAGTTTTGAATAAAGTAACTTCATTATTGGTGAGCTTACTGTTTTTTAGTGGGACTGTGATCAACAGGAGGTAGTCCTGCAACCTATATTATGGTCATGCAACTGGCTCTTGCATTTTTTTTTCTTTCTTCAGGATGATAGGAATATGGTGGAGGTTCTGATCCAGGACACGCTAAGCCGCAGCCACATTCCAGGCATCTCCAATCAAGGTCAAGGAGCCCCAATCTCCGTTGGTGCCGCGTGACCTCTCGCCTCGAGACCATCCTCTTTTGTCATGGTGCCGTCTCTTTAGAGTGGACTCCGGGGGCGAGAGAGATGGGGCTGGTGTGTCTGTGCCTGTGTGGAGTGTGCTTGTCCAAGGAACTGCTAGCTTCTTGAGGAACTGCTAGCTTTCTTTCTAGTGTGTGCATGTGCGAAAGCGGTTGCTCGTGCAGCAATTGCAATGTCGACCGCTCCCACTTGCCTTGCGAATAAAGGTGGGGCTTCTCAAGGTCAGTCGAAGGCCATCTGCGAGTTTGGCCTTCCCCAATTTCTTTCTTTCTTTCTTTTGGCTCCGGAAGGAGCAAGCCGGGGCCAAGTGCTCGCGTACTGTACAGAAGTATGTATATTGTGGAGTGAGGTGGAAACTTGAACTGAAGAGAGAGGATCAGGGGAAGGGTTCCAGTGCAATAGGTTGCATCATGCTAGAGCTTTTCTTAGCACCATTTGTACTAGCCATATTTTGTGTTACACTGCTCTGACAACCTCGTCTGTGCTACCAGGGGCTTGACGCATCAGCTCAAGCAGCAGCTGCCGAAAGAAACTTGCATGACGTGCACTGGTTTAAGGCTACCAGAACTTGCTTTAAATGAGCTCTTGTACTGAGCATTCCCGATGCAGCACAGTCCTTATGCAGTATACTAGTCCTTGTTAGCAGCCCGCAGTAGTGCTGGCACGAGACAAAATCTATTGGCAGATGAAGCGACTTCCAGGGGGGGACACGTCTTTCCACTGCTTTGAAGATGTTGTGGAACACTGTTCCTGAGAAGGCATGCACTGCACCGGCGCTACAGTCACTAATTAATCGAAAGAGCACATTTAGTCTTGCTGCCCCCCCCCCCTCCTCTCTCTCCCCAGTACTGTACAAAGGTTGTCAGGATAACCGCAAGAAAGCTGTTGTCATTTTGCATGATAGCATAAGGGATAGCACATGCCTTGGAAAGCTGAACGTGCATTCCCGCTTCCTTTTTACGATGCTGTTTGTATGAAAAGCAAAAGAAGGCCTTTTAAAAAAACATCCTTTTCCTTGTTTTTCTCTGCTCTGGACTTGGGCTAGGTGCCATCCTTCATTGTGCCACTGTTTTTTTAGCCATACTGTGTCTTAAATTGATGTCGCACTGCCACATTTTCGATCGCAGGGCTCAGTCGCCATCAAAAGTAGCCATGTGACACTAATGTTAGTGCAAAATTATTTTTACCAACAGTGGGCACAGTAGCTTACAGCGAGGTTTGCTTGGTGGAGATGTTTGCGAGAACAAGAGGTGGTCACCCACATGACTGTTGGAGTATGCCTTAGTGAGCTGTTAGTTATGCATTAGCCTTCATTTGGCATTCTCTAGTGGTGCTTTATGGTTGCCAAGAACAAAAAGGGTAAACTTTCAGCTGGTTACCAGGCCTGTATTTTTGCTTTTTAACAGATATACAACTGAAGGGTGCAGCTTTTCCTTACTTTTTTTTTTGCCTAGTTTAAAGGTGTCTCGCTTCAATTTTTTGTTTCTGTGAATAGAATTTGTCTGCCACTGGGGACTATGAATAAAAATTTAAGCCTTCACACTGTGGTTGTGTGTTCATTTTTTTGTTCTCTTACTATACCAGTTATCAAAATCAAAGTAAGGAGGCTTTGATGCGATGGTGAGACAAACCTGCAAATGGCTTGTGAACAGTATAGTATTTGCCTCCCAACTACACACACTCTACATGGGTCATTTTCAGACCAGCAGCCGCTTTGGAAACGAAGGATGTCGGAAAGCTAGAATAGTACATAATTGAGCTGTCCGACTATCTGGAAGAATAATAAAAGGTGCTGCAACATCTGCACCAATAGCAGTCCTCCGCATCCTACTCCAAAATGGCATTTACAGGGAAATGGCGCTGAGCCTGCACCAAAGGAAACGAAAGCCTTGTTCCATTGATACTGCTCGCTAGCGTGAAACCAAAGCCTGTGAGTCAACGACGAGCAAATCTGGTTGCGAATGCCGTCTGTCCCGAGTTCGCAGTTTTTGCTACTTTGTTGCATCCCAATCCAGCGCAGGTTACATTGTCGTGCCGCTCTGCAGTCGTTTTGTTTGTGCCGTTTGTCCTACAGTTTTGTATTCCTCGTACTAGCATGTCCTGGAACTCTCACATCAAGCAACCATCCTTCGCGACTTGCCCTCGCATGTGCCTTCAATCACAGCAGCTGCCACCGTATTGCACTTAAACATTACACAGAACCTTGCGGCGACGCCGCCGCCGACTCCAAAATTCGTCTGGAGTGTCCATATAATTGCTATCGCAATAATAACTATGTAATAATGGTGATGCATGATTGTGAGGGCACAGCTGCGCGACATGCCTTTCTTGCAGTTGCTTATTGACAAGTGTGTAAGGTGCATTTTATTGCGACTAGGCAGTGCCGAGATGAAAAAAGAAATTGAAACTGGACGCAGAAGTAGTCACGGATGTACAAGTTGCACAACACAGATGCTATACAACCTACACATGCGAGGACAATTGAAATAGTATCATTGTTTCTGTTCCATCTGGACTTGAGCTGCTCAGTTGTGTGTGCTTCTGATCAACTACCTACTTGCTCAGCTAGTAATATCAATTGTAGAGATATATCATGTGGGTGTAGTACAGCCACCCAATTCTTTATTAGCATTGCATGAGCACCGAACAGATAGTGTGCCAGTGCCTTGCTTGGAACAGCCTAGAAGACCTTACGCTGTGTCTAGCAACTTGTTTAGCAGATTAAATGCTGTAACAAGTAATGTGTTTACCAGACTAAATGAATAACGATGCCAAGGACAGCGTTGGGGGGGGGGGGGGAGCGCCGGAGGTGCTATCGCTTCATTGATATGCACTATTCACTGTGACTTAGGATTAAGTTTGTGCTTATCTTCATCTTATATAATAATAAAATGGAACAGGTTGAAAAAATACTTGTCTTAGTATAACATGTTTAATGCAATGAGTCTGAACATACTAATTTATACAGAACTTCCTCATTGCACCAGAGCAGTAAGTTATTGCCTCAAACAGCGATTTTTCCTGCTCCGCGAAAGCTGCTCCAAAAGACCAATTGCCCCTTCCGTCACTGACATAGTTTAGCATATATGTTGAGGGTGCCACTTAAGAAGCATTTTGTAAATCGCGTGCTTAACCGCTGACATTATTTGCTTGATACTAGGGTCCTTGTAAACCTGCACGATCAGAAGAGCAGGAATGCGATTTCGTAGCGATGCCATCCGCTCGTAGTTTCGCACCCTTTCGTACTCTCACTCCGCTTAGAGCTTGGCATAGAGTTTCTCACTACATTACCTAGAGGGAAATCTGGCGCTGCTGCGCTGTGGTATGCATGGGAATGCCGGTATATTGTGGATTCGGATTGGCATCGTTTTCGTAGAGACAGGACACCTTGAAGACGCGCTTGGCAAGTACAGTTCCGTCTGTCACAATGATTCATTTTCTACTAGAACAGCACGTGAAAAGCTGTTTTATCATTATTATTACGCGAAAACATGTTTTGTTTAACTATGAAAACTTGTTATTGTGTGTACGATTACATGTTACGTAAAAAGTATCAGCGGGCCGCTAAAGTTGGAGGACAGACGACAAGGTTCGCGCTCGCTTTGAAACAGTTGGTCGTCTGTTCTTGCTTTTCTTCGCTTGGTCATGCATTGTGGGTGAGTAAAGATGTAATATGCGTGAACGGAAACATTTTATGAAGATTTTACTTTGAGAACGCGTTATTTGCGTAGCCATATCCACGTTTTAGACGAAGCCTCTTACAACACCAGCCAACACGAGCCTCGCAGACACATATACCGTCATTCCCATGACGGCACGGTGCCCCCTTAAGAAACTTCCATAGACGGTGGCGCCAGATTACCCTCTAGGTGTTATAGTGAGAAACTCTATGGAGCTTGGTAAATCCAATTGCCTCGAAAAAGAAGGAAAGAAAATTGCGCAGCTTCGCCCAGTGGCGTAGCAACAGGGGTGGGCCGCGGGCCCCGGGTGCAAGGGACCAGTGGGGGGGCGTCATATACGTCTGAAGACACCCGGAACTTATTGATATCCTCGCCTTCCTCGACGACAGCCGGGGGGCGGGGAGGGTGAGGGGGCGACAGAAGACCTATGGGCCCCGTGTGCCAGACGACCTAGCTACGCCACTGGCTTCGCCCTAAAAGCTACTTATAGCGGTAGTATGCCAAGCTATAATTTAGACACCTTCAATATGGCTCGCACTTGATGTCTCCAAGCCATGCACTTCTAGCCATTGTGAAGACAATTTTCTGGAAAAATTATCAAAATTTCGAAGGCATAATCCAGGGAAGCCACAACGAATTGGGGGGAGGGGGCAGCATGGTCAATTTTGTGAGCGTGGAAGTTGCCGGCATGGTTCGTCAAAGTTGAGGGGATAGTGGCGTCGATAAGGAATAGTTGCGTTGACGGGACATATTAAACCCCTTGCGGCATAATCAGCATCACAAATGAAGTGCGCGGAAAGCGATTCGTAGATTTCATACGCCCGTTCTGTGCTCTGTGGTTCAAATCTGGCGCCACATCGATAGCAAGCTGCGACTTGCAGACCACAAAGTGGGCGCGTAATTTAAAATCAATATAAAGAGAGGGAGAGAGTAAAAATAAAATATATGCCGTTAAAAAACGTAACTGTGCATTAAAGTTTTTTAAAAGTGAAGATAGGTAAGCATGAAAAAAAGGTAGAGAGCTTCATCTAAGCGCCACGCCAGTCATGCCGCGCCACATGCAACGGTGCCGTTACGATGCCGCTTCGCGCTCTTTTTGCCGATTTTGAAACTTTCGATCGGTAGCGGCGGTTAATTCGTTCTTTCGCTTGCTTTAATACGGGGAGGGCGGGTGATACGAGTTTTCGAGTCGAGAACTTCGGATCGTGTTTGCCAGAACGGCAAACGCCGCTTTAATTCGTTTCGGTAAGTGATTTTCTTATATGATTGAAGGGTTCCTACTTCGCAGGAAATCATGTTACATCAATCATCGGATTGTCGCGTTCATGCAGTTGTTGACGGAGCCTGTTGCAGATTGAGTTTTTTTTTTTTTATAGATTCTTTAGCAGCATTTTTTTCCCCTTTGCCTCTTTGGAATTTGAATGTGGTACTGTCTTTCAGGATACGATGGTAGGGAGCTGTGTAATTCTTTTAAAAGACATGTTTTTTGCCGCAATTGAACACTCACAAAAGGAAGACGCATAAAGACAACCGCCCGTGTTGTCTTTATGTGTCGTCCTTTTTGTGAGTGTTCAATTGCGGCAAAAAACATGTCTTTTAGCAAGCACCAACTAGGCCAACAAGCAGTTCTGCTGCAACATAATTCTGTTACCGGCTCGATATGCGGTTGCGATACTGTAATCAACACTATGTACTGTAGTTAAACATGATCGCGTATCGCGGGCTGCGACTACAGACGTAAAATAAGCGAAACCACAAAAATATCGTATGAAAGTGGCCTCAACACCGTACGTTGACCTTCCAAATCGGGGAAAGAAACTGCTAATGGGCCGATCATTTAGCTCGAGAGAGTGTGTCCGCTCCACTATAAGACATGAAGGCAATGCAAATAACACCAACGCCAGGCAGCAAACAAGTGCAGTCGCCGAAGGTAACAGCCGCCTGCAGCTGAGCTCTCTTTTGTACAATGGGCAACATTTCATGAAAATCGAACACTTAAAGCGGTTGAAAAATCTGACGGTCGCTGCATGCTATTTCGAGTGCAAAAGAATGATTACTTTTACACATCAGATGAATGAAACTGGCAATTTTAATGTTCGTGTGTGAAATGCAAAAAGCCCATCCGCAAATCATGGTGAACTTTAAATTACTTTTGCATGTATTTTTTTGGTTGAACGAGTGCAATTTATTTTAAAAAAATTATTTCAAGTAAGATGGCTCAACCGTCAGTTGGCCTTTCTTCTGTTTTTACTGAATGGTTTCTGCGCTGCGCTATACCACGTGACTGTCAAGACAGCTGTGTCGCTTGTAGTGTTGTCACAGAGAAATGTGTAGTAACTTATATGGTCTGGATCGTTTTCCATTTTTGTCGTTCCGAGCATATGAAACTTTCCTTTGGAGCACCTGTCTTCACTCGGAGGCTGCATTTGAAATTTTGTGTAAGCCATCACTGTTCATATGGCATGATGAAGCATTCATAGCTGTCATGGAATTGCGAGTTTGAAGTAACGTACGGCTAATGTGGCTGCAGAGAGAAAGCACCGACAATAAATTTGAGACAAGAAACAAAGCTAAAACCAGGCGTGTATTTGTTGTACAGTGAACTATCACACTTAAACTGTTTTCCTTTACATAATTCAGTGCAGCTTAAGGCTGTTAATAGCCAATGTGCTATTATTTCTCCGTTCTAACTTATGTAGTCATTTGTGTTACCTGCATCAGCTGATCAATGTTTTCTGCATTTCAGAAGTGGCTAGGAACGGCCCAAAGTGAGCTAATATGCTGTCGCAATCTTTTAAAACAGTGGCAAATCGTCGTCATGCGACCATTTCAATATGCGTCGTACTTCATACTTCCGGAGCGTTTGCTGTTCTTGAAGAGTCTTTTCATCGGCGGAAGCGATGAGGTGTGCAACAGACATGGACAAAGTGTATGGAGTCACTTTTCACTTTTAAAAGGCATTTCACTTTTAAAAAGTCCGCGGTACAGTTAATTTTACTGCTTTCCCCATTTTACTCATGCAACTTCACTGCCAACTGAAGTGAAACTTGACAATAGGTAGTCGCAGCGAAGCAAAAGTTTTATTTCAGTTCAATAAAGAATTCGGTTTTCACCGTTCCACTTTAAAAGACGAGTGAAAACGTAAAAAAAATATGCGCTTATTTATTTATTTTTTTTGGTTACCGCCTTATTTAGGTAGCGGAAAGTTTGAAGTAGGAACTATTTGCAGCCTCGCGGAGAAACAGTAGCTGGCGGTTATGAGGGCGTGGGCGGGGCTTCACTGCAGACTTGAGTTGTATTCGACGCGGCGGCGGAGCGTGGCGCGGCGAGCCACGTGATGCGTTGCCAAGGGTACGGCGCAGCGGCGGTCAAATGAAGGTCGAATTCGCGGCGACGGCGAAAATCTGCTCCACGAGGTTAGCAAAGGTTTCGCTTAAAAAACGAATGCGGAGTGGCGACGACGCCATGCTGCATTGTGGAAGCTGTAGGGTAGGACTTCTTAGCCAATAATAGGAAGGCCGAATGCACCTGGAAATGTGTTCATCCGCGCCGCGTCATTTGCTCAGCGGGTGATGAATTCGCGGGAAACGGCGTGCATGCGCAGATGTTATAACACGGAAACGTATCGCTGTAACGTGTTATGTAACACTCAAAAACAAAGCTCTCTAACCGTGCTCATTATTCAGGCAGTTACGCCCTGAACTATATTCCGTTGCGCAAGGCTATTGTTGCCCGTGTACGCCTCGTATCTCCGGCAGTGCTTCAAACGACTTGTGAGATGAAACACTCTAGGTCATTATATTCTAGTTGCTGTGCTAGAAGTTCTAGATGCTAGTTCTAGATGTTGTACGAAGGTCCACCTAGTAAGACTCGAGAACTTTTCCTACGCCACCATCGCTCAAATGCAAGAAAAATACTTTGAAATTCATTGCGTCGCACTAACGCACCGGCGCTGAGACTTGGGTGCGAAATCAATAAAAGGGAATTATTAAATGAACAAGCATATAATTTTAAAAGGATACTTTACCAGACCTAAACTGCCTGAGCGTGGCAATTTAGGGTCTCCTTAAAGGCAAGGCGGCGATACAGGCACAGAACACGTATATAAACTTATACAAGTACTTTCAGTCACTACGCCGCAGTACAAGCGTGCGTTCTGCGGTGCATGCTTTACAGAGCTTAAACGGGTTTTGTAACTTGGTGCCAGAAGCTGCCATTTTCTCTTCTTCTTTTCTTTGGTTCTTGATTGCGCTGCCACGCGGCATTTTACAATCGTTAAAGACGCGTAGTTGAAGGTCCTGTTTTGTTCAAAAGTAGCAGAAGTAAACTCCAGGACGGTACGTAACGTGGACCGCTTGTTGCATAACTCTGTAAACGTGTGGGTGAAACCGGACTCGCACGACGGGTCACCGATTCGGTCCGCAGACGACCGTGACGTTTCAGATCTGCAACAAATCGCGCCACTATCGCAGCTCGTCTGCACCTGTTTTCGTTTGTGGCGTGATTTGACAGTACTGAGTTACGTCATGCTCACTGTTGACTGAATCGGCAATCCGCCCCGTCGTGTGAATTGCGCTTAAACAGCCACAAGGGCCGTATTCTCGGACGATCGCTTTGGGCGACATCACTTTAAATGCGCGCTTATTGGCTGGTTGAGCGCTGTGTCACGCGAAGGCGATAGTATCGTCGCCGAAAGTGATCGTCCGAGAATATGTCCTCTGGACGAGGAACTATGAACGACTGAGGACGGCGCGCTGACTCACAACCGTTTGGTTTCATTACTCGAAAAAAAAAAAAGAAGAAACAGGAAAATGACATTTAGATAGGCTGGGTAACGGCGTTGTCGTGTCGTTCTTGCTTTGTCTCCTTCCCTTTGGGCTGTGCGACACCTTGTCGATTTTTAATGCGTTTTGCAGGTACACTCCTTTTCAAATCCTTTTAAACTCGGTAGCGATTACGTAGAATTTCGATCCCGAATGTAAGGTCGGACGCATACGGAACAGAACCAACTTGGGTCGTATTCTCGGGCGATCAATTTCGGCAATGGTATCACTTTCGCGAGAGTCAACCAACGAGAATCTTTCTTACGTTTGCCCGAGCCTTGCGAGCATGCGTCCAGCGTCAGTTCTAGCGAAATCTCGCGTAAGTAAAAACCATCATCGAAAGTGATCATCCGAGAGTACGTCCCATGAAAAACGATAGTGTGGCCGAGCTGGGCGAGGTCCTTCTCAAATGTTCATGCACTGAGCTGAAAATTAATAAAGTTGCATTTACGATTGCGGCATTATGCTGAAGTCTAACAGAGATGAGTCAGGAGCCCTCCCCCCAAGAAAAAAGAAAACAAGAACAGTAAAACTAAAGGGGAAAATGTAAAACATACGTTGCTCACGTTCCTTTTTTCTTACATGGAATTTTTTACTGAAGGTTAAACTCAACGTAGCTTTCGGCGTGGTGGTCCTGAACCGTCTTAAAGATATAGTGTGCGCCGCGTGCGAACAAATTTGTCGAAAGCGGGACGCTCGATTGTGCACCGCGATAATGCCCCTGCTCACTCTGCATTAATAGCGCGAGTTTTCGCACGCGATTCCATCACTGGGCTGGAACACCCTCCCTACTCGCTGTATTTAGCCCGTGAGCTTTATTTAAATTTTTTTTTGTTCCCCAAATGGGAAGGGGGGGGGATCTGATGCTTCTGGGGCGGTATTTCGGGGATATGACGACCACAATTCAAAAACGAAATGGCATCGCATCTGAGGCGCTTAACAGAAGAGGACTTCCAAGGGTGCTCCCAGTAATGGAAGAAGAGGCGGAATCGGTGTATTGTGTCTAACGAAGATTATTAAAGCAAAATTTTCTTTGCGAACCGTCCTAGACTTTCCTGACCATAGCTGCTGCTCGTACGTTATCGCCGAAAAGCTCACCCTCAACAATGATGGTGATGATTTAATGGCATCCCATCTCACACGGGGCGGTGACGAATAGTCAACTAGCCTGCTTGTGTTGGCTGCGGGACGGTGGCGCCATCTGTGAGCGATAGCTCACGCAACTTCGCCCGCAGCAGTGGAATGTAGAGGGGGAAAGCCGGCCTGCGCGTGCTGTTCGTTTGGCGCTGCTGGAGATGCCGAGGGAGTCGCGTTGAGCCGGGGGAGAGGACACTGGTGGAGATGACCTCACGTTGCGCATGCGTTGCGCCGCCTGGCAGCCACGTGGACGGCCGCATCTGCGCCTTCGAGGGGAGGTCGCGTACCCACAAACAAATGGCGCAGAAAGCAAGCTTGTCGCTTTCAAATCCCATAACGTTGGTTGCGTTCCAATGTGCGTTGCATTGCAGAGCTCCTCGTTCGGGGCACCCTTGAGCTGCAGATGACGAGGTGCGCGTAAGCACTGCCTCGTAAGCTTCGCTGCATACATATTCCAACAGGGCACGTTGGATCTGCGGCATTTTTAGGTGGTCACATTGATGTGTCTGAAAGTTTGTTAAATAATCTTTTTTAAGGCGAAAGCCTTAAGTGGTTCGTTGCAATGGTGCATACCTAAAAAACTAAGTATGGACAGCTGGGCTAGTTGGTTGTGATTAGCGTTATGAAACATCGTTCCAGCGCACAATCGAACACGGACGAGAAGAGAAAGACATCACGAACGCCGGACTTCAACTGAATTTTATTCATGGAAAACAGGGCTTTATGTACACAGGGGGAGGGGGGGCGACTGCTAGTGCGCAGGACCACCCAAAAATATTTCCTTGGTCTAGGCAACAGTCATCAGAAGCGTCGAAACCAAAAGAAGAAAGGAATAAAAACAAAAGGCGAAAGAAAGGTGAAAAAAACCTTTCTTTCGCTTTTCTTCCCCTCTTTTTCAGCTCACTCAGTACAATCTTGCTCATCTCCCGCCCTACCTAGCTGATTCGACACACACGTTTGCCCTGAGATAAACGAGTTCTTTTTTCCCGAGTACAACAGAAGGAGCACTGAAACACTAATCGTTTTCATTGGAGCATTAGAGTAATCGTTTTCATCGTTTCATTTCAGAGCGCGCGTGTGCTTTCTTCACGGAGCGCGCGTGTGCTGGCAGTACAAGCCACGGTCGAAAAAAACAAATTCCTAATTATCAATCGGCCCACTCCAAGCTCGTAAAAAGAGCTATAGCAAAAAACTGCATCCGCTCTACTAGAGAAGTCCTGCGAACATCAAGTTCGTGACAGCGTCGACGCCCAGCTAAGGCGTCTGGAGAAGGCTGGGTTCCACGGAGAAATCGTGGCCTCGGTGGTAGAGAGCCAGATTCGCGAAGTAAAGGTTGGTGGGAGGCGCAGACTGAAAAAAGACGCACGCCCGCAACAGCGCCCAGTCGTAGTGCCCTATTGGCATCAGGTTTCTCACCGCCTCAAGAAGGTTGGCGAAAGGTGCGGGGTGCGTGTTGTGTTTTCAGCACCAGAAAAGCTGGGACGAATGTGTCGCCTAGTAAACGAATCTCAGAAGAAGCCAGCCTGCAAAATAAAGTGCACCAAAGCCCTCGTTGAATGTGACGTTGGTGTTGTGTATAGTATTTCCCTCGCCTGTGGGAAATGTTATATTGGCCAAACCGGGCGCTGTCTGAATGAACGCCTGCTAGAGCATCGCAGGAAGCTTACTTCACTAAGTGGCGCTGGTCACTTAGCCGACCACATTCGCCGTTGCTCGCACAAGCCAGCATGCAAGGCGTTTTTCGAACGAATACGTGTGTTGCGCAAATTCAGCACTCAGAAAAACCGGGAAATTTTTGAAGCCTTTTGTATCTCTAATGAAAACGATTACTGCGTCAGTGTTCCTTCTGTTGTACTCGGGAAACAAGAGCTTGATTATCTCAGGGCAAACGTGTGTGTCGAATCAGCTAGGTAGGGCGGGAGATGAGCAAGATTGTACTGAGTGAGCTGAAAAAGAGGGGAAGAAAAGAGATTTAAAGAAAGGTTTTTTCACCTTTTTTCACTTTTTGCCTTTATTCCTTTCTTCTTTTGGGTTCGACGCTTCTGATGACTGTTGCCTGGACCAAGGAAATATTTTTGGGTGGTCCTGCGCACTAGCAATCCCCACCCCCCCGCCCCCTCTGTATATAAAGCCCTGTTTTCCATGAATAAAATTCAGTTGAAGACCGCCGTTCGTGTTGTCTTTCTCTTCTCGTCCGTGTTCAATCGTGCGCTGCAACGATGTTTCATAATGCATACCTAACAAAATGCGGCGTCTAGTCGAGTGGTACAAAAATATCATCAGCAATTGCTCATACCCCCGTAAGCATACAACATGCAAAACAGCACACGTTTCAATAAACCACTTTTGATACCACTTTCACAGTTGTATTTGTGTCCCGACCCTGCTACAGCCTTATATGTAAGGCTAGCAGTATGTATTAAATAAATAAATAAATAAATAAATAATCTCATAACAAGCATCAGAACCATCAATAAAGAATTGCATACCCCGCTAGCACGTACGCTACGGTAGAGGATGCTCGAGGGTGCGAAGTGGCGGCAGCAAGGTCACAGAGAAAGGCATTCACCATGGCAAAGCGTTCGACCGCGAGCGCTGGTTTCCCCGGCTGAGAGGATGCAGCGCAAAGTCGAAGAGAAACGTCTTTGGCGCGAGTCATGAGCCCGCTATACGAGCGCGCGAAGCCGCAGCTAAGCGTCGAAAGCGAGCGGAAAGAAGCCGAACTGCGAAAGCAGCAACGCGACGATGCGAGACGGCAACGTAGAGAATAGGCCGAAGCTCGTACACGATGCCTTGCCAAACGTGTACTACGTCCCACTACGTCACGCTACGTCGTTATGTCTAGCAAGAAGTCTGACCTCTCCGATCGTGTAATGCATTGCCAAGTGTGCAGCAGGCTTTCGCCTTCACGTGTTGCACGAGTGTAACATGCTGCCGAACATTTTTTTTAGCTTGCTGCACGAACTTTCGCGATGCACCTCGTACTTCGCTGTGAGGAAGATATATACAGGAATGCAGGAGCGCTTTCTGGAAGCTGCTCGCACTTGCTCGCCCCTGCACACATTTGCTGTAAGCCTTCGATCTGAGTATTCACAATGTTCGGTTGTCCTTCAAGGCGGAAGCCCAAAATAAGAAACGAAAAAGTGTAGTCGATGGGAGTTTGGCGTCTGCAAACAGATCGAATGAAATCGAACTTGTGCGAAGCCGTACAAGGACACGTCCGCCTTTTGTGAGCGAGCGGCGCATATATATATATATATATATATATATATATATATATATATATATATATATATATATATATATATATAACAGTGACGGGGCACGTGGTGTGCGTCATCGTGATCTTTCTCATAAAAAAATCGTTTTGCTCTGTTCAGCCTTTCTTAATTAATATGCCTCTTTGTTTGCCCTTCGATCGAGCACATCCTCTTTAAAGGAACAGGGGCAATTGTGCTATGAGTGCTTCAACTTTTACGGAGTGTCAAAATGTTCGCTTCCTGCACCTATACGCCCAACACGCGTATAGCATAAGCACGTAGACGAACGTAGAGGCGTACAAGCACATGGGCTTGTTTCATTAAACTGAAACGTAACGCGGTTTGTTCGACAACACACACAGGCTGACGGATTAGGACGGCCTTAGCTTAAGCAATTAACCTATATGAGAGACACTATCGGTCAAGGAGGAAGGAAAAAGAGACTGAGAGGCCCTGCCCACTCCGCGCGCTAGCAGAAAAGTGTAAAGAAAGTCGCGTGTTCTTTTTTTTTTTTTTTGTAGTGGTCGGGATGGTGGCGTGTGCCAACGCAAATGATGCAAGATAGCCGGGAACATTTTTGAAGTGCTTTGCACAAAACCCATTCCCACAGCGCGTGATAGCTGCTTTCATCTTTTCTTTTCCTCTTTTTTCTGTTATATATATTGCTACTCGAATATGATGATGTCGACCTTTGGATTTAGTGGGACGCACCCATAAGCGTCCTCTGGTTATTCTGAGGAAGACGACTTGCCATATTGCACGTCGTCGTCAAGCATATGCTTAACGTTGGCTGGCTTCCGTGTTGGCCAGCGCTTGCTACCCCTTCTAACTACACCTATTAAATAGCTTTCCTCCTGTGTTTCCACGTAACATTTATTTCTTCTCACGACGGAGCTTCGCAGTGGGCGCTAACCCAAATCAGTGCCGCCATGCCGCCAGGTCGCCGCCAGCTATACGCCTGCGCACGCTACCCAGTTTATCACCTCTCACAGCCCTGTGATCCCGCGACCTTTTCCGGGCCAAACAGTGTTGACGTGGATGAGTGGCTCAGCATGGACGTGCGTGTCAGTGAACAGAATGCCTGGGATCCAACTATAATGCTGGCCAACGTCATATTTTTGCCTCCGCGGAACCCCTGGCGTTTGGTTTCGGACCCAAAGGGGAAACGTGAAGGCCCTTTGCGGGCTGCGTTGCGATCCCGGACCGCACAGGAGTCCGAAAAAGGGAGCAGCAACGGCCCGTCCCAGGCGCTCACTCGTCGCCGGGGCGGAGCGAGAACGCACACGTTGGCACCCGAAAGATGGTGAACTATGCCCGGGCAGGACGAGGCCAGAGGAAACTCTGGTGGAGGTCCGAAGCGATTCTGAAGTGCAAATCGATCGTCCTACCTGGGTATATGGGCGAAAGACCAATCGAACCATCTAGTAGTGTTGCGTTTCGCCTGCGACACGCGGTTTTGCCGGCGCGACTGCGGCGGGGCGGCAGACATTTTGGCCCGTGCGGCGTCGCCGCAACGCTCCCCGCCAGGCGTTTCCAGGCATGTTCCGATGCCACGTGTCTTCATGTGCGTGTGTGAGTGTATGTGCCATTGTGCCTGAACCAGGCGATGCGACAGCAGGGGTCATCCTCCCCTTACAGTCATTGTGCCTGAACCAGGCGATGCGACAGCAGGGGTCATCCTCCCCTTCCAGTCATTGTGCCTGAACCAGGCGATGCGAAAGCAAGGGATCACCCTCTCATTCCAGTCATTGTGCCCGAACCAGGCGATGCGAAAGCAGGGATCACCCTCTCATTCCAGTCATTGTGCCCGACCGGCAGCGCTACGACAGTGTGCGTCACCATTAGCCCATTGTACATTCACGTGCTCGTCTATTGAGGGGTTCCTTCTTGCCCTCAACTGCGAGAGTATAAAAACAGCTGCCCCCGGACGCCAAAAGGAGGGCTCCGATTTCTTCTGTTGAGTAAAGTGCTCTCCCGTCTCTCTACTTCGGTCAACCTGACCGCCAACTCTTTGCGATGTTAAAATAAACAAGTTGTTTTGTTGTTACCAGTCGACTCATGCTTTGCCGGGACCTTCGGATGCTTCCAGTTGTACCCCAGGCCGCCAGGCCAACGCTACCCTTGGGGCTTGCGACCCAGGTACAACCACGGGCGTCAGCGCCGAGTTCCCAACAGATCGTACCAGCGGTGCGATCCAAACATCTGGTGGCAGCGGTGGGATAAAGCTGCTACACAGCTCAGTGTACCACCCACAGTCGAATTCCGTTGAGAAGCTCCACTCCGTCATGAAGCGCGTGTTGAGAGCGTTGTGTTTTGAACATCGAACTGACTGGGAGCTGTGTCTGCCTGGGGTGATGTTTGCTTTAAGGACCGCGCCGCATGCGGCTACGGGGTTTTCGCCAGCTGAACTGGTGTACGGTCGCTCGCTTCGATCTCCGCTTCGCATGCTTCGAGAATCATGGGAAGGTAGGGGCGACGACCCAGTCGTGGTGGAGTACGTGCTTAAGCTCCTCGAACGCTTAAGAAGGGCACAGGAGTTGTCAGGTGAAGCAATGACAAAGGCCCAGCAGAGGGCCAAGGTTTATTATGATCGGACAGCCAGGGCCCGTCGTTTTGAGGTGGGCGATGAGGTCATGATATTGCGCACATCGGTAAACGACAAACTAGACGTGCAGTGGGAGGGCCCAGCACGAATTGTTCAGAAACTGTCGGACGTTAACTACGTGGTAAGTCTGCCAGGAAAGCGGAAAGCACAGCAAGTTTACCACTGTAATCTGCTCAAACCTTATAGACAAAGGGAAGCAGTGGTGTGCATGATGGTAAACGTTCCTGAAGAGCTTCCGGTCGAGCTTCCGGGACTAGGCTCAGTGACGAACAGGGAAGACACCGGTCAAGTCATTAGTGACCTTATCAGTAAAGCACCGCTGTCGCCCGAGCAGAAAACCGAACTACACCAGCTATTACAAGAGTTTCAAGGTCTGTTCTCTGAGAGGCCTGGTAGGACTTCTGTACTTACTCATGATATAGAACTTACCTCCCCAGAGCCAGTACGATCCAAGGCGTATCGGGTGTCACCCCGCCAGAGCGATATTATGGAGGCTGAGGTAAAGAAAATGCTACAGCTCGGTGTTATTGAGGCAGGTGAGAGTGATTATACCTCCCCTTTGATTTTAGTTGAGGTACCGGGCAAGGAACCTCGTCCTTGCGTCGACTACCGCAGGCTTAATTCCATCACTAAGGATCAAATTTATCCGATCCCTAACATCGAGGAGCGCCTTGAGAAAGTTAGTAGCGCTCAGTTTATTTCCACCCTAGATTTTGTCAGGGGTTATTGGCAGGTTCCACTTACAGAAGAGGCTAGTAGGTATGCGGCGTTCATTTCACCAATGGGAACATTCCGTCCTAAAGTGTTGAGTTTTGGTTTGAAGAACGCGCCATACTGTTTTTCAAGCCTCATGGATAAAGTGTTGCGGGGACAGCAAGAATTCGCTTTACCGTATCTAGACGACGTAGCAATATTCTCCGCATCCTGGTCTGAGCATATGGCACACTTGCGGGCAGTGCTAACCCGCCTGCGCGAAGCGGGCTTGACAGTAAAGGCTCCTAAGTGCCAGTTAGCACAGGCCGAGGTTGTCTACCTCGGTCACGTGATTGGTCAGGGTCGTCGCCGCCCCTCTGAAATAAAAGTGGCCGCTGTGCGAGACTTTCCGCAACCGCGCACAAAGACCGATATTCGGTCGTTCTTAGGTGTCGCCGGCTACTATCAGAGGTACATTCCCAGGTACTCTGATATCGCGGCTCCCCTGACGGATGCTCTAAGAAAGACAGAGCCTCAAACAGTCGTCTGGGACGAGACAAAGGAAAGAGCTTTTAGCGCCCTAAAGAGTGCCCTAACAAACCAGCCTGTGCTACGATCGCCAGACTATACAAAAGGGTTCGTTGTTCAGTGCGATGCTAGTGAGCGAGGCATGGGCGTTGTACTGTGCCAACGGGAAAATGGAGAAGTAGAACACCCCGTCCTGTATGCTAGTCGTAAGCTGACCAGTCGTGAGCAGGCGTATAGCGCCACCGAGAAAGAGTGTGCATGTCTCGTGTGGGCCGTTCAGAAATTGTCATGCTATCTAGCCGTCTCGAGGTTTATCATTGAGACGGATCACTGCCCTCTCCAATGGCTGCAGACCATCTCTCCCAAAAATGGCCGCCTCCTGCGCTGGAGCCTCGCTTTACAACAATATTCCTTTGAGGTGCGTTACAAAAAGGGGAGTCTCAACGGTAACGCCGATGGCTTAAGTCGAAGCCCCTAACGTAGGAATCAGCCTAAAATTGTTTGTTACTGATGTTTTTCTTCCTGAGGCAGGATTTTTTTTAACATATTGCTTTTGTTTAGTGTTTCAAAGTGATGATATGCTTTCTAGTGCAATTTTTCAATTTGTGGACGCGTTCTGAGTGATGCTAGACTACTGTAAGGAACTAGGCAGTGGTATAAAAAGGGGAAAGAGCCTGGCAGGGCTTAGTGAGGGTTGTGCCGTGCTTGCTGACTGAGCGGTTGAGTTTCAGCGTAGTTCTAACGCTTGCCGGGAACGAGAGCAAAAATGTGAACTCTCCCGAAGTCACTTTGCAGTGTCCCGTGCGAACCTGAACGAGAGAACGAGGCCTTCTCTGTGCGCTGCGCTCAAGAAACGTCGAGGGACGCCCGACTTCGGTTATGAGCATCATCGAGCGACATCCCTCCGGACAGCGGATGCAGTCCCCTGTCCATCGGGATCTCCTTCCCCCGGCGGGGCGGTCTGTTGCGTTTCGCCTGCGACACGCGGTTTTGCCGGCGCGACTGCGGCGGGGCGGCAGACATTTTGGCCCGTGCGGCGTCGCCGCAACGCTCCCCGCCAGGCGTTTCCAGGCATGTTCCGATGCCACGTGTCTTCATGTGCGTGTGTGAGTGTATGTGCCATTGTGCCTGAACCAGGCGATGCGACAGCAGGGGTCATCCTCCCCTTACAGTCATTGTGCCTGAACCAGGCGATGCGACAGCAGGGGTCATCCTCCCCTTCCAGTCATTGTGCCTGAACCAGGCGATGCGAAAGCAAGGGATCACCCTCTCATTCCAGTCATTGTGCCCGAACCAGGCGATGCGAAAGCAGGGATCACCCTCTCATTCCAGTCATTGTGCCCGACCGGCAGCGCTACGACAGTGTGCGTCACCATTAGCCCATTGTACATTCACGTGCGCGTCTATTGAGGGGTTCCTTCTTGCCCTCAACTGCGAGAGTATAAAAACAGCTGCCCCCGGACGCCAAAAGGAGGGCTCCGATTTCTTCTGTTGAGTAAAGTGCTCTCCCGTCTCTCTACTTCGGTCAACCTGACCGCCAACTCTTTGCGATGTTAAAATAAACAAGTTGTTTTGTTGTTACCAGTCGACTCATGCTTTGCCGGGACCTTCGGATGCTTCCAGTTGTACCCCAGGCCGCCAGGCCAACGCTACCCTTGGGGCTTGCGACCCAGGTACAACCACGGGCGTCAGCGCCGAGTTCCCAACAGATCGTACCAGCGGTGCGATCCAAACAGTAGGTTTGGATCGCACCTCCGAAGTTTCCCTCAGTATAGCTGGCGCTCGATGGGAGAGCAGGCACACCTGGTAAAGCGAATGATTAGAGGCACTGGGGTCGAAACGTCCTCAACCTATTCTCAAACTTTCAACGGGTGTACGGGAGGCCTTCTGGGTTGAGGCCTCCCGTTGCGACGAGAGTGCCAAGTGGGCCACTTTTGGTACGCAGAACTGGCGCTGTGGGATGAACCAAACGCCGGGTTAAGGCGCCCGAGTCGGGACGTTCATGAGAACCCATCTCGCCAGCTGGGACACGTTCAAGCAGCAGCTCCGCGACCTTTTCGGCAATCCGTTTGGTCGACAGCTTTCCGCCAAGAAATCGCCGGCGGTACGTATACCCAGACGTCAACTGAGCCTTACCTGTCGTACATACAGGACGTGCTGACCTTGTGTCTTCAAGCTGACCAGAATATGTCCGAGGCTGACAAGATCGTCCACATTTCGAAGAGTATCGCTGACGACGCGTTCCATCGGGTCGTCGTCACCAACGTGACCACCGTTGACAGCGTGATCAAAGAGTGCCGTCGTCTGCAGGAAGCGAAATGCCAGTGCGTCTCGCTGCAGTTCAAGCATCTACCGAACACTGCTGCAACGTCGCCCTGCGAGTCAACTCCTTGTCAAGCATGCACATCGTCCGCGGAGAACTCGAGGCCGCGTATCCGGCTTCTTATAGACCCACGGTATCCGAGACCTCGACGCCGGCTGTTTCATTAACTTAGAAGAACTTCTTGCTGGACGAGTTGGTGCATGACTATGTTTTAGGACAAGTTGCGCCTAAGAAAGAACGAACATAGGAAAAAAACCTGGCAGTCGGAAAGAGTGCTCTGTTTTTTCCTGTCTTCGTTCTTTCTTAGGCGCAATTCGTCCTAAAACACTGTTTCATTAATCGAGGCCGTTGTTCACCAGGAATTTGCGAACCTTGGTCCGCTCCCCTACCGTGCTTCCACGTAACAATATAGGCGCTACAAGTCTCTTCTGTGAGTATATCATAAAAGCTTGAAGAAAGGAGAGAACTGGCATGACGCGACAGTTCGCCCCCATCGGCCTTGGCAGAACGGCACGCTTGGCTTTGTAGGGGTCCTTTCATAAAAAAAAAAAGTTTGTAGGTGATCACACCGATGAAACGCACGTCATATTACCTCTAATGGTGCGAAATTCCGCTTCTGCGCTCTTGCTTGTGACGTGCACCTACAGCGGGAACTTGATGTGCGACAACCGAGCTTCTTTCCTCTTAGTATTTTTTCTTTTCTTTCATTCTTTCTTTCTTTCCTTCTTTCTTTCTTTCTTGTTAAAACAGAGTTACAATGGAACTTTGATGTAACGAACATGGATATATCGAGCTACAGTATGTAACGATGTAAGCTTAAGCTTCCCAATTTTATGACCATGTCTGCGTGCACGCTTATAACGAATATTCTATATAACGAAGGTATCTTCTTGTCGGAGTCGCGGCTTCGTTTTAACGAGGTTAGGCTGTTTTAGTGAACGCTTGTGTGTGCGCGTGTGTGCTTCTCCTCACATGTGTATGCCTGTGTCTCTGTGTGCTTGTCCTTGTGTGCGCGCGCGTGTGTGTGTCGGTTTCTCTCTCTCTGTCTGTCTTTGAGTGTGTGCGTGTGTACTTGTGCTCAATTCCTACACGAAAAGAGAGGAGGAAAAGCAAGTTCTTATGCACGCACGTGCTCAATCAAGCGTTGCAGTGCACTTTACGTACGTGCACCTTACGTCAGTCGGCACCGGCGCTTGGAGCCTCATAATGAACTGCCGCTGCTCTTTCGACAACCGACTGTTCTCGCTCGCAAAATGGGTTAACGAGGCAACGCGAGGGGGTGGCAGGTCCTCCATCATGCCGCGGGATTCCTTGACATCCAGTGTAACATCGCCCACGTCTGCCACTGTCTCGTATAACGTGCCGCAATGGGCAAGCTATAGCTGCTTCGGTTCCGTTCTTGAAAGCAGCGCAGAAGACACGGATGGGTGAGCAGGCGACTCGAGCGCTTATGCCTGCTCGATCACTCGTACGCATCTTTCGTGCAGTTTTCAAGTACAGTGAACTGAGTTTTTTACCTTAAGGACTTAAAATAGAAAAGGCTATTGCGCTTGCCGCGCTGCTTGGCTCTTGCTTACATTTTGTTTTTTTCAGCGAGATCGCATATTGTGGTCTACGTTGGTCACTATAACACTTCGCGCTAGTCACTTGCTGTTTTGTCAAGAAAAAAAATAATCTGGATGTCACGAACCGTGAAAACCCGTGTATGCGAAACATTGTCTGTTCCCACGCTGGCGCTATAGACTTGTCGATATTTGAGCGTTTCAGTCGCATTAAGAAGCGCTGCCGCGAGCGAGGAGTGTCAATGGTCAAAATTAATTATTAATTATGATGCGCTTGCGGTAGCGCATTTCTAAGCGTCAAGGGTCTCGAAGCGCTATCGCTGCCACAGGCTAAGGATAATGGTAAAAGTGAGCAGCGATCGCGAGCCATTTAAATCTCCCGTGCAATGCCGTCCTTTCTTTTATTTCCACCTAGCTGGTGCCGCCACACACAACAGTCACGTGGAAATAGACAGACGACTGTAAAATAGTAAAATAGGCTTCGATTTACCTTACACCCCCGTAGCGGGCACACGGTGCAGCAGAGGAGCCCCGAGATGATGCATACGGGCTGACGTTATAGCACTACTAACGGAAAATGCACGGGATTACTTACAATGAATTTCGAGTACACGTGGCAATGAAACGGCGTATCAACCGTTAACCCTTTCTGATCCAGTGATTTCTGCACTCTTAGAAACAGTTTGCATCATTTGGGGCGTGTCTTTGTCGCACAACAACAATAAGACGGCCCATCACGTGACTCGAGCGCCTACGGGCCGAGTCACGGCCGATTATTGGGTCGGCACCTGAGCGTGTCCCGAAAACTATAAGATGAAGAGGAGGGGAAACGGGAGGATCGTTTGACCCAATTTAACGACATCGCACGACATTTCAAGTGCGTTTTCCCACCGCCTCAGCAAAGGCTCAGCAGAAAAGCAGTCTGTCGAATGGCGACAGTTAGAGACGAGAACTTATTCGAACCCGGCGATCTCGTACCTCATTTATCCAGACGTTGTGCAGGACAGATGAATGCAAGAACTGTGGTTCTGGCGACCACTGTGGAACGTATACTATATATATGGGAATGTCGAGGCATAAAAAAAACAATAATGGAGATGCAGCCCCTCGCGATCGCCTCCGTGCGCGCTGCGACGCTGTGTTTCTCAGCTCTGCCCTTGACTGTCAACTTTGGGCTGTCCAGCGGGCCGGGGAAGTCGCCAGGACTCAAGAACCCTGGGCCGTCACCTAGGCGGGACCTTTTGCCCGTCCCACAAACTCGCAAGACCTTAAAAAAATTTAAATTATGGGGTTTTACGTGCCAAAACCACTTTCTGATTATGAGGCACGCCGTGGTGGGGGACTCCGGAAATTTCGACCACCTGGGGTTCTTTAACGTGCACCTAAATCTAAGCACACGGGTGTTTTCGCATTTCGCCCCCATCGAAATGCGGCCGCCATGGCCGGGATCGCGATCCCTCGCAAGACCTTTCAATAAAGTTGTTTGACTGACCGAAAGATACACCCCAAGTGGTGCAGGCTCTTTCTAGAGTGTGTAGGAATCGTAACGCTTTACAACAAATATCCGACATGCGGCAAAACAATCAAACTGGTTTTACAAATCGGAGCGTCAACAAATCTCATCGCATAACGTCTCAAGTTGATGCCGCAGATAAATGTGGTTTCTCCCTGATATTTTGCAAATGTCTGTGTGTCGCACCAAGCTGAGGTTGAGTGTGTCGTCTTTGGAGAATGCTGCTTAATGCATATCACTTGCTTTTTGGAGCAGAAAAGGTGGTCTTTAAATACCTTGCGGCCGTACTTCGTTATGATTGTGAATTGAACGAGTTCGAAGAACCATACACTGCCCCAACGCCTTGGTTTGTTGGCAGTTCCTGAGAAACCTATTATATGCTGCCAAAAACTGCACTGAGAACTTTTTTTTTTTTTCAATTTCTACCTGTCTTTTCTCATTCATAAGCACGAAATATACATTTCTCACACTCCAGTGGTCGAGAGAAAAGAAAGACCGAGGGACTCGATTACTTTTAATCATGATCATATAAAGCCAACAGGCAATGAAGTCAAGGAAAGCACAGGGGAAATTAGCCGTTGTTGAATGTGAAATGTAGAAGATATTGAAGAAAAAAAAAAAAAACGCATGAAACGCTAACTTGCCGCCGGTGGGTGCGGAACCCAAAACCTACTTCGCTCGTTCTTGTCTGTCAAACGTGAATTACTTCTTTATTTTCCTTGAATTGTTATTTTCCTCGAATTATTCCTTTAACTACTGTGAGCCGAACTTCCTGCTGTTGCTTTCCTTTTATTCTTTATTTCTTTTGCACGCGTACTAACAGCGTAGTTTCTTTCCAAGAACCACTGACAACTGGAATTATCAGCTGGCACGCGGTTTTTACTCCTATAGCTGACGTGATGAACCGTGTTTATTTCCGCATGCCTAAAGTGCTTTGTTATTCCTGTTATATTGCTACTATAGTATAGGTACGTGTTGAGGCAAGTGTACAATTCCGACGATGTACGTTTTAATGCGTTAGCATTACGAGTGTCAAGGTGGGGGGAAAGAACGTATGTGTGTGTGTGTGAATTGTGGGAAGCCGGTCAATGTAGTTGAGGTGCATATATATATATATATATATACACGTTTGCGGGGCTACTGCTATGCAGTAGTACAATAAGCACGATAAGTACTCCGAGTGTGCTGCTTGCGCTTGAGGCCTCAGTTACCGAGTGCGGAAGATAGCCCACCTTATTACGCTTATGCGCGTGTGAAAGACGCTTGCCATAGGCATTATGAGGAAGGAACCGGCTTATTTTTATTCCTTTTAAGGAACAAAGCAACGTGGCGTCGGTTTGATTTCAGTTACTTCGGGCAGGATAGCAGAACGCTCCCACGCTTAGAGCGTGCGCCTAAAAGCAGTGGTACAAAAGGCATGATGGCATGCCCGCCATCATGAGCGGTTCCGCCAAGGCCATGAGACAGGGTGGTTTCGACATGGATAGCAAACAGCTCACCATGGAGTACAGTGGATTCGTATGCAGGAAGATGGTTGTATACAGACGACTATGTTGACCTCATGCCTTGACACCACTGCGCACAAAATGGACGAATTGTTCGTAGAGTATACAGCCCAAGATGGCGGCGCTCGTGATCGATAGAAATAACGTCCCTCTATCTTCGGCGGACGCACTGTCGGGACCTTTGGGCAATGGAGGCGGCGGCTGAGTCGCCTACTCAGAGCTTCCCTTCCCCTTTCTTCTCGTAAAGGAGTGGTGACACATTTTTTCCCCTCGTAAAGTACGAGTATGATAATTAGCGATCATGAAGGCTGGGAAAAAATTATCTGGTTCATATGTCCGGTCGAAATCTCCTGTAGTGTGGCGACAAAGAAGATCGTTCAGGTTGTCTACGTGTACCTTTAACCCGTACACACCCGCCGCGGTGGCTTACCGGCTATAATGTTGCACTGCTAAGCACGAGGTCGCGGGATCGAATTCCGGCCGTGGCGGCCGCATTTCGATTGGGGCGAAATGCTAAAGACGCCTGCGTCTCGTGCATTATGGACACGTTTAAGATCCCCTGGTATAGTCGAAGTTTATACGGAGTACCCCACTACTGCACAATCAATGCTATTTGCGCGCTTCTTGGAACGAGGACTGGGGAACGACAGACACAAGCGCAACTAGCCCAAACCAGTAGTTAGTACCACTACAGTGTGTCATAATCAAATCGTGGTTTTGGCACGTAAAACGCCAGAATTCAACCCACACACTGCCTCGGAGATCGGGCTGCACTCGATGAAGGTCTCGGAGGTCATGACCCGATTGTCTATCCCAGATCCGCCCCGACAAAAACAGGTGGCGTTTGCCACCGCGCAGCTGTCGATCAGAAATCGCTCGGGTCTGACGGCGCGTCCGCGATGAAACAATGTAGCCCGCCGCTCAGCAACGGACGAACGAGCGGCGACGACAGACCAAACGAACAAAATATACAAGCATGTAGGAAAGAGTGGCGGCTCTAACGCTTAATGAGGATGCCATGTCGACGAACTCTCAGGCGGACACGCTGATGCGCGTACCGACGGAAGACTGGCGTCGTCTGCTAACGTCGCGGAGCTTCCTACGAAATCTACCAGAGGAAACTGCGGCGCTGTGATCGCTCAGCTGCCGTGGGAATTATCGTCACACGGCACACATGAATTTGCCTAACCTTCGTTGTTTGTGTAATTCACACGTTTTCCCGGCGTTCACTTTTCACGCTTTAACTTTTCGAGTTTCCGTCAAATTCTGCTTTTCGAAACAGACGACGCCACTGAGCTTCTGATCACACGCATAATCACTGTGAATTTTGTTGCAATTATAACACAAAATTATCTCCAAGATGGTCAATTTTTCGCAGTCGCAAAGCCTCTTGAAGCCAGAAGGACGAAGCGTGGGCAAATTATCCGTGCACTACTCGTTATCCCCGTGATACACTTGCACCCAGCTTCCATAGACACCACCGCCAGATTTCCCTTCAGTAATTTTTGTAAGGGTGTTATTCCAGACATCGTCAAATTCTGTGTAATGGCGGCATTCTGAGCCAAGCAGCCCCCTCGGTCACTCAGAGCTGACAAGATGGCGAACTTGACAAATATATGGTAGAATTCGACCACACACACACACACACACACACACACACACACACACACACACACACACACACACACACACACACACACACACACACACACACACACACACACACACACACACACACACACACACACACACACACACACACACACACACACACACACACACACACACACACACACACACACACACACACACACACACACACACACACACACGCACGCACGCACGCACGCACACACACACGCTTTTATGGAATTGATAGGTAAGAAATTTACCTTGCGTACGGCGTGAAAGCGGCTCCCGTCCATGTAGGAGCGAGGGTAAAAGATTTAGTAGAAAGAACCATGAGAAGGCCCACAAATCAAAAAGAAATTGTCAAATGAGCAACTGAGGTCCGATTTGATTCAAGATAAGCAAGTATGCAGTGTCCATCTGCCACTCATCGAACCCTTCACTCGCACACAAAGGCGCGTGCAGCTGTTTTTTCTTTTTCGTTTAAGGAAGAATTATTTCGGAACCTCGATATAACGAACTACATGTTGTAACGAAGCAAACTTTATATTGTAATTTCTATGACCATATCAGCTATATGCTTATAACGAATGTTGTATATAACGAAGGTCTTTTCTTCTCGGGTGCCTGCCTTTGTTATAACGAGGTCCGACCGTTGAAATGTCGTCTGAGCGCCGAAGAACGCTTGATGAAATTGCAACTGGATTTCCCGTATGATTGTTCCGCAAGCGCAAACAGTCGCGACCAAGTAGCAGAAATCGACGAGAGCATGCAACAGGCGAGCACGTCTCAACGCCTCTGCAACTCGCCTGTCGTGACGCTATACACCCTGCAGTTAAAAACATCGATTCACGCAGTAGACCACACCACGTCTTACACCGCATATCCCCTCCCTGCCCCCCTTCCTGCACCGCTGTGGCAGTGGCTCTAGTGCACCGCCATTAAACACACACCGCTCAAACGAGCAGCCATCACGCACACCAGTGGCGTGCTGTCACCAACGATCGCTCTCGGCACGGGGCTTTGTCTCTGTGGTCGGCAAGCCGCGAGAGCGCGCCAGGCGTTGATTGTTTGTGTATCTTTGTCGACTCGTTAAAAAAAAAGAAGAAAGAAAACGCGCCGCTATCGATACCGTTCTTTAAGTGTCTCTCGACACGCGAGTGACTCTGGTCTTTGGGCGCGAATGTGTACGCGTCTATTTATGGATGCAACGCGCGCCCCTCATCATTGACCAGGCACTCCCCGCACGCACGCACTCCCGTCCCAATCGACCGCAACGAAGGCTGTGTACACACACACGCCGCGTGGACCCAACTTATACGCAACCCGCACGACGGCAGCTGCGCGGGGTCTTTATTGTGCATGCAGATTGAGTCGCGGTTGCTTTGTTTCCCATACGTCGCCGCAGTATGGGGTCTCGGGTGCACCTGTGGACCTGCGAATGCCGGGCCTCGCGACCACTAGAGCATGTATATATATATATACATATATATACTGAACGTGGCGCCGCATGTTTCAGACGTCGAGCGCTAATGAAAGATTCAGCAGGCGAATAGCTGTGGCAGGGTGGTATAGGGAGTCACGCCACGATTGCATGCACCGTATACGCTGCCGTCATTACACGCGACGGTGTTAAGAAGGGCGACAGCTCTGTGCGGAGAGACAGAATGACCAGACGCCTCGCTTGCGCATACACTCTTCTGATTAGTGTGGCTTTGCCGGCCTCCGCTGTCTCGGCTTTCTCTCTGTCGCTGCTCTCGTCGAGGGCCTCTGCTCGAGTCACAAGTGTGGCGTGGAATTGTGGACGTAACGCAGCAACACTCGGCAGAGAGCGAGAGAGAACGGAGAAAGCGTTTTCCTCGGTGAGAATTCGCGAGTGACACTCATATCTCAATTAACTTGCTAAGTAAAGAACTGTTCTCTCCGAGGAAGAAGAGCACGCGTACGCGGTGGCCGCCTTCGTCTGATGGACGTCGTCGCACCTTTTTCGGGTGTATGCTGTGGAATTTCCTGAATTGCCGACTTGACTCGAGGCGTGACCGTGGCAACGTTTCTTGGCGAGCTTAACCGGCAAACGCTCCTTCTGGTCGACGCTATATATAACCCAGACTGGTGAATCAATTCGCGAGGTGCCGGTCGACCGCGGTGTCGCGAAGGAACGACAGCAGAAGGCTCAGCAATCATCTTCATATACGCTTATTATCCATTTAAAAGGCCTCGCCGGAACAGTCTCGTAAAATCCTCGCTGTAACATTTTGATCGCATATCCCTGTCTCACAGTTCAACTGTGGTCAGAAGGCTGCCCTCTTCTCTTTTAATGAACGAATGAATGAATCAATCAAGCAATCGATTTCAAACATATTTCTTTGCCCAGCACAGTGCAAGCGCTCCCCCCTCCCCCTTATAAATAAAAGAAAAAGGGGGGGGGGCGCCACCCTTGCCGCGTGAAATTCAGAGCGACGAAACTATGACGCACCGTCTTTTTTTCTCAATATGCCTTCAGCCGGACATAAAACATTGTCTTCGTGTGTTTGTAAAGTTCATAAGATAGACAGCGTGGTGTTGCAAATGGGTCGCAAGCCCCAAGGGTAGCGTTGGCCTGGCGGCCTGGGGCACAGCTGGAAGCATCCGAAGGTCCTGGCAAAGGATGAGTCGACTGCTAACAGAACGACTTGTTTATTCTAGCATCGCAAAAGAGCGGCCGGTGAGGTCGACCGAAGTGGAGAGACGGGAGACCACGTTACTCGACGGAAGAAATCGGAGCCTCTCTTGGCGTCCGGGGGCAGCTGCTTTTATACTCTCGGAGTCGAGGGCAAGAAGGAACGCCTCGATAGAGGCGCACGTGACGGCGCAGCACGGACACGTTGTGACAAGAAGTGACGCATCCGCCGGGCCGGCGCCGATCAGGCCTCCTCGTTTCACAGTTGGGGAGCTCCTCTCCCCGGCTGCCGCGCTTTGACAAGCGTGGGCACCAACATGTACACACAAACACACACACACACACACACACACACACACACACACACACACACACACACACACACACACACACACACACACACACACACACACACACACACACACACACACACACACGAAGACACGTGGCATTGAAACATGTCTGGACACGCTTGGCAGGAAGCGTTGCGGCAGCGCTGAACGGCCCAAAATGTCCGCCGCTTTGAACGAAGCCCCGGCGTCCGTAGCATCCGCGCCGGCTATACCGCGCGTCGTAGGCGAAACGTAACAGTGGCAATTCGTATAAGTTTTATGGAATGTTTAAAAATTGCCTCTTGCGGATAACGTAAGTCTAGTCTTTGGGCTAGATTATTCAGAGAGGCGGACATTACCTGCACGAAGAACAGTAACACATGTTCAACTAATTAATAAAAAACGCACTGATTAAATTTTGAAATAATTACTTGACAGTGCATATATACTGAAAAGATCCAATGTAGCCGGTGAGTCGGCAAGGCGTATCCTCTTGGAATGCACTTCAAGAATGACACCAGTTTGGATATATGTGTCATCAAACTTGACGTAAAAATGCAGTGTTGTTCCACTTACCATATTAAACAAAACTTTCTTTTGCGCATTAAAGCACAAAAATAACTGGGACGCCCACACTTCGGGAAATGATATATCGAAACTGGCGTCATCCCTGGACATTCAAGTGGGTGGGTATACGTCTTGCAAGCTCACCGGATACTGTTCGTAAAATTGCAATACGTGCCGTAAGTTAATGAATTAGGAAGTTAATTAAGGAAGTTTTGCTAATTAGTTGAGTATGTGTTTCGATTTCTCGCCAATGTCCGCCTCTTCCAAATAATCCAGCTCAACGAGAAGAGTGATGCTATCTGTCACAGGCGACTTTCTTTATTATTTTTTTTAAATGCACGAAACTTAAAAATGATCACCCTGTATACCGTGAGATCCCGGTGAGGATGTCACTTTCAGTGAGCTGTGATCGACAAGTGAGAAGTATATACGCCAGACATCACGAAAGAACTTCGTTATGCGCGGGCATGCGCCCTTCCCTATATATACCGTGGGCGCGACGCCGCACGACCGAAAAGGGAGAGGGGCGGGCTGGGGCGGAGGACGGAGGTGTTCCCTAAAGTGGTCGATCTAGAATATGTAGCACGGCTTAAGCGACCCACCTAAACAAAAAAAAAGAAGAAAAGAAAGGCGTAGGCGCAGCAGCGGAATCGTCTCGTGCTCGTATGCAAGCAAGCGCCTTTATACGACGTGCTTGCGGGGGCCGCTTCCTTCACGCGCAGCCCGTAAAAATGGCGCCGAGGCACGTCGCGCGAGTTTGCTCTGTCAGCTGATAAGCGCTTGCTTTTGCTTGCAACGCGCGCGCAGTAGAACAGCTCCCCCCCTTGGAGTTAGGTTTGAGCTCTCAGCGCGACGTCGTATAACATGTAGTTTAGCGCGGTTCGACGTTGGTGGGACCGCGGCGTGTTGCCTGTGTGTGTCGTTCGTGGCGCGCGTGTGTTTGTGTGTGCGACGCGGATAAGTCAGGCATGCGCGTGACCCGCGTGCCAAGCGTACCCGCGCTCGCTCCCGTATACTACTTCGTGGCATTCCCGACACGTTGCTCTCTCGCCTTCTGTGTATACGCCTGATACGGAAGCCTGCTTGCTACCCGCGGTGACGAAAAGGAACCACAAGCGAAAGACCTGCATGCACGTATATCTGTGGACTGCGTGTATACGCGCGCAAATCAATGAGGGAGCGTTCGCGTGACGTCACATGCGCCACGTCGTCGGTCCTATTCGCAGCCTGCATGCGCGACGCCGCTGGAAATAAGAGCATGGATATGACACACGGCTTCTCGTCGTTTTCAACTGCGAAAGGTTACGACGGCTGCGATGACGTCAGAGCAATGGAAGCCCAATCTCAACGATATAGAGTGCTCACGAAATGCTCCTGTCTTGTGTGCCCTGAGGCATTAGCCCTCTCATAAAAAAAAGAAACGTGTAATGAAATCCAATACTATAGCTGGCGCATTTTATGAGACGTTTGTGGTTCTTGGCAAGTCGACCTGTGTAAGACTCGTGTTTAAAGGTGACTGCCTACCATCATATGTAAAGGTCGGCCACTTTCGGCATGTGGTACGACCTTTCGTACCCAAACCACTTCAGTGCAGAAGGTGTCAAAGAATTGGACATGTGAGTGCTGTCTGCCGAAATACAACGATATGTCCACGATGTTCCGAACAACACGACACTGACACTTGCCGTGCAACAGAGCTCAAGTGCCCAAATTGTCAACGCTTGCACGCTGCATCCTATAAAAACTGTCCACGCCTAAAGAAAGAGCAGAAAATCTTGAGAAAAATGGCCAGAGACGGATCGTCACACAGAGATGCTTCTGAAGCGATAAGGCGACATCGCTCCCGGAAACGAAACTCTATGGAATCCTCTTCCGGTTCAAGGGAAATTTCTCGTCCGGCAATGCCGCCTCCTGTTCCATCTGTCTCCACTAAGAACACGAATGTCAACGAAAGAAGTGGCCATGCTCTTCATGCATCATCAAGTGAGGTGTGGCCAGCACTGCCGAAGACATGCCACGTGCCAGAGCCACAGCAAATGACTCGCCACTTAAAGTCAAATGTCACTACAGTTGACCAAATGCGAGGCAAGGACTCACTAGCGATTGCTATGCTCAAATCGCTCACGAATGTCATGCGTCTATTACTGGCAAACATGGACACTCCGGCTGCTCGTAGCGCACTGCAAGTATTGGACGCGCTGACTCCAGTACTTGAAAGCATCGCATAGCACCGTGGCCCGCCCTTCGCTGCCCTTCCACAAGGAAGTCAAGAAAGCATCTCTACTGCAGTGGAATGCCCGTGGTCTCAAATCGAGAATTTCAGATTTTAGACATTTTGTCTTCGAAAACCGTTTTCCCATCCTCGTAATTTGCGAGCCGAATGAGCAGAATGTTATACGCATTTCTCGCTATGAGGCATTCATGTCCTCTGCCTGTGGTGATGTGAGCAAGGTGATTGTATATATTAGATGTGATCTGACTTACGTGTTGCACCCAGCCCCGCCTCACGACGACAACCAGTACGTTTGTTTAATTGTGAAAACGAATACGCTTACGTTCACACTCGTCGGTGTTTACATTGCTCCTTCAAGTGGCTTCGACTCTAAACGACTGCACGACGTGCTATCAGCGACACCCGGCCCTACGATCCTCACAGGAGATTTTAATGCTCACCATCCGCTTTGGGGGAGCTTGAAGATGGACTCCAGGGGAAGGAGAGTAGCATCCTTTGTCACACAGCATGACCTTTACTGCTTCAACGATGGTAGTCCGACATATTTACGCGGGCTTACGTATAGCAGCTGCCTAGACTTGACCTTTGTTTCTCGGAGCCTTGAAAGAAACGTGCAATGGTTTCCAGACATCGAATCACATGGAAGCGACCATATTCCGACGTACCTGAAGATCAAGGGACTATCTATATGCTCCTCCGTGACCCTCTGGCGAATTGACTGGTCGGCGTTTCGGTCGCACATGGAGGGCGTATGTCAGCAAGGGAGCCATTCAAGTCTGGAACACGAAATTCAAAAAGCCATGCAAGAGGGTACGCGTACTTTTAAGCCTTTCCCGAAATATGAAGAATTTGAAGCCGAACTGCAGCGACTACGAGCCATTCGCCGGCGGGCTGAAAGAAGATATAGAAGAACTAAATCCATCCATGATCTCCGAGAGGCAAGGTGGATGCAAAAGGAGATTCAACGCCGCACTGACGCACTACAATCTCAAAGATGGAAACGTTTCTGTGAGTCGTTGGATCCACGTCAGCGATTATCTCAGATATGGAGAACCGTGCGTGGACTTCGCGTATCACCGCAACAGCGTGTTCCTTTCAAATCCCTCGCTTTGCACCAAGGTCGCAGCGAAATTGACATTGCTGAAGAATTTTGCTCAAGACTTGCCAGCTTGCAGCTCCAACGCGCACTTACACCATGTGCCACTCCTGTGCCACGGGATTCCCGCATGGATGTAATGTTTTCGGTGGAAGAGCTTGAAGCGGCACTGGCGACTTGCAGGCGCTGTTCGTCCCCTGGGCCGGACGGCGTTACCTATGCGGCGCTCGCCAATCTTGGGCAGAAAGCACGACTCATGCTGCTAAACCATTACAACGAGTCTTGGCGCGACGGTTTGGTTCCACGTGAATGGAAATGCAGCCGCTTGGTTCCACTTCTCAAACCTGGTAAATCACCGTTAAACTTGTCATCGTACCGCCCCATCGCTCTGGCCAGTTGCATAGGAAAAATAATGGAAAGAATCATTTTGACGCGCCTAGAATGGTACCTGGCAAATTACAACGTGTACCCAGATGCTATGGCTGGCTTCCGGCGTGGGCGCTCATCTATGGATAATGTCATCGATTTGGTTACGTTTGTTCAGCATCAAAAACGTCTGAAACGGCTCACTGCGGCATTGTTCCTTGACATAAAAGGCGCCAATGATAATATAGCGCATTCTGCCATTATAGATGCTCTGATTAAAGCCGGAATCGGTGGCCGCACTTTTCAGTGGCTGTGCAGCTATTTGACCGACAGGCATTTCTTCGTGATGACCGAGGATGGCGCCACGACTCAACACCAAACGTGCCGTGGAGTACCGCAAGGCGGAGTGTTGAGCCCGACGCTATTCAACCTAGTGCTCCTTGGCCTCGTCCGATGCTTGCCCAACACAGTTCAGGTATCAATATATGCCGACGATATCTGCATTTGGGCGTCTGCTGTAACACGACTGCAGGTACGAGCATGGCTACAAAAGGCAGCTACGCTAACATCACTGTACTTGCGAAAACAGAACTTAGAGCTGTTTTCAGAGAAATGCTGCCTTGTTACATTCACTCGGAAGGCAATGAAGCGGTACACTGTAAATGTCAGTGGGCAGGCAGTTGCAAATGCACGGAAACACCGCTTTTTAGGGGTAATTATTGACCGCGACCTATCATGGAGCCCGGCCGCATGTTTCATACCCGAAGAAAAGATTATTGACAATAATACATCTCAAATTTCTCGGTGGAAAGTCATGGGGCACTTCGGTGCGGTCAATGCTTCAGCTTTATAACGCCTTGTTCCTTGGTTTCGCAAGATACAGCCTCCCTGTGCTTGGTAACACCTGCAAAACAAACGTGAATCTACACTGTAAAATAATTTACACCCTAAAAGGTGTAAATGTGTCTATAACTCACACCCTTAGGGTGATATCTATATAATGGACACCCTAAGGGTGTGAGTTATAGACCAATTTACACCATTTTTCACGTTTAAGGTGTAAATTATTTTACAGTGTACTCCAGGGACTACAAGCTCAAGCCCTAAGGACGTGTCTCGGTCTTCCGAGGTGTGCGTCTACAGCGGCAACGATTGTCATAGCTCGAGATCACCCAATATCAACGTACTTGGCAACCGACGCTCTCAGGGCGCATATTCGGCACGTTTCCCGATTACTTTCTCACCATCTTGCCGCTCTACCCGCAGAAAGGCCACACACAACTTTCAGTCGTATAATTGATGCCAATCGTACCTCATTGTCATCGAACTACATGCCTGCAGAAAGACCATCCTCACCTTTATGGCGCCTGCACAGACCTGAAATACGCTCACCATCCCAGGAATTATGAAGAAAGCCAACATGCCGTCGTCTGCCCTTAAGCAGGCCACATTAGAACTTTTACACGAGGTTCACAGTGGCCGCGTACACGTTTACATCGATGGCTCAGTCACATCTGCAAGTGCAGCTGCCGCTGTGGTGGTACCAAGACGATCCGTCAAAATACAGCTAAAAACGTCACTTGTATCATCAACGACAGCTGCTGAACTGGTAACCCTGCGTGCGGCTCTTCATTTCATTCAGGAGGAACCACCCCACGCATGGTCAGTCTTCTGTGATTCCAAGGCAGCCCTACAGAGTGTACTCTCAGCACTGCGCCATGGATCACATTAGCAGCTCGTCGCAGAGATCAGAGAAGTCCACTATCAACTAGTTGACGAAGCACACGATATCACATATCAGTGGTTGCCTAGTCACTGTGGCATACATGGCAATGATCTAGCAGACGCAGCTGCCCGATCTGCCCATGGCGGCGTCAACTGCGTTGCCATTCCTCTTTCGAGAGCCGACGCAGCGAAAAAACTTTCCGCACTTGCGCGTGACCTGACATTAGCCCAATGGAATTCATCCGATTTCACAAGTGTTTGCCTTCATACCATGGAACCTAATTTACAGCTCCGTGTTCCAACCGAGCTTCCACGACGTGACTGCACCCTTCTAGTCCGTCTATGGCTTGGAGTAGCATTTTCAAATGCCTACTCTTTCCTTATCGGAATGGCCAGTAGCCCACTTTGTGACTTCTGCGGGTGCAATGAAATAATCGAGCATCTTCTTTGTCAGTGCTCTCGTTTTAACTTACTAAGAGCGGTCCTCTCAGCCACCCTAGACAAACTGGACAAGCGCCCAATGTCAGAAAACAAGACCTTGGAAACTGGCCTACGCGAACATGAGCGCGATCTGCTATGAAGGCGCTGCTGCGATACTGGAAAAACACGGGACTTTCTGACAAATTGTGACTGTACACTGTGGGACGTAGGACTGTACGGTGACACTGCGTAAGACTAGGAACGCCTTTGCGGGCTGCGTGACAGTGCCCACAGAAACAGTTCGTGTGTACGTGCGTGTGCGTGTGTTAGGTTTTCTTTTTTTATCCTTCTCTCTCTCACCTACTGCATGCCCTTGCCCCTCCTCCAGTACAGGGTAGCCAACCGGAGATAATCTCGGTTTAACCTCCCTGTCTTTCCATTACCTTTCTCTCTCTCTCTCTCTCTCTCTCTCTCTCTCTCTCTCTCTCTATGGTCTAAGCTTGCACTTTCCTTCAAGAGGAATAATTAAGTCGAGACCAATTCCGAGATAGATAGATAGATAGATAGATAGATAGATAGATAGATAGATAGATAGATAGATAGATAGATAGATAGACAGACAGACAGACAGACAGACAGACAGACAGACAGACAGACAGACAGACAGACAGACAGACAGACAGACAGACACAGAGAGAGATAGAGAGAGAGAGATCAAAACTGAAGCGGTTCTCCTGGCGGCACGCATATCGCTTGCTACGGTAAAAGCGACCAATGGAATGATACGTTCAGGACCATATCATACTCGCACATCACGTGTGTACACTCAGGCGGTATCATAGAAAGTGCGGAATGCGAAAATACTCTAATTGTAATCAACCGCTACACCGACTAGAATGAAGTTTGTTGAATATAGGAAACAGGCACGTCGTAATGAACCCGATAAAGTCGGGTCAAGTCGCCTTGTCAGGCCGAAAACCGGCCGTCGGGTTCGTGTAATGTTGCAAACGCTAGCGGGTCATGCCCAGCGAGCGCATCGAGTCGAGTTCGATCAGCCAGCCTGCAATGGGTGCTCATGTCCAGCGAGGCCGTTTGGCAAGCTGCATGCGTAAACGCGGTCGCTAGCATCGCGTTTATGTGAACGAAGCTGCTGACTGCTAGGGGGAGGACTTCTATTTCGGGTCCCAATTTCTAGCACTGTTACCGAAAATCGTAATATAAATGTAAAGAACGCATTGAGGCGGAATGCTGCATTTACAACTCTCCAACTCTGCACCAAAAGTATATATCGTAATTACGCACATGGTAAACATATATTGACACACGTATGCGAAAACACCCGTGTGCTTAGATTTAGGTGCACGTTAAAGAACCCGAGGTGGTCAAAATTTTCGGAGGCCTCCACTACGGCGTGCCTCATAATCAGAAAGTGGTTTTGGCACGTAAAACCTCAAATATTATTATATTGACACACGTATACGTTGTTACGCTCCTCAATTTTCGATGGTCGTGTTTCGTCGGCTAACCACTGTTAACAAAGTTATCACTCGGCGCAGGACGCGCAAACGTATCTGAAATTTGCAGAATGCCGTCACCGACATCCTATAGCGAAACAGCCTATATCTAATCGTGCACGTGACCCAAATAGTGGCGCACATTATTGAACCCGATCACCAGCGATTACGCTGGAGTGCACGATAGGTCACGTCTAAATATCCGGCGCATCTTTGCCCTCGGGTCAGATTTCGATGACCGACCAGCTGTGCTCACCACTGTCGTTGTTCTTCAGGCTTGCTTTTCTGGGCGCAATAAGTTCGCCCAGTAAAGAGTTAATATTCCGTTGTGACACACAGTTTTGACAGCAGTTATCCGCCTTCACGCAACACGTGACAACATCGTGATTCCCGAAACTTAATTGTACCTTAATTGCACCAATTTTTAGATGGACGTATACGCGTACTCGAAATGTGCCGCAGCAGGTTAATGTGTTTTCGTACTGCTGAAAAAGAAAAAAATGGAGAAAGGGCGCCACGTTTTAAAACTCCGGCTGGAACAGGAAAACATTTCACTGCGGCGTTTTGAGCCCATATTTCTCGGAACTGGTGCTTGCCACAGTTTCCAGCGAATGTTTCTGTTTCGAAGTCTGGCTGACTCCAGTACAACGTGAATACTAAAAACTCATTAATAATAAAAAAAGGTAACTTGTGAAGTGATTCACTGACGATTGTACTGGTGATCATCGTACAAGTTTTGATGTCGGTCATTGCTAGATGCAACTTGGTTAGCTGATCATACTTCGCTAAGCCCTTATTAGCTCTAAATATGGGGATATCACTCTTAACATCACGGTTCCTTGTAATATCACGGTTTGTCGTAACGGTCCCTTGCATATGCACACGTGTTGTCCTCCCGTTTTGAGCTATGTTTGAAGCCAACCATCGTCTGTAAAATCGTCTGCAAAGGCGTCCGCCTGGGCCCAGTTAATTTCTGATCGATAAAGGTGGTCTATATACGTTGTGTTCCAAAAGGAGCGAGAGGTTGAACATGGCAAGCTTCAAAAACGATAAGTATACGCCCCCACAAGAAGCCCGAATGCCAAAACACACTTTGAAATGCGTGACGTAACACTGATGCACAGGTGCTGCAGAGTTTCGGCACTCGATTCGAGAAATCCAAGCTAGGCCTTCATTTTCTCTTTAACAGTAATCGACCTCTTACCGCAATGCCATAACGAAAATGGAGTTTCGAGATAATATTTTATCAGCCTGAACTGACTTAGTTGCTTCTCGTGAGTCTTCCTTTAAAGAAAAGAAATTCAGCGCGAGATCAATGGCAGTTTTTGTTCAGGGACAACATAACCCCAAAGGATGTACACTTGTGTATTTGTCGTTATTGCTATTTTTTAGAATGCGCTAAGTGATTTACACTCTTAAGAATGCTTTCTTAATGCACCCAATGTGAGTTACAGACCTATTTGCACTGTTTTCGTTCTATAATTTACACCTTTGCACCCTTGCTGGCGTAAGGGTGTCACTGTAAACCGATTTACACCCTTAATGGTGTAAATTGGTTTACAGTGCGCGGTGTCAAGGGGATGCTGATGCTTTTCCTTCCCCCGAAACACGTACACATTGTGGTGCTATAGGACTCTAAAAAAGCTTACACCCTTTGGGGTGTATATTTGCCACAAAACGATAATCGTCATCTGTCTTGCCCGCGTTTCCTTTCTTGATAACGCCGCACCCGCTACATTCTTGTCGGCAATGCTATGTCATGCTGATATCGCGCATGCCGTTCGTTAGTGGGAAGTACCGGGCTCGCAGCGTTAAAGAAATGAAATGCGGACAAGACAGACGACGTTTATTGTTGTGTGGCAAGATACGACTCAAAGGGTGTAAACTTTTCTGAGAGTGTATAGGTTGTTCCACACCGCTGGCTATTCCACACCAATAGCTCAGAAACGCCACGCCTGCGACGACGCCTTTTTTACAGTTTATCGGAAAGCAGCCGCGAGTTGTTTATTCGTTTTTACCCGGCGAAGGTAAGGAATTCCGGCGCGACACGTAATGCGATATATAGGTTCAGCGCTCCGCTAGCAAATTCCAAGATCATCCCGTTAAAGAGACGCTGTCCAAGCACAAAGCTCTGACGCCAACAGGGAAGTGTTGGGAGCCAAGCTGACGTCACTACGTCCAACGAACGGTGCCAAGGTTTCGCGAACGGCCATCGCAGCGCATAATCATGTCACCATATCGAAGTTTCGGCACATTTTTTTTGTTCTTTCATTGTTTAATATCTCTGATGACGTCAGGCGCACAACTTTTCACGCATATAGGTGTCGATAATCATCGGACGATAGCATCTCATAATGATACCGCACTACACACATCGAGTGACGTTCGAGGAGCTGCAGGCTTTGTCACTTGTGTTAATTATTATTCCTATATCTTTTTTACGCTGCTTTGGAGTCTGTTTCTGGCGTGAGGTCTTCAGGCTGTCTTTCATCGCAGCGAATATGGCAAGAAAGTAAAGGTCAAGGGGAAGCCATTGCTTAACCTCGGTAGATCCTTGATCTTGCTATTGCAACAGCAAAAATGGCCTTAAATGACGGCACACTTGTCACCATCCGATTCTCAAGGCCACGATGCCATTTTTTATTTTCTCACCGATGTTATGCGGAAAGCGGCAGCAAGACGTTGGGCACAACGAGAAAATCACTACAAACGTCTTTAATGTAGGCTAGATCCCCTTTGGAGATCACGCATGCCGCATGACATCCAACGTAGCGATGCTATAGCCTGCCGCACAGGTTATATGTGTTGCATTTGCACGACAATATTTGCATCGCATCCGACGCGTGGACCCGCCAGACTGTGATGCGCGTTGGAATGCAACCGGCTCAGACAGTGGAGAACATGTGCTCGTTGCCTGTCCCGAACATTACGGTGAACGCAATAAGACTGTGAAACTCTTCACTTAACGCCAATGAACAACATGCGCCGCTGAGTGACAACGTGTCACTGGGCCATTGGTCGCACACGATATCAACGGAGCGAGCCGTCAAGGCTCTCCCATAATTTCTTAGCCAACATGATATCACAAAAGTTATGAGAGCAAGTGTAAGCTTTGTCGGTTGATGCACTCGGGATCTCTTGCCTCTCTAAAGGGTCGACCGTCCAGTTGGCTGAGTACGCTCCGATGAAGCAGACGTTGGACGTCAAAGTGGGTGCATGCAGTCGCAGAGCAAGGTGCTCGATGAAGCGCTTTTCATCACAGTTACGCTATGGTCGCGTATAGGGGAGTCAGCCATTCCAATGGAGGAGGAGTATAAATTTGTGGAAGCTACACCCACTGTCGTATGCAGCACAGCACTATACCTATACGAATTTTCTCTTATATGCGGATATTCTTAGTCCCTCTGCATCATTCCTTCTAATTGAATTAGAACTGTAAGGATCATTTACGTTCGAAATAGAGTTGGAGGGAAGAAGAGAAATTAAAGGCCAAGTGCTACGAAATTTCATATTAGATAAATTGTCTGTAAATGAGTGTAGGATATATACTCTTTCACCAATCTCGCCAATGCTGCAGGCCTAGTAATTGCCTAGTTTTCTTATTAGCAGTTTTAAATAGCACGCAGGGAGACGACGTGTGCGTTTGGTGGTGTAAGAGTTCGGGTCGGGCATGAAATAGATGGTAGCTGGCCCATGCCGTCGTCCAACTCATCCACGCTGAGGACGTTGTTGGAGGGAGAGGCTTGTTCTCATCGAGAACGAGGAATATGGGATTGATTTACGGTATCTACATGAAGGATGGAGAACGTTACAGTTCATCAGTCTAGCATTACTGAAAAAAAATGCACACTGAGCAGCCGTAAAACGGCTGCTTAAAAACACTCTGTCCTCCCTAGATCCCGAGGTGAGGGCAAACGGCCGTTCAACCTTCGAGCGATGGGATCGTCCAAAGTCATCGTCGTCGACCCGCCTTTGAGGGGGAGGGTTCACACACTCACTTCCGCACAGGTTTCACTGAACACACCGAGGTAACAGGGTTCTCGCACACAGGGGTCTTGACCCGAGCAGGCGCCTCTTGATCCCAGGAATTGATCGCCTCTTGATCCATTGAGCCATTGAGCGTCTCTTGATCCTCTTGAGCAGGCGCCTCAGACCCTGCAGTCAGTGGCCGCCGCGTCTGTCCATTGACTGTGACGACTTCTGGGGCCCGTGAGATCGCACCGCAAAAGACCCTGTTCCAGGAGTTCTTGTGCTCCAAACAAACCGTGAAGGCGACGGCGAATCAACTAACAATACTCTGGCCGCCGACCGTCACTAGACATGCCGGCGCCGTCGAGCTGTTGATGAGGCGCATTGTTGTCTTTACAAAGCGAGTCGTCGCAGCGGGCTGGGAGGGTTCGCAGGTCGCTTCTCCGAAAATCGCCTGCCCCCGCAGGCCCATCGTAACAGCAGCTAGCGGATGCGACGTAAGTCCCACCCCATCGCCTCCGAGATTTCTCAGCGCCTCGCGGTCTGCCATTACGAAAAGCAGCGCGTTCTCTGTCATACGTCATTTCCGGCGAGGGTTGATGGCTGTGTTTTCTTTAGTTTCGGTATCAGAAAAATTTGTGTGAGTTTCCGTGACGAGTCCACTCGCATATCAAACGGAAAATTTCGCACGGAGGTTCTTCTGTATCTACACAATCTGAAAAAGAAAACGGCTTTTTTACATGGTCAGTAATTCCGTTGCGGTTGCGTCTTTAAAGGAAACTAAATGCTCGCTATGCGATCGATGTTTTTAGTACAGAGCGTCGTAGTTTCATCGGAGAACTTCGCAAAATTTCGAGTTCCAAATTTAGGTTCTCGCGCCTGTGTATATAATCAGCGGTCTAAGCAATTGTAATCTAAAACGGCAACCGCTCGAAACCCTGCAACTGTGATGTCAAACAGTTACAGGGCTTTAAATGTAAGTTGAATGCGAGTGGGATGTAATCTAAAAGGAGTTCCACCCTTTGGAGCTTATCTTGTCCCGAAACGATAATCGTCAACGACCTTGCGAGCCTTACCATTCTTTATAGTGCTGCGCGCCCGGCACTTGCACGCAGGTCACGAAGGGCATGCGCGTTATCGCCACATATCATTCTTTACAGGAAAGCAGCGAGCGCAGAGCTTTAAAGAATGGAAACAGAAGCAAGATAAATTATTATTATTGTTTGGGGGCAAGATATGTCCCAACTGGTGCAAACGTATTTTAGGGTATATGTATGAACGTGTCATTTCACGTATCAATCATCCTTGTTATCTAGGGTGACATGCCGTATGGCCTGCTGAACATTTCCAGCATTTATCTAAACTCATGTCTTCATTCCTCAATCCCCTTCCCACGTGTAGGGCAGCAAACGGGGAATATCTAGTTAACCTCCCTGCCTTTCCTTCCTTCCTCTTGCTCTCTCTCTCTCTCTAGAGCAGTCAATAAAAAACCGCTCTCTCTTTTCTGTCAGTGCATATTTTATTAGTCTCTGTTTGAGTGCCATTAAACTCTTCGCCGATACGCAATGCGAAACTCCGTTCGTGACACCCTAATACACGTTAACTAATTTTCCGCTCCGTAAGATAAGACCAGGATTAACCCACCATACGCACGACTGAGCCACGCGATGAGCCAATCAGCTGGCCAAGCAGTGGTTCAATAAAATATTCCTTCTCTACCTCGCCTTACTAGCTGTCCAAACGCCATCGTGCATCTTTTTCGGGGTGTAGACTTCGTGCGCTCGTTTTGCTGTCCTTTCTCCGTACACTAACGATTCGACTGCATCAGAACCTGCTACATTCAGCTGATGTTAGAAGAGCCGCTTATGTAACGAAAACAGTGGTATATGAGCAGCTCATACCAAGCAGGCGTGGGTCACGATCTTTACAAAAGGTCGTTCAAGGAAGGAACTCCAATGGAAAAAGTAATAACCAGCAAGAATCTGCACCAATAAATCTGCGCATCAAAGCAAGGAGTGAGCAAATGGCTTGTTGTATTTGAGCAAAAGGGTGAATAGTTTCTCCGATTAACATTACAACCTCATCAGTAAGTTGCCCCCAGTTACGTTTACCTTAGGTTCCTGCATCCTTTTGCTCTGCCAGACCATTAAGTCAGCGCTGCATTTGCTTTGTTAAAGTGACTTTCACCTCAATTCAGGTACTCATCATATAGTCATAACTTATGCCTCTTGCACCGCAACGCACCGCTGTTTCCCTATGTTATCGGCAGAGGACAAGGTGGAGGGTACCCTTAATGCACACAACTGAAAAATGAACGCGCACGCACATACACAGGAAAAAAATAATACAAGAAGATCGGGCATTCCACTCAGTCTTCCGAAACACCGGCCTCGGTCAAGTGGTCATTTCTGCGGCGTTTTGCGCAGCCGTCGACATGTCCAATGACCCCGCAGAGAATTCAGGGAACGAAGGAGCAATGAAGTGACGTAAAATAAGCTATTTCCTAGCCTAAGCTTCGCGAGACTTCGTTTTCCTCCACCCAGCCACGGGCCGTCCATTAGTCGAGGGAAACTGACATCGACACCTGTAGAGAGTGGGAGGGGAGGTGTGATACAAACTTGCCACCCGAGCTCTACCCAACCATTGCCGACACGTACGTGAACCCCTGCGAGAGAAGCGGCGAGGCGAGGGTAAAGGCAGCCAAGAAAGTGAACGCGTTCACACACACGCACACACACAAAACGTGCGAGGTAGGGAGGGCTCGAGGGGCAGCCAGGCAGGCTTGGCAGGCTGCCCGCCGAATTCGGTTTCGCCGAACGATTTTGCGATGATTTCGCCGCAGACCGGCAGACCAGTGGTGAGAAGGGTAGACTGCAAGAAAGGAGGAAAGAAACGAGAGAAAAATGAACAGATAACAGATAGATTGAAATAGGTGTGAGCGAGAGAACAAGCGTACCCCCGACGGCGGGTAGGACGACGTTTTCTCTCTGCTTCTCCACACTCTCTCGACTCTCAAAATAGCCAAGCCAAGCCAAACCGGCGCGGCACGACGAGAGAGGAAGTAGCGGGCGGGCGACGGCGGCGGTGAGGGAGGGTCCACCGCTCGGTTCGGCCGGCGCGCGCGATGGACAAACACTCGCTTGTGCACCACCGCTCCCAGCGAGGCGCGCCGCTTCCGTCCTGTGTGCCCGTCCGGCGTGTTTGCGCGCGTACGCGTGCGTATTCGATTGAAACTCGACTTGGCTGCTTTGACATAGCCATCGCTCCGTTTCGACGGCTCGTGATCAGCCACTGCCGAAAGAAACTTTCGTGCCTCCGGTTCGTCCCTCGACTCGAACTTCTCGCGCCGCGTGTCTCGTCTCTGAGGAAGAAGCGAGCGTGTGTGTGTGTGTGAGCGTGCCTTGTCCTGCCCACGGTGGTGCTACTACGTTCGTAGCCGAAAGTGTCGCGGCAGCGGTGACTATTTCGTCGCTTCGTACGTTGTGGCCGCGCCCACTCTTGATGTGAAGATCGACTCGAGGGAATCGCCGTGTTTGAAAGTGAGGCGCAGAAGTGCCGAGGTTCGCGACGAGGAGCTGTCTGCTTCTCCTTGCCGGCCCGACGTTGCAGCCTTTCTCCGAAGCCGGCAAGTGGTCGCCAATTGGGAGCGGCAGCTAAACGAGCCGAGTGATCGGTGGTGATGGATCGCGTGCTCGAGCCGTCAGCACAGCGGAAGCCGTGCTCTTCGCGCTAGATCGTCGTCTCGTCCCGATGCTGTGAGTACGCGCACGCTCCTCAGTCGCTTTCTCCGACTTCCGATCGAACGGGTGTAGTGCTTGCGTTCGTCGTGGTCTGCCGTCGAGCCATCTAGCGACTACGGCACCGATCTGTTTTTGTATGGCGAAGGGCATCATCTCTATTTACGATTAGCACCTTTCTTGCTCGACCTGGAGCAGTTTGACGCTATCTTATCAGTCCCGGTCAACAGTGTGTGGTAGTTCCAGGCAGAACGCGCGCCGAGATGGCTTTCTAATTTGTGACGTCATGTGCAGTTAGCACCTGTGGTCGTTCGCGCGCAGCTTAAGCGCTCAAGCAAGGGAGCGAATGTGCCTTCTGTTAAGGCAGCGATGTTTGTTGATTACATATGCGTTGCATCAAACAATGGTACACATCGACTAAACATTGCACGGCTCCGTGCGTCGTTACCGGTTCGTTTACTTTACTACGTCCTGACATTTTGTCAGACGAATAAAAAATGTCCGTGCGCCCTAAAATCTACTTTACTTAAGCAGGCACTTTAAAAATATTGGAAAAAGAAGAAAAACTCCTGCTAGTGTTTCAGGGAGCCAAGGTAACTCGCAAAGCCGATGCCAATGGCAGTGGCTGTGACATTGCGCTGCTAAAATTGAGGTCGCGGGTTCGATCCCTACCTCGGCGGGCGCAATTCCGAAAAATCCGGCGTGCCTCGTAAAACAGGTCGCGGCTATGGCACGCGTAAAACCGAAGCATTTAATTACGAAATTTTAAGTCGGCGCCAACATCCGGGTTTGCCACCAGTTGCGCATGCGCTATAGCAGCAAACGTGCGCGTGAAAAACGAGCACCAACCGATGAGTGCGCGGATTTCCTGCTGAAACAAAAAAAGATTGTTATATGTATTCCTTACACAGAAGCCTGGGCGCTTCGCGGACGTGTGACGGCTTATCGCTTTAGTGCAGGATGTCTCGGAAGCAACCCCGGAATTGCGGTTGTTCGCTGTACCTCCGTCCAGCGTTTTTTTTTTCCTCTTTTTTTCGAGAAGTCGTCGTATCTTCCGTCCGGGAAAGTCACGTGCGCGCTGATGAGCTCATTTCTTTTATATATATGTTATTTTCCTTCTATTTCTTTTGTTACTGATTTTCGCAATCCTCTACTAATATTAGAGTTTTGGCCACGTCACATTTCACTGTTTGGGTGTCCACTAATACCTGAGAAAACCTGTTTGCCTGGATAAAACAGCGACTGTGGAGGAATGACAAACTGTAATTTTCTTGGAAGGGCATGCCCGTAGTCAGCTTCAGAGATGAGTCATTTTGCTTTACATACAGCAGCCGCTGCTTGGTATTCATTTCATACAGGAGGCTATCGTTGTACCGTAGCTTGCATTTCACATGTTTTGCACATTTCAAATAAACGCGCGCATCGTGTACGGAATGCCGTGACGATCGTCTTTGGTGAACGCGGTAGAGCTACGCGGTTCAGGGACGCCGCAAGTTAAAAAAAAAAGAAAAATTCTGTGCTCTTCTCCTGGCCTTTCCGGTGCCTCTCTGCGCATCGCGATTTCAAAAGGGTGCTCTGGGTGAGGTCAACTGGGCAAACAATGTCGACTGGTCAAGCTACGAGAACCTACGACTTCCGGTTCTTCTGCTATAGCGTGCCTCCATGCAGCTCTTGCAGTTGTAGTCAATTGTGTTGCTTGCGTGTGTGCACACGTGCTACGTGTTTAGGTTTGCGATTCGCACTGCCACGTCACTCGTGTTATAAGTGCACGTTTACAAAAGGTAAAAAAAAATGGCTGTGGCTTAGGTAAGGTTAAGCCCAGGATGCGAAGCATACTAGCCTTTATTTTAGTTGTTGAACCACTGTTTAGCCTGGTGAACTGCTGTTGCTTGGCTATATTTGGTTCGGCTAGACGAAGAAACAACTCATGCAGGCTAGTGCACGAGCTGAGACCCGGCTATGTAGCTACGCGGCCGCAAGCGAGCGCACGAGTTGAGCCTCCGCTTTTGCAGCTGTTATGACGTCATATGGTAGCTACGCGGCCGCGCGCGGCGCAGCAAGGAAGAGCGTGGTTGTGCGGCTAGTATGCTTCGCATAAAAAAGAGCAATTTCGGCAGAGACACTTGCGACTGCTTACGTGTGGGAACGCGAAAGCTTTAAACCGTTTGTAGACCTCGGAACGTCACGAATGCGCTCATTTTTATGCACTCGTGACGTGGCGCCACTTCCTCCCCATTGGCTGCGCCGTCACGTGTCCCGTGACGGCGCAGCCAATGGCGTGGCTAGGCCACACGTTTAGTCGCCCGGATGGCTGCGACGTGACGTGTGCAGTGACGCATGCGCTAGGCACGCCTTTAGACAGTCAGAACCAACGTTACTAGATTAGCTAGTTAATCTATAATTAACGTTGGCCAGAACCGTGGAGCCGCCGTGGCGTCGGAGAAGCGTGCTCGTCTCGCGCCCCGGAGGTCCGGGTTCGACTCCCACACAGACCGAAATGTACCAAATTTTATTTCAAAGCCGTTAATTTACTTTGTTTACAGGAAACTTCCCGAGACACTCGACGTCAGTCCGAGCATTTCTTGACGTGTTTTTACTCTTTGTGCTGTCGGCCATTTTGGTGCCTTCTTACGGTCACGCCTACTGCGACAGATTTTCGCTCAATGGGGCATACATTGTTTTCGCAATAATAACACACGCGCACACAGACACACACAGACACTTAATTCAAGCCCCTTTTTCCGCACTGACACGATGCTTCGCCTCTCGTTCTTCTGGGAGACGCCGGTGATGCATACGGCAATGGCGCTTCTCAGCGAAACTCGGCAGTATATAGTACCATGTTACTGTTAAGACGCCGGCGGGTAGAGACGCCTTCTTCCGTTTTCTTGTCATTTCTCGTTTCTGTTTAGCTTTCTGATTTCTATTGCAACATACCTTACAGGTTCAGAAGGGCATTGCCTAAGGGAGCATACACAGAAATCGTGATCGCAAGAACTCACGAATTATGTAAGAACAAATTATACACCAATAATTATTAAAAAAAAGCAACAAACTTGGGCGGCGGGCTTTCGGGCCTCAAACCACGTATTCTAAACAAAACGGGCAGTGAACCGCACTTCCTTCACAACACGGGGTCCATCGCGTCACTGCTTCACAGGAGCACGGGCCGGCACAGCAGCGAGAAGGCGAAAATCGCTGAGTCGTGGTAACTGCTTGCGGACGACGTGTTCTTTTTTTTTAACAAGAGAAAGAAAAAGAAATCACCGCCCAAGCACTTTGCACGGATGTTTAACCAGCGAAGCTGAAACGTGCGGCCCCGGTGTTTATCGCTGGACAATCCCGACGGTTCATTAAACGACGGCTTCATAGGCTGCCGGATGCTCGGTACGCTGTTGCTGCTTGTGCTTGGCTGCACGAGCCTGTTCTCGTGCCCGGGCTGCAGCATCGGCACGAGGTAGACGAGCTCGTTCCCGGTTCTGCTCGCGGCGTTGCTGATCGAAAGCTGCCTGCTCCTCCGGGGTACGTATGACGCGCGGCCCACCCATTTCGGAGCCGGAGAGAAACTGCTGCGCGCGCGCTCGGCTGCGACGGAGGGCAACGACGTCACTACTGGCGCAGCTAATCCAATACCACCACCTGAGCACAAGGCCTTTTCACTCCGATCCATGACGCCATGTTACCTGGCCCGACTGCCATAGAATCTAATGGGGGTGCTCCCGAGTGGGCAATAGTGATTTTGACGTCGCCGCTTTCATCACGCCAGCCTCGTCGATGGAATTCCGCCGCAATGGAATGGAAATTTTCGGCCAGGTAGCGTGACGTCATGGATCGGAGTAAACAGGCCTTGTGCTATCTAGGTGGTGTTGGCTACTTGCGCGCCTCTCTTTCCTCCCCCCCCCACCCCCCGTTTTTTTTCTTTCGCGCAAGCGCATGCGGCTTCGCTGGAGGAGTTTTCGGCGTACAGGCGACGGAAGAACGAACCGGCTAGCCATATACAGCTTCGCTGTAAAAACGCAGAAGGTGGAGATCGTGACGTAAACGTGACGTGCGCCCTCGGCTCTAATAGGGAGCAGTGCAGGAGTACAACGTCACTGTGGGCACTGGTCGCGGTAATGGGACAGATCTTCTGCAGTCGAGAGGGTAGCTCGCCCGCTCACACCATCAGCTTGCAACATTTAATTTGCTTCAACTTCAGCTTCTACTAAATTAGCTTGTTTCTTCCTTCCTTTCGTTCTTTCGTTTTTTTTCCTTTCCTTTTTTTAGTTATTGCAGCAGATCACTCCCTGGACGTCCTTGCACGACTTCCAGCATATAACCAGAGTTTCTGTCCAGGCCTTGTGTGAGGGGCTCTTCAATAATTAAACGCCTTAATGTGCCGTGTCGTAGCCTTCATTGTTTTTATTCGTAGGATTCGCCGTGAGTCACGTGGTAGTAAAAGATGTCGAAAGGGGGCATCAAATAAACGCACACGGCCCCGTGTGGTGCAGGTACTGGAGCAATGCTGACCTTTACTCAGCGGGCATGTAGTCCTCTAGAACGTTAGGCTTCAGTTTGGCCACCTTGTGACTCTTGCGCCTAATACCGTGAACGTACCATGCATGGGCACAGCCACACGCACAAAAAAAAAAGTGATGAATGTCCGCCGTAGACACAGGAACCGGGCGCTTAGTAGACGTCGCAGATTTGTCGATTCCGGATGTCCGCCAGGTTGCAGCAGGTGAAGTCGTAGCTGGCATTACGCTAACCTTATATACATGTCGTTCTTAATTCGTGTTAATATATATATGCACCAAGGCTGTTACAGTCTGCGCCAGCCTTCGTGGCGCGAGTCTTTTCGACTGCGTCAGAGACGGCAACGTTTGCTACGTGCGCGGTCTGCGTGACTAAAGCAAACGCGTAGCTTTCGATTTCGACGCACTCTCGGCACCGAGGCAGGAAACCCATCGATCTGCGAGTTCCGATCGATCACCTAGTGGCACAATTGGTTTGCCACAAGTGAATGTACCCGAGAATCTGCGTGTCCGCTGTCTTCCTCCCTTTTTCTTTTTTTTTTTTTTTGCTTTTCCGTAGAAGTGTGCGTGCGGAAAATATAAAGTGCGCTGCATTATACAGGAAGGTTTCTTTTTCCTTCTCGCGATATTTCCGTCATTGCCTTCATTAATTCTAATGTATTTGTCGCGTGTCACAAACCACTGGCATATTCGACTGGTCACTTTCGAGCGTTCTCGCCGTGCTGTTTGCATTATGGCCGCATGGTCGAAATCGAGTGCTCGGAGCACGTTCCCCCATGGTTTATTCAGAACGCCAACCCGCCGTGGTTTGTCAGTGGCTATGGTGTTGGGCTGCTATATGCAGGGGGTCGCGGGATCGAATCCCGGCCAGGGCGGCCCCCCATTTAGGTGGGGCGGAAATGCGAAAAACACCCGTGTACCTATAGATTTAGGTGCACGTTAAAGAACCCCAGGTGGTCAAAATTTCCGGAGTCCTCCACTACGGCGTGCCTCACAACCGGAAAGTGGGTTTGGCACCTAAAACCACATAATTTAATTATTCAGAGCGCCGCGCTCTCACCTTCGATCTGGGAGCGCGCGACCGAGGTCCGACAGAATACCCTGGCCACCGCGGCTCGTCCGATCGTTCTGGAATTAGCTGAACGTTCGATTGGTGCAGGCTTTATCACACTCCGATGTCGAGAGGCCTCCGCATCGTTTCAAACCGAGTTGGAGCGCGCTATATACAGGAGCTGTATACTCGAACGCACCGTGAGTCGCGGTTTGTTGCACATTTTTGTTCAACGTCGAAAAATGTCGATTATCGATAAGTATCGCGAATAATTTTCGCGTTTACGTATTACACTTAGCGGTATGCCGCAGACATAAGTGGCAGCAGTGCGCCACTATTGCATAGCGACAACTTGTGACGCTTTGTTCAACCACGTGTTGAAAACACTTTTTTTTTTTTTTGGTATTGCACGAGTGTGGTCGTCGAAGGAAAACGAACAGAACGGCCTATGTTAACGATTACGCTACTGTCGGATCTTTACACCAGCAGCTAAGTAGCCTACGGATGGTCGTCGCGCGATATCGTCACCGTGTGCTGTGGCTAAACACACGGCACCGGGAGATGGCGCCACCAGCACCTCCGCTACCGTCTTCGCCTCGTGTATTCTCTAAACGGCGATGCGCGTACGAGCAAGTTTAATACCGTGTGACGTAGATATAATCAGCAGCGCTGGTGGCGCCACCTTGGGACTCTGAGCGCCGCCACAGAGTCCAAAAGTATTATCGCGGTGACTGACTATACGGGCTACTTAGCTGCCGGCACAAAAAAAAAGTTATTGCGCCGTGTCGTTCCTGCGCTTCGCTTTGATAACTAAATCGTGCGCTTCGAGGCACATATTTAGTGGTTTAAGAGGATATTTATGTACCGTTTGTTCTTTTACTGCGAAAAACGATGGAGAATGGAGCAGTTCACGGGCGAAACAAAGTAACAGATGGCCGATTGCCGTGTGTGTGTGTGTGTGTGTGTGTGTGTGTGTGTGTGTGTGTGTGTGTGTGTGTGTGTGTGTGTGTGTGTGTGTGTGTGTGTGTGCGTGTGTGTGTGTGTGTGTGTGTGTGTGTGTGTGTGTGTGTGTGTGTGTGTGTGTGTGTGTGTGTTATTCGACTAGACACTAGCAGCAGCCACGCTCAGCAAAGTTCGGGAGGGTTAGCAAAAAAAAAAAAGTTTATCTTTAAGAAATATTAAACGTTAACTGACGTTTTTCGCCGGTACAAGTACTTACGCTACGCTGGTTGCATGGTTCGCTGCCACAGTTCCTGTTTCGATTCACTTTCGGTGACCACTGAAGAATTCAGTGCGAGATCCGCCCACGAAACCGCTGTACAAACCTGCCCTGTGTGCGTCCGCGCTCCATGAAAGACGTGTTCCAGAGAGATTGCCGATGACGAAGAATAAGCACCTATAAGCACCTATAACCGGTACACCGCAACGGTGTACCGGTTATAGGTGCTGTCCAAATCCACGCCCCAGCCATGCCTGCCTCCGAGTAACAGAAACATGTCCCGAAGGCTGTGTTTTTTGGTAACTGTGTGCGCCGGAAGCAATTGCGGAGGCGGAAACACGTCATAGACGCCATGCTTTATACGCCATATCTACACATCTACTCGCGTCTACACAAAATACTCGTCGCACTGAACCGTGCGCGTGCACTGTCAAACTTGACTGGCAACGTGCCACTCCTGTGACGCCACTTCTTTCTTAATTCGCAGATTTCTCTAGTGTATTGATTGGTACGATGTGCCATTATAAAATTTTCAGTGTTTTACATTAATCGTAACATGTAATAAATTTGCCTTTCCGTCGTGTGCTGTTGTCGTCCCAAATGCCTTGCGAAGGGTTTATCGGCCCAGTCGAGCTGTCCATAACAGCGTTTAGCCGATGAAACTCTCCGAAACTGTCATTTCTGGGAAATGAATGATTTGATTTGATTACCTCATTCCCTTCTTCATTTATTACAGACCTTGCCCTAGTATTTCAGACATCATATTCATGACGCAGCGAAAAGAAAAACAAAAGAAAGGAAATGAAGCAAAGAAGGAATGTGTATGTTTTCGTGTCACTTTTCCGGGTTGCTGCGAGCAAAACATATTTGTTTTGCATATGGCTCGCATATGGCTCCAGCTACAGAGGCGCGGCGCCTCTATCCTTGCGCTTGTTTCTCCCGAACCTGCAGCCAAGCGTGTGCTGCGGCTTCGCTTTTGAGAGAGGTTGCAGTGCGCGCTCCCACAGCACAGCTGCATGCGCTATCAAGGTAGGCGCAATACAGGCTGCATGCGTCAGCGCTTCCTAAACACCCTTGCTGGACGCGGATCGCGTCGCCGTTTGGTACTGGTTCCTGCAGGGCGGTCACGTGACCTGTCGGTTAGAATAACAGCCGTCTACGTTTCCGCGAACTGCGTTGCTCGCTGCGGTGTATAGACGTGGTTGCACCATGCGTTTGGTAGCGGAGCCAATAGCGAGTTTTTTTTAAAGATTAGGGGGACGTATAAGCGTTGGGGGCCCCCAAGCGCTAGGGGGGCCCAAGCGCTTGCGTCTCCGTGATCTAAAAACTCTCTAATAGCTGTCTCGAACCACCAGAGGCCGTGTGCCGTTGCAGTACGAGTGAATGAACGAATCAGAGAAGAATTAATGAATGAACGAACGAACACTCGGGGGACGAAATAACGGATTGTACAAGAAATGGACAGATGAAAGAAAATCGAATGAAGTAACCAGAGAAAATGAAGAATGAGCTGACGCACGAATTAATGAAATAGCGAATGAATCAACTAATATTAAAGTTAAAGGATGGACGTATTAACAAGCGAACAAATTAAACGGTGAATGAATGAATCATTAAATGGATGAACGATTGAATTAACGTTGGAACGGATTAATGAGCAATTAATTATTGGACGAGAGAATGAAGTAAACAACGCATATGGGACAAAATAATGATTTATTTAGAGGACGGATAGATAGAAACAAAGGAGTAAGTGAGCCGATAGACGAATCAACGAAAGAGCGAGAATGTGTCAACGAATGAGTGAACGAAGGGATGAATTTACGACTAAGCGGAATAACGGATTAATGGACCATCGATGAAATAAGTGAAATAGAAGCAGAGAAATGATTTAGTGGACTGATGAATCAATGTAAGGGCGAGTGGTTCAACGAATAAGTGAACGAAGGAATGAATTGAACGAGCGAGTAAATGGAATAGCGAGCAAATGAACTAGTGGAGAAGCCGATGAAGTAGATGAGCAAATGTAAGTCGGTCACTAAATGCGTGCAGCGAATAAATTAACTATTTTGTTTTTTATTTGCTATATGGCGAAGGAGAAACCAAGGATTAAGATGTGGGAGAAAAGAGGATCTCATGGCGAGGAGGAGCTGTTGCTGAAACTTATAATTTACTAATCCATCTTAATTCAATATTCATATTTATAATAAAGTGAAACTCCGAATCATTGTTTTCTGGTAGAAGTATTCCTTCGAAACTTGCATTTTAGTTAATTTCGCGGTAATGGATTGGTTATTACGACATCAAGTGAAATTAAAAGTTTCATTTTTTGAATTCCTCACCAGAACCGTAGCTTTCGGGATTTCATACCGAGCGCCGATACGTCATAGTGTAAAGTCATGGGTTTCGAAGTGTTTTCTCATATTTGAGCCGTTTTTTCTCAGTGTAAACGTTCTTAGAACTTGCCAAGTTCAGTGCTGGGCTTTTCTAGAGCGCATCGTAGTCGGTCTTCACCAAGCTGAGGCCGTGGAAATCTGTGACGTCACGACGAGCTTAGGTGGAAACTTCAAGGCGGCGTCGCCACAAGTGGGCTGCCAATAGTGTTGTCTTTGCGACAAGAGTGGCCTTTATGGTATTGTAAACGGTTAATTTGCTGAAATAGCTGGGATTTTTTTTTCCTCTTTAATGTCCCTTTAAGTTAGCCGTATAGTTGAGTTGTATGCTTGCTGCGTCGCGGTAGGTTGTCTCAAACCTTTACTTCGACATGAGATGCCGGGAAACACAGGCAAGAATAGCCAAAAAGCCACAACTCTTCTTCAGAAAGAAGTGCTACGCAATATATACATGCCAGAGGAAAGAAAGAAAGAAAGAAAGAAACAATTGTTTATGAATCCGCAAAATGGAGGGAGACTTCATGAATGAAAAGAGGAGATTGCTCTTCGTGAGAGTGGCACAAAACTACAAAGAAACGCGTACGTATTTTTTTTTTCTTTTTTTTTTCCCAGACCGAAAGTCTCGTAGTAGAAGAAAATTCGTTTTGCTCGGTGGTGGGCCCGCAGAGAATAGGCCCTGCTCGACGTCACGTAGTGGCGACGTTAAAGGATAGCACACCAGCCGCCAAAGGCGAGAGTGAACAAGTGGACTCTTTATCGGGTGAACGTGGCCGGTGCCAAGAGATATACCAAGCATCGTTAAAAAAAGCGCAACGTTATCGGCGATCGTCGAAATCTGATGTATGCAGGTCAAGTGCGTCGGCTATACGTGTACATGGCTCGTATCGTAACTACGCTCTTGACTGGTTAACATCCCTACCTTCCTCATATATCCCTCTCTCACTCTCGCACTTTCTAGCGTAATTAATATTGGCCGCGTATGTTCCAGAATGTGTGCACTACCGTTCGCGTCGCGCGCGTAATTTGATTAAACGAGGTTATTTGGCAATGGACCAGCATTCGCAGCGCTTCCTGTAGGAAGCATGTAGCCATCTCCGGAGCTGCTGCTGTCGCGTGCGCCATTTCCGATAGCGTCACCGCGTTCTGCGTCGCGTGCCACGTAGTCGGGAAACGTAATTACTTCCTCTCTCCTTTGACGAGGAGATGCAACGTTGAACGCAGATGTTCGTGCTCCTCGCCGACTGACAGCCCGCGCGGCCGAACCGCGGCTGGCGAGAAATTTTGCGCGACCGAATTTAGGGGCTCGCTCGCGTGGCTTCGGTCTTGACAGGGTTGTAGCAGGCCCGCTTGCAGCTGCGCTTCCGTCGCGGGGTTTCCCTGCGCGAAAATTACCAGACGTAACTCTGGCGCTGCGATCGTCCAGCTTGTGTCTTCAGCCGTTCCTGTGGCGTTATTTGTTACGCTGAGGCTCTGTTTCAATACTCGCCTTGGATGGCTAAATAGGCATGCTAAGTGGACAGCGGTCATCTTACGTCTCGTTGCAGTTCTGACGAAGCCGGTGAAAGAGACAGCTTCGCGAAGACAGCATCGAAGTCCAAAACTACGCAGTTTTGCTGTCCAAACAACATGGCGGCTTGTCAAGTCGACGACAAGGTCGTCTTCTCCTAGCTTAACAGTCACGCCTCATGCGCCTAATTAAAGCGACGCTGTGTTTCTTTTGCACGTTCGCGCACGCAAAGACAGCGATAATGTGTGCTTTTCTTAGCTTTGTCCTTGTCAACGCCAGGTGGCGTCATGTCGCAGAGGCGTCCTCCAGGCGTAACGAAACTTGGGGCGCAGCAGAAGGCGATGGACGAAGAAAGGGTCACACTTCGTCTATCGTATTTTGCTGCGCTGTAAGTTTGGATGCAGTAATGCAGTGCCACCTAGCCCACCCATCCATCCGATTGAAGGTCGCATCAGCCGGCATTCCAAAATCGTCTGCTCAGAAAGCGGCCGGTCATCGAGGCGTGTCAATGCCGTCACGAGCGACCGTCTCTGGGATCTGTAGCGAGGACCATGACAGAGGGTATGTTCGATTGTTTCCTCGCTGCCGCAGCTATCACAGTTACCACTGTCAGTCATTCCGATGCGGCAAGCAAATGCACTCGTGAAAGACACTCCTAGCGATAGTCGGCAGAGAACAGCGGGCGGACGGACGGACGGACGGACGGACGGACGGACGGATAGATCTGCTGTGCGAGTGAAAAGAACTCTACCCGTAGATGTTACCCACGTTCCCAACGTACATGGCTACTCACGAATATTAATTAGGCTGGTTAAGCTTATTAAATGAAATTTATTGAACGGAGACAATGTCTCGCCAGTTGATAGCATATAGTACGAAAAACGCATGCCTCTTGATGGTAAGACGTCTGGATGGATAGACAGTGTAGCGCATACAGTCATGCTTCATTCGGACTTATATTTGTTTGCAGTTTATTAAGGTTCTGCAACTTAGATCAGCGAGCGACTGCAGCTGATGTTCCAGGTGAGATTATTAGAGATAAGCGAAGTTGGACAGGCGCTATCTATCAGTGTCCTGGCCAATCCCCCACAGTGGGTATGATGCCACCGAGTTCAGAGGACAACCTCAACATCCTTTTTCATTGTTTGCTGGAGTAACGAATTTGGGATTTTGAGATAGCCGGCTCTGACGTAGCCTACCTTTCCACGTTTCTACGCCTGAAAAGGAAAAAAGAAAAGACAACAGGACGACAATACGAAACAGAACAACAATGCATAGCTCAAACGACCTTGGTTACCTGTTACAGTAACCAAACGGGCGCGAACGGTAGCTCGAAAAATGCAGTCGAAGACGGCGGAGCCTTTGCCGATTTGATCAAATTGGGAAATGTGCAGGCAATAGATGTAGTCGGCCTGCACGGAAGACGTGTCAGATAGGAGAGTGCTGGCAAAGGCCTTCGAATCGCAGTGTACGGGAAATAGGCTAAAAGGATGAAACTAAAACGCTGCTGTTCGAGCCTTTTCTTTTTTTCTTTTCTTTTTTTATCCCATGGGCATTTTATCCCAGAGGCGGAGGCAACGGACGACCACGACTTCCTCCATGGACTGAGGAGGCCGACCACAGTAAATGCAAAAACCGCCTCAACAAACGTTTATTCAATTAATAAATCGCGTAGGCGTAATATAACAAATACTTTTTTAAAATTTTTTTGCGACACACTTCTCCGACTCTATAGCGCATCGGGGACAATACCACAGGAAAAGTTGTTTTGCACCGCTACGTGAACACATTTGCCGTGAGGTTTGAGCGAGGAAACCACGATTTGGGGCAACAGGTGGGTGTCGCGGAGTTCGGGATTAAATTCCCTTGAGCGACGCACCTGGTTAGAGCAGCGTAGAAGCTCGCTTTGGTGTGGCTCCGTTGCAACAAACGAGAGGAAAGGGGGTTAACCGAGGGGCCAAGAAACACGAATTTCGGGGCGAAAGCAAAGCGCGCAAAATAAACGTAGAGTTGAAGCAATATAGAGAATAATCTATTCACCGCTTGCCGGCGTGTCCTTGCGATGAGGTCGTCGGCGTTTGCGTCGACACCGGTACCGTATAGTGCAAGAGGTGAGCTAAAACTGCGTAGCTCTGTTGAAACTTAAAACCTTTAAAATGGGTATTTTGCTAAACCACAGAAATAGTTTTTATGCAGGTATAGGTACAGTGCTTATGAATATATCAGGTGTTTTGTAGTAAAAGAATTGAAAAAAACGAAGTATACCTGTGGCATACAGCACAAATGTGCTCATTCCAGCTGCAGATTATTCGAAGAGGCGGACATCACTTGCGCAACAAATCAAAATGCGTAATTAGAAAATTAAAAACAGTCGCTAATCAACTTCCTAATTACCTTAAGGCACGTATTGCAATTTACAAAATGAAGACCGAGTTTTGAAAGCACATCTGCTTGGAACTAATTGGGAAACTAGCACCAATCTTTGAGGTAAGCACCGTTAAACTTGGGGTAAAAATGCGCGGTTGTTCGGCGCTTACATTGTTAACAAAACGACTTTTATCAAGCCGGTGTTTCAAGCTGGAGAGTGCTATCAAAGTTAAGGCCGCAGACAGGCGTTCGTGTTTCCGTTAGCGGTCGACCGCTCTGTATTTTGCTGCGCGACCTGATTTTATGGCAAGTCCATCGAAAAAAACTCATATGATGCAAATGATCACATATGAACATATGGGGTTATACCATATAGAAACACGTACGTTTCCATATACAATATATGGAGCATGTCCCGTGGAACATGCCCTATATATGATGTGATATGTAGAATCGCATATAAATAGCAGCATATTTCTGCATATAATGCGGACCATGTCCCATGGAACCTGTTCTTATATGGTGTGATATATATGGAATATAAAAGCCCGTATGTTTCTACATATAAGTTACCGAGCATGTCCCACAGAACCTGTCCCATGTATGATATGATATATGTGATCTCATATAAAGACCCGTATATTTTCGTATATAATATGGAGAATGTCACATGGAGCATGCCCAATAAATGATGCGATATACGGGAACATACGGGCTTTTCTTTCGGATCCCGGCATATGTTGATATAATGGCTACGGGGATCATATGGAACGTGCCTCGCGTAACATGTGGGGGCATTAATAAGGGGAAATGAGGCATGCCATGACATGTCATATGGGGACATGCCAGTTTTTATACGGAACCATCCCAGACGTGTTCGTATGGGCCTATACTAGATATGGGGCGTATGAGCTTTTCTTATTTTTTTTCCGATAGGGAAGCAAGCGTGCCAAAGTACGAGGACATTAGAGAAGAGCACGGGGTGAAGAGCGTTGTCTATCAAATGAAAGGTTTAATTCAGCCGATAGGCAAAACTTCGGCTGATTCCTTTAGTCGACCATAGGCAGCACTCATCCTCTCCCCTTGTGTATGTATAGTCGTGTGCCGCGCTCCTTATACACTGCATCACTTCCAGCCATTGCAGGATTCACCGTCCCCTTCTCTGTATACAGTTCGCGTTTATACCTCTGCCAACGTTGCACAGATTTACGGAAGCAACGGGCACAGTATGTGCGCGTGCGCAGACTCTCGGAATTGAGTCGCACCTGGTGGCACCTGTTGCGCATGCATGCCACGCGGCGGGTTCGCGGAGAGATTAAATCCGCATGTCGGCGCCGCGCTCTATGGGCGCAAAAGAAACAGCTAAAGAAAGCAACGGGCAACGTCATGCGCAACTATATACGCCGGAGCGTATGTGCATTCGGTTGTGTTTTTTTTTTTTTTTTTTGCGACGAGGTCTCCCTCTGCACATTGGAAATCCCGAGCACACGCAGTCGCGGTGCACGCATGACGAGGCGCGCGGACCAAGGTTGAAGCGCTGGCCCACAATTTGGCCTCAAGGTTGCCTGCTGCGCGCGCAGTGAGGCGCGTTAAAGAAACGGCGCACCGCGGCGTCACTCGCGCGTTACGACGCCTCACTGCTCGCGAGGCTGCTGAAGTCGTCGTCGTCGTCGTCTTCCAGGTGAATGTAATCTTTCTCGCAGTATACCGCCAACCCGTGGTGCAATGCTTTCCTTTCTTTCTCCTTTCATATTTTTTTTTCGTTGTTGTTGCTTCGTATAAAGCAACTGCACCGCCGCCCTGGTACATGCATGCTTTCCATACGTCGAGAGGCTACGTGAGTGTCTCGTCAGACACTTTCAGGTCGCACGAAAGTCAGCGAGTGTCTTGCAAGTCTACTGTATAGCCTATAATTGAAGCGGCAGAAGGACGCGACGCCTCCAGCTTTGGGCAAACTCTTTCTGAGAAGGAAGGTGAGGACGGTACTATAGCTACGGGCGGATCTAGCCTCGCCATGAGACATGCCGGCAACTACATGTTCCGCCCGAGCGTCTCGTTTGAACTTGCGCGCATGCGGAATAAATATATGCCGCAGAGCTACATGTGCCGTAAGCGTGTGTCACTTATCACTAGCACTGTGACGAGGAAACGAGCAATCTCATACACAGTGCTGGGTCGGTTGGTTCGTGCTTAATGTGGCGTAATAGGACGAGAGGCATTACGAAGTAGGACCAGTGCAGAAAAGAGCGCCCATACACTCGTTATGGCGTAATGGGTCTCGGAGCATCCGAGCTCTCCTTCCTGTCCTGGTCTTACTTCACAATGTTTCGCGTCCTGTTTCACCATAGGAAATGAACAAAGGCAGGACGTCTGCACTAGTCTGGACGCCTGCACCAGTCTTACTATAATACGCCACCCGATTGTTAGCCATTAGCGAGTATTTCTATACCTCACCCCTCGTTGCAGAAATTGGTATCTCTGAAAACATCACTTACAGCGCATACATAGACGAGGGACCAAAAAAAAGACGAAGGTTAGATTCTTTGTGGGGGGCGCTGTTGTCTTAGTGTCTCAGTATATATGGGTGTTACTCAAAATAAAAATCAGCTGGAAGTCAGCGCTTGTCTTCGTCGTTGTAAGTGATGCGCTGTAAGTGATGTTTGAAACAATGGAATACCAACTAGTCCGTACCCAAACCTTGCTCTCTGAAAACTCGCTTTCTAACATCTTAGTGTCCCTGCTGGTTTGGACCAAGTCCTCATTGGCCTCTTTCTCGTCTGGTTCCTTCCATGCGAAGCTTGCAACAAGGCGCTTGCACACAAACCTTGCCGATGTTATAGTATTGACTCCACCTTGACTGTCGTGAAGGGTAAAAACGACGTCGCATGCATGCATGTGTCCACGAAGCTGCGTATAGGGAAATCTGCGGGGGGATGTACTCGGAAGAAAAGCTTCGGGCAGTCGAAGAAAGGAAATATTAAAAATTCGTCGCTATGGTCTAAAGGCAGTCGCACTGCCATGCGAGCTAATCACTACACTGGCACGTGACACCGCTATTTATTATATTATTTGTGGCTGTTGTAAAAACCGGAAAGGGAGAGCGGAATTCTGGCAGTCCGCACCGTAAATAGCTATAGGCACGGTCTAACACCTGCAAATCGGCCAGCAGTAAGTGGGGAAAAGTGAATTGATCGAAAACTGTAAACTTGCGAGCATTAAATTAGTTTGCGGAAAATCACAAGGTGAAATAGGTGCCATGAAGGGGAACGAACGAATGAATGAATGAATGAATGAATGAATGAATGAATGAATGAATGAATGAGACATTGGTCCTAGACGAGTCACTACATATATATGCTAAGGAAACCTCATCTTGAGATTCCGCCTCATCTTGAACCTCAGCTGGGATTCCGTCAACTGGTGAACTTTTCCAGGCACTCAGTCCAAATGGAGTACTGGCATCTACCGGAATGTAGAACGAAGTTTGAAATGCCCTTACAAGTAGGAAATTGAAACTTCCATCGAAGTGCGGCGTGTGACAATATTAAAGGGAACGCCAGATTTGCGTTTAAGGCCGGTGATATTCTGAGGAAGAAAGTTCTGAGGAAACGATTCTTCAATGCGCGGGCTATATTACGAAGACCAATGAGTGTATTTATAACGTTAAGCGTTCGTATGAATCGATGTTTGAACGTAGACCAAGTGTTTCATAGCAAGACACTGACTTGAGCGAGTTGGGAATGAAGAATCCACGGCCGGCTTTCAGCGCAGAATTGCGCAAAGAAACACGAAAAAAAAAAAAAGAAACATACACCGTGCGCGTTTTCAAAGTGAAAGTGTTCCCTTTCACATTGGCTCGAATTGCGCCTCCGGCGTGCTGTTTTGAGCGCAGTGCACTGTGCTGCATTGATTTAACTAGGGCTGGGTTCAAGAGGTTTCGTGTAGAAAGTGTTTCAGCGAACACTTTCAAAATGTTTTAAAAATTGCCTGTGGCAGATCGTACAATTCTAGTCCAAGAGCTGGTGTGCCCGAAGAGGCGGACGTTAATTGCTTGCACGAGAAATTGAAATGCATAATTGAATAATTAAACTAAATTCACTAATTAAGTTCTTTGACAAATTACCGCATGGCACAGATTGCAATTTACAAATTCTAGCGGGTGAGACTGCGAGGCATGCCCACTTGAAAAGAATTGTGCGGATGGCACCATTTACGATGCGCAGTCAAAACTGCGGTAAGAATGCGCTGTCGTTCCACTTACTTTCTCAACAAAATCCTCGTTTCGTGCGTTGAAACACGTAAAGTTACCGAAACGCCAGTGCAAAGTTCCTCCGCAAAGTTCGGCGATGCCTTGGCGGCCCAAGAAGCGCTCGTACAGCAAGTTCGTCGAGCAGCCATGGCCACTGGAGTCCTAAAATGAGAACACCAACCACTCGACCTCAAGAGCAACGACCTCGATTGTTGAAGTAAATGCTCTCTCTCTCTCTCTCTCTCTCTCTCTCTCTCTCTCTCTCTCTCTCTCTCTCTCTATGTATATATATATATATATATATATATATATATATATATATATATATATATATATATATATATATATATATATATATATATATATAATTATCTCTAAACTGGTGCCATCCTAAGAATTCGTTCCAAGTGGATCCGCCTTGAGAACTCGCCGGCTGGATTTCGTAAATTGCACTAAGCGCCATGAGGTAAACAGTTAAAAAAAACGTATGAGTGAATTTTCGTTAATTTGGGGATTATGCATTTCAATTTCTTGTGCACGTAATGTCCGCTTATTCGAGTAGACCAGGTCTCATTGACTTGAATTGTGCTATCTGCCAAATAGAATTCTTAAAAAATATATGCAATGCTAACTATTATACATTTCTATTCCACTCCTGTAATAGCCCTGTGTAAGGACTGACGGTATCTGTAAATAAATAAGTAAATAAATAAATAAATAAATTGAAATCGTTGGCTGAAATGTGAGCATTTGCCCACATTTGCAAAAGGGCAGTGCGCTCAGCGTAATGCGCTACAAGGAGTGCTGGATTCATTTGTCACTCCTGTCTGGCCCAGCTGTAAGGAAGAGCTCAGATTGATTGTTTTCTGGGAGCCTAATTCTTTCTCTCTTTTTGTTTTTTTGTTTTCTTTCTGTGAGTTCCGCTTCGTTGCGCAAAAAAAAAAAAAAAAAGCTTGCAACATGCGCGGTGCGAAGCACAGGCCGTTGCATGCAGCAGAATGCCGTGTACGTTGTCCTCTGCGCTGTTACACAACTCGGCCGATCGAGAGACAGCTGTACATGCAGAGACCCAAACTCGGGAGGCTTTTCGTTCTTAACAACGGGCTTTCGTTGCCCGGCCGAACCACTTTCGCTTACAATTAGAGGCGTTCCAAATGGTAAATATTAAAGAAAACCAATCGAAAACAAATATTCTAAACAGTAACGCGACTTTAGAATATTGGATTGAATAAATGATACTTTCTCGCATGTCAAACCGAAAACGGGGTTGGGGGCGGGGATGAATAGAAATGAACACGGAGAGGTAACGTGCGAAAAACTTTCTTCAATCGCGCGCATTACATTTGCAAGTCCGTTCGATTGGAAACGTTGTAAGTTAGGAAGTTCGTCGCACTTCCAGGTTGGTACTGCATACAACTAGCACTTCGAGTGGCTGGTGAAGCGCATCCATCGGCGTTTTCCCATGGCGAGCTGGCTCCGATGTTCGTAGCAAACGATTCCGCTATAGTATAGTATTCACACGAACATTCGAAGAAATCGAATGTAAAAAAAGGAAAAGAAAATCAAGGATAGACTTGGAACGACAACACACGGCTCAACAACCGGCTTGGTCAATATGTTCGCGATCGCGTTCGGCGATCGCGAACAGAAGGCAATAAAGGCAAGTCAAGTCTGCTCAAGTTTATTTACAACATGCGCAAAGTACAGTGTTCGTTTAAAAGACGTTTAAATAGTCGCCGATCTCCTTAACCAGCCGACTCCTGTGCGGAGACCCCTTCAAACGGAGGCTCGGCTGTTAGCTTCACCGTGGGAGCCGGTGACCCATTCCGTCTTTTTTTTTTTTTTCTTTCTCTCTCGTGCACGGAATCCTCGATATGAGCACATAGTGATAACGCGTTAACTCGAGGCAACTCATCGAGTGTTATCAAGGCTGTTACCCCGCAGGGATGCTGTAGAAACGCCTGCGTAGGCACGAAATGCGGGGACAGCACGACACGCCTCTATATCGAGCGTCGTATGCCCCGCAGCCGAAGGCGCTGCTCGAGAGGTATACGTCTAGAGGGTGATACAAGGCTCGACCTTGGGATCGGCGAAGCGTCTGCAATTTCGGAGAGGCTGCGAGCAGGACCACTCCGTGCACCTGTATACGCGGCGTCCATCCCGAGGATTAAGCGAGTCCGATGCAGCTCAACAGCGGGAATGCGACGCAAACCGGTGCAGTCATAGTGACGGCGCAAAAATCCTGCAAGGGTGTCGGGTCTTGCTTCGCCTCTGGCTTCCTGTTCAGATGAATCGGTGGCGTCGCTCTTGCGTGCACTCTGCCTGCTACTGTCTGACAGACTGACTGACTGACTGACTGAAGTAACCCGCAATGAGACTGAAAGTTGGGCTAGTTAGTTTGACTACATTGTGGAATGTTTTGCGCGCACTGAACGAAGACAACAAGGACATTGCGCTGGTCTTTGTGTCCTTTTCTTGTTGTCTTCGTTCAGTGCGCGCAAGGCTTTCCACAAAGGAGTAACCGACTGACTGGGCGGACTGACTGATTCGCAGACTGAGTGACTGGCTTTGCTGGCTGACTGACAAACTGACTAGCCGGGCTGACTGAACCGGTCTAGCTGACTGATTTACTGACTGAACAAGTTATATAGTTTAACGTCCGCTCTCCCGCAAAAAAAAGGAAAGAAAAGAAAAACGATCAGCAGCTATGAGATGCCGCGTAAAGGAGGGCTACCTATTAATTTAGACGACATTGGCCTTCTTTAACGTTGGGAGAGTTGAAATCGGGCGTATCAAAAAAAAGAAAAAAAAAGGGGTGGGGGGGAGTAGTTGCACTCGTTGTCTTCCGCGACATCCACGCCGAGGACGATGTTGAAGAGAGGAGGATGTTCTCATCGAGAACAAAGGGTGCTGGGTTTATTTACAACGATTTTTACTTCTATTATGACATCCCGGTCATGATGCTCCGATGCTCCCGCTCATGATGCTCGTCATGCTCTGTCATCCGCCGTTAAAAGCTTTGAGAAAACTTGGATATTCAAGAAAGAGCGGCAGCTAAAGAAACCCACAAAATTAGGTTTCGTATAAAGCGTATGTAATACCGATATTGCAGCTTGCGTCAGCTATTTTGTACCCACACACACACGCGCGCACGTGAACACAGCGAAACTCGAATCGATACTGAGAAAGGCTGCGAGATTCATATTGAACACGCCAACCAACGCGACAGTACGCACGCCCGTGTGTAAATGTTACAGGCTATGCGCGGGTCCCTTGGAAAAGTCCAATATTCTCTCGACTACGTGTACTCTTTATTAGCGCAAGAAGCGGGGCCCTCGTAGGACCACACGTCGAGAAAAAACATTGGCGCTAAGGTGGACAACGCTATAGGTTGACGTTCGCCGCGTTTCTGGCGCTCTTTTGTGGTATACTGAAGAACCGAAATTTGGGCCAGTTTGCACAGGCCCATCCAGATAGATGTCTTAGGTATTGGCACAAAAGAATGACGGACAACGGCGCTAACTCGCCAGTGAATTAAAGCTCTTAATAAAAAAAAAAGGAAACGCACAAATAACTCCTAACAGTAACCACCGCCCAATTCACGCATACGAAAAGGAAAAAAAAAACGCGATGCAATGACGCAGAGAGGAACGCTGATTACGCACCGTCCAAGAGGTGTCTCGTTATAGCGGATAGTGCAGCTGACGAATGGGTGACACAATTACCCGAGTTCCTGGACGATATGGCATGCTTCCATAATTGCTCACACACATTACTCCTGCTGTGGCTCGATATATCTGCGTTGCGCAACAGTGGCAAGCTGTCGCCGCTCCCACAATGATATAAGCCGAGTATGCTGGCTGCCTTGTTGGCTTCATCTTCAAGTTCGCCGGTGCAGTGCATCGTTGATACGCGGCAAAGCGTAGGTTGCATTTGCCAATTCACGCTGTATGCCTACTGGCTCCAAACTAATGCAGTGTTTTTAAGCCAAGCCATTCTTTTTCTTTTTTTGGGGGGGGAATGACGTGGTTCCGTGCTTTTCTTTATTTTTTTTCGTTCAGGCATATTTCTTCCTCGGCGCGTATAAGCGGCCGGTGCTGTCTCTCGCGGGTTGCAGGGGCGTGGCACATCATCCGGCCGCATGCCGCTATCTGAACTTTTCTTCCGTTCGCTGTCGAGAAAAAAGGCGGCGAGGAAGGAAGGCCTTGCAACACCGGATGCTGAAGTTGTTCAGAAGGCGGTGTCCCTGGAAAAAAAAAACAGTCCCTGAAAAAAGAAAAGGATAAAAACGGTGAAGGCAGAGGACGAAATCATTCCGCCGTGCTGGAAAACGCGCAGTGCGATATACATATGCGAGGGGTAGAGACACACGCCGTTGGTGCCCGTGGTCGTGCGTCTGTTGCACGTAGACGGAATACGCAGTACCAGCTGCGTTACTGCAATCGGCGCCGGTAAAAAAAAAAAAAAAAAATTCTGAAGGACTGAGAGACACTGATGCAGGCATGCGTGCAGTGAAGGTGGGCTTCACCTCCGGGTGCGCGCACCGTTGCATGTATAAACGGTGTACAGGGGGCGCTTTAATCGAGCCGCCTGCGGAACCGAGGCTGTGTAGAGGACACCGCGTGTTTCCAAGAGGAGCTAGCGCCCGATGCGATTGGGACAAGCCAGAAAACAACCCTCACAAAAACAGTCGCGATTCTGCGCCTTTCTATTGAGTTGTTGTTGCGTGCTGTTGACTTTCTGTTGAGGTGTGGTTGAGTGTATCATGCGTGATGTTTTTTTTTTTTGCGAGGTAATTCGTGGTGCGAACGAGCTCTAGGAAATCTCGCAGTCCGGCTGTGCAGGAGAAATTGATTAGATTGCAAATAAACTTTTGGTACGATTGTTGCGTTTATGTATTTGCTGTACTGTACCTTGCTGCACTACATGCCACAAGTACAGTAGACCGCAAAAAAGGTTACGGGACACACGATTTCCGAAAAAAAGCTGAATTCCCGCGAAGCTTTTCGCACATATCCTCGAAAAAATGTTTCAGTGCGCATGATAGCCTTTGCGATCTACATAACGATACATTAAATTTATAGTGTCATGCTTTAAGAGAGCAGGGGAGTGGGGGAGGGGACGTGTAAGTGTCCACTAGGCGGAACTGTCCATTTCAGCGCACGCTGAATGAATAGAGCTTCGGCGGCGTCTATTGACGCCTGCCCTACGGGCTTCGAGCTGTGCTCAATCAGCGCTCGCTGAAATGGACAGCCCACTTAATGGACACTCACAATATACCAGCGCCCTGGAAGTTCACATTTACCGTTGAGCCTGTGTCCTGTAAACCGTTTTAGTTCGCTGTCCGTGTGCGAGCTGTGAGACCGGGAAGGATTAGGTGAAAGCGTGATCAGGTGCATTGTGTAAGCTCAATATGTAGTAAAATACTGTGCCTAATATTTAGCCAATCTTTGCGAAACTCGGTCGTTCCCAGCGATCGGAAAATAGGTGAGATTGTCCCAATGTTTAAAACCGGAAACAAAGGGCTTACCACTAAGCACCGACCAATTTCTCTGACGAGCTCGTTCAATATGCATAGCATATCGCTCATTTCTCGTCAAATCTGTGCGACATGCATACATCTCGTTCAATTTCTCGTCAAATCTGTGCGACATGCATATATTTCGTTCAATTTCTCATACAAATTTTTCAATAGGGGTGTATCATATCCAGGCTGCTTGAACACATAACTGCTTCCAACCTAATGGCTCATCTCGAATCGATCAACTTCTCCCCGCTACAACATGGTTTCCGCAATCGACGATCCTGCCAAATTCAGCTGGCAGAATTTGCACATAATATGGGAGATGAGCTCCTTGAGATAGACGCCATATTTCTGGACTTTTCGGAGGCATTCGACCAGGTATCTCGCAGATAAGTGCTCATTAATCCCTCTTACCTTGGCAGCAGTCAAAACTTAATGCGCTGGCTGGAACACTTTCCGAAAGGGCGAGTGCAGTTTACAACTGATGATTAACTATCACTTCTCTAGCGTAACATCAGGCGTTCCTTAAGGTGCACGTTTATCACCACTGTCATTTTTAAGCTTTACCGACTACCTTACCGCTAACATAATATAAAATGTTACGGCTTTTCGCCGTTGACTGCATTATTTATAGCCCTATTCATAACTCAGACTTCTCTGCAACGCGATTTAGATAATATCGCTGCATGGTGCAATCAATGACTCACGCCCGCAAACTTGTCGAAGTGCAAATTGATATCATTCTCGCGCGAACGCACTTCGATAAACCACACGTGCCAGGTTGATTAGTCCCCTATCAGCTCGGCCGAAACTATACCTATAGTACCTATAGCAATGTATTTAACGCCATCACTATCGTGGGTATCGCATATCGAAACCATATATTCTCTGTAATCGTGCACATTTGGATACGTGTATGTCGCAGTCTTAAATCCGCATACGCTGACATGAAAAAATTGGCATTCGTAATATACATGCGACCAAAGCTCGAGTACGCGTCATCAGTATATGGCGTCCGTCGCATTCATATATTGCCAATGAAATAGAAGCAATACAAAACCGTGCAGCACGTTTTATAACGTCTCAGTATTCTCCGTACGTCAGTACGACTGCTATAAAACAGACCCTCTCCCTTCCAGCATTAGAACCACTTTGCATAATCGCTCGTCTTGGCCCTGCATCATTCCTTCTTTTATCTATACAAGGCACGCGCTGCTAAACCCGCCACTCGGATCATCCTCGAGATTAGCCCGCGCAAAAGTCCCATTGCACGCGTAGGCGACCGAACATCGGCAACGAATATAACCTCTCCTGCCCGCACACAATACCCTTGTGGAACACGATTCCTAATATATAATAATATTTGGGGTTTTACGTGCCAAAACCACTTTCTGATTATGAGGCACGCCGTAGTGGAGGACTCCGGAAATTTTGACCACCTGGGGTTCTTTAACGTGCACTTAAATCTAAGCACACGGGTGTTTTTCGCCCCCATCGAAATGCGGCCGCCGTGGCCGGGATTCGATCCCGCGACCTCGTGCTCAGCAGCCCAACACCACAGCCACCGAGCAACCACGGCGGGTGAACACGATTCCTAACGGCATAACTTCGTGCTCTGATCGAGTAGGATTTCGCGAACAATTAACCCGCCACCTGCTTTCAGGCGAAACGCGCCCATCGTAGCGTGTTAACTTGCTTTCTTACTACCGTGCGCTACTTTTATTGGCTCTATTCCTTTCTTTTTTCTCTTTACCAGTTACATTTTATTGTATTGTAGCTGCAAACTCAATGCGCGTCCCCTTTATGTAATGCCTTCGGGACCTTAAGGTGCAATAAATGAAATGAAAAAGCATCGACGGCGAATATTTCAGCAGCCCGCGGTTTGAATATGTCAGTTGCCTGTACACCAACAAGCGATTACGGGCTTGAATCGGAAAAAGAAAGTCGAAGGCTATACGTTTGAATAGTTAAAGCATATGCGCAATATTACAGGCACTCGGAAGGCGAATGTATTAAGCTGTATTTGTAAACTTCGGTTCTGAAATAGCAAACGGGTCACTGCCTTATCGAAAAAAAAAAGAAGGATTCCATAAGCTTCATATGCAATAATCCAATATGAGTATTTGGGATCTCTATGCGTTCATTTAATGATATGGGACATGCCCCGCATGATACATACCATATAACGGGTTTCTATATGGAACCCTTCTACGGGGTGTTCATACAGGGATGTGAGACATGCACCATATCATATGAGAACGTACGTTTTTTTTATGTGGACTTCACGTACGTTCATATGGGATTATTGAATGCGGGGCATATGCGTTTTTTGTGATAGAGTATATCACCGTGGAAATAGGCTTGGCCAAGAAGAATGAACGCAAAAAAAAAAAAAAAAAAAGAGACGGCTGGCGATGCCGTCCTCCCATCGGCTCGCCGTTTCTTCGGTGATTTTGATAGCGTCTGCACGTGTGTATCTGTGTAAGTGCTTGTAAGAATTTTAAAAAAGGAGAAAAAAAAGAAGAAGGACACTACGTCGTATGTCAAAAGAACCAGACTGAACCTATTTTTATAGCAAGTCCTCACAATTATTTTTAATGTAAAGTGAAATGGCCCGAGCGCTATAAAAAAAAATACTTAGGGAAACGATGACGTCACACGACGTCGCTGGGGTTTCGGCGCGAAATTCGAGGAAGAGCAGATATGTCCATCGTTTTTCGCCAAGTAATATATGAGGGGTCTTTTTTCTTTTTTTTTTTTTCAGTAGCCAAGTGACCCCAAGGAGAGCTCGCCCATTGTACACTGCTAATCTTTCCGTGAAGCTTTCGTTCACTCGCCGTCGCATGGAAGGCGATCAGAGGCGCGGGCATTGGAGCAGCACTCCTCTCCCCATTATTCTCATTCTCTGGCCATAGCTGACGCCGCCCATACACAGCCTTCGCTGCATAGCGAGGATGGAGTTAGCGAGACGAAGTGTAAAGCTTAAAAAAAAAAATGTTGGAAGGCGACTCAACGTCCTTATAGTTAAAGTCTATGAAAGACAGCGTCTTCCTTGGCGCGTTAGGGGGTGAGAATAGGGCGTATGAACCGTACGATCCTGTTTGGATTACTTGCAAGGACTTCAATTCTTGATCCGGCCTTGTATACGCCCTGCGTTTAATTGTCAGGCACAAGCAGTTAATTAGGCATGCGTCACGACTATCTGGGTTAAGTGTAACAGCGGCTATGCGCGGTTGCATCTAAAGATCCCCCTAAACATTCTTTTTTTTTTTTTTTATGCTGGGCCCTCGGGTGTATAATGCGCTTCCCGACACGGCCGACAGTCTTTTTGTGTACTGACGTCTGGTTGTGACCCACAGATGCGCAAACAGGAAGACAGTGGGCTCGAACGCAGGAAATGCGCGGAGCTGGCGCCCAGCGTGAAGGTGTTGGAACAGAGAGAGAGAGAGAAAAAAAATCTGTGTAGGGCACCCTGCGATGGCGTTCCACTAACGGCTACAGTGAACCCCACCGGCGACGCCTCGTAATGAGCCGCCCGCGCCTTTCAATATTCATGACGGCGCACCAAGCACGCAACCGAATGTTCGCCGGTGAAATACTCTGCAAGTCTTCCGTTCGGTGTCTACAATACGCGGCTGTGTCGAAAGGGGGATATTCCGCGTACCGGTGAGGCAACGGAAGGCGGGGAGCTGTGCTGAAGCATTTCTAATTCTGCTGTAGACTGAGCCCGCCAGGGTTTGGGTCTATAGAGCCCCGTATACGCGCTCTTATCTATAGCCCCGGGCTTTGTGGCAAAATTGTACGCAATAAACTGTAAGAAACTTACTTCAGACACTGATTCGCGCGTAGAGTTTTCTGCCAACGCATTTCGATTGGGCGAAATGAAAAAAAAAAAAAAGGCCCGTGTGTACCTTGCGTTGGGTACACGTTAAATAACCACAGGGGGTCGAAATTAATTAGGACTCTCTTCTTACAGCTAGCCCCTCATAATCAGATTGTGGCTCTGGCGCGTAAAACACCATAATCCTCCCTATTTTTTTTGGTTTTCTACGAAAATCATTTGATCTCTGGCGCTACGATTGTTCAGCTACCATCGAAATGATGAGTATTTGTATTGGATGCCCCACGTGAATTGAGCCAAACTTGCAAAATATGCAAATGCCACGTAGCTGGACGGAATCAAAGTAATGTTGTTTGCCGTCGCTTGGAGATACTCAGATGCGTTCCGCCTAATTAATAATTAGTCTAATAAACTTCTGAAATATTATAGTTGGTTGAAAAGCATCAACGAGAAAATTGCAAAGGAACTCCTGATACAGCTTTCTGTTGCACAATTCATGCTACAGAAAAGTGTTTTCCAAGCATGAAAGAAGCCCCAGAATACACGAAAAATTGCCGCGTAACTGGCGGATCGAGGTACTTTGCACGTGTACTCGCGGGCTTCTTTCACGCTCGGGAAAAAAAAAAAACATTTTTATGTAGCACGTTTTTAGCAACAGAAAGCTGTATCTGAAGTTTTTCATGTTTCTCTGCAATTTTCTCGGTGAAGTTTCCATCAAATTATAATACTTGAGAAGTTGATTCATTAATTAGGGCTAGTTATGTAATTACGCGGAATGCAAAAAGTTATCTGAGTATCTCCAAGCGACGGCAAACAACCTACATGACCGTGGTTCTGTCTAGTCACGTGGCATAGGTATATAGATCGCATCATCAACGCAATAATTCTAACTTTACATATGTCTTGGATACTATGCCTGTATCCCAAGTTACATCATATAAGTACCTAGGCGTGCATGTAACAATGATCTTTCCAGGGCCTTGTACATCACCACCATTTGCGCCAAGGCTTCCAGAACTTTGGGTTACTTACGGCGTAATTTACGAAACTGCCCGACCAATGTCCGTAAACTTGCCTACCTAACATACGTCCGTCCTCAGCTAGAGTTCGCATCATCAATCTGGTCTCCTCATCAAAAACATGTAATTTCCATGATAGAAGCGATACAAAACCGTGCTGCTCGTTTCATCTCTCAAAAATACAGCCGTCATCTCCCAGCATAACTCAAATAAAAACTGATAATACTCTCCAATCCTTAGAGACCCGTCGTTCTGTCGCTATCGTTTGTTTGCTACACAACTATATAAACTGCGCTTATCTTTCACCTTTACCCCTAGAATCCCCCATGCGCATGTCCAATCCATTAAACAACCATCGCTCTTTCAAACGCATCTGCGGCCACACGCAAGCATTCAACTCATCGACACTGCCCAGAGCAATAACATTATGGAATGATCTTCCCAACGAAATCGTTTCAGTAACCGATCATGCATCGTTCCGTAACCAAGTGTATCAACGTTATGCATCTTAAATACTGTAACTACATTTCGTTGTGATTACGTGGGAGTGTATTGTCGCCATTTTTCTTTTTCTAGCGTAGCAGTTGTTGTCTTGCGCTTATTACCTGCCCATTGAACAGGCTGTCTCCGCCTTGTGTATCTTACATTATTGCGTTATCGCGCCTTTGCAAACAATACCCTTCTTGTAACTATAGTGTACTTGTGTCATGTTAACCTTTCTTTTATTTATTCGTACTATGTAACCACATTGTATTTTTTGATCTGCGTTGATTCTGTTAAACTTGTGTTTGATTCAATCGCCCCCCTTACTCTATGTTCCTGACGGAACCTGTTAGGAAACTTGAATAAATAAATAAATAAATAAATAAATAAATAAATAAATGCGTATTAGCTCCGTATAGTGGTACGCATTATCTATGTATACTGTTAGTGTTCCTATACCGCTTCATCACTGATAACGTGGGAATCGATACCACAGCCGGTAATTACCTCGCACTCGTAACGGCGAGAATCGGCTGACATACGGCGAGATTGCTACATGTGGTTGTGGGAGAGGGTGGTGGGGGAGGGCGCAGGAAGGGATGAGAGAGGTATGGCAGGATCCGTCACTCGCGTAGTGGGAACGAATTGTGCGTGACGTGAGTGGTTGAGCGCGCTGAGCGGCTTGCTAGCTCTATTGCGACTGGTTCTTTTATGTACTTATCTTATTTTACTCGTTCCGACTCGACAGCAATGCACCGTATTGCCGCTAAGAAATACGGCTACCTTGTGAAGGTTTCGCCCCTGTACCGTGCAGTGCAGCGCAGTCACGGCGCCAACATTTGATTCACTTTGCTTCCAAGTCGAACGTCGATAGCGCACGGAGAGAGTTGTTCTAGTTGTTCCGTTTTACTCCGACCTCCGGTGAGTTGACGTGATAACGTTGTCCATTCACACATCGGCGTCGCCGTGTGTTCCGCACATCAGCTCGTGCTTGGTCAATGGATTTTGATCAGGGGATGCAGGTAGCTTGCGTGTGCATACTCAAGGACCCAAATCCTGCTGGGCTTCTTTAGGACACCGTATTGTGCATATCTCTTGCGTCCTGGACAGCATCCGTTTCGAGACACACACACACACACACACACACATATATATATATATATATATATATATATGTGTGTGTGTGTGTGTGTGTGTGTGTGTGTGTGTGTGTGTGTGTGTGTGTGTGGAAATCAGTTGTGTCCTGATCAATATACACTACGGAAGACCATTCAAACGTGCCTGACGTAGCCGGTTTTGACTACCCTTTTTTTGCAGCCCATCGGCAACACTGTCGACGGCGCCGCATCTACTTAAATAATCTGAAAGTGTCCACATCGGCAGACGTTGACGAGATCGATTCAAGGATACTTAGAAAAGCAAAATGTCCGTCTCAAGTAAAATATTATATATTCCGGCAATTGCTATCAACAGGAAAGCTTCCCCCTAGACTGGAAAATCGCGAAGGTTGTTCCCATCTTTAAAAGTGGCAATATAAATTCACCCTGCGTTACAGACCCATTTCACTAACTTCCATCTGCTGTCAGATGCTAGAGCATATCATGGCATCTCATGTTTACGACTATTTTTCCTTCCAAACCAACATCCATTTAGGAAGATTTAGCGTGCGAAAAAAGTATTTGAGTTCGCGACTGAATTACATTTTAACCTGGACATAAAAAAAACTTGCAAAATGAGTGCAACTTTTCTGATTTTTTCAAAAGCATTTGGTCGCGTAGCTCACTGCCGACTAATTTATCAACTGTGTATTTTGTTCCTAGATTTACTAAGGCTATCTTGGGTCCGGAACTTTCTTACCAATCGACAGTAGTTCCCCGTTAATAATTTTTCTCCTCCCTCTCTTACGTTTTCCCTGGTGTGCCGTGGGGAAGTGTCCTCGATCGGTCGAATGCTTTTTTTTTTTCTGATATACATTACCGATTTACCAAATAGCATATCTTCTCGCGTGTGTATTTTTGCTCACGCTTGTATAATTTTAGCGCGTGATTACTTGTACAGATGAGCGTTTGGAAATTCAAAATGGCCTTGACCTTATTAGCGATTGGTGCAGCACGCGGCTAATGTCGCTTAATCCAAATAAATGTAAATTTATGTTTTTCATTAAAATTTCTTTCTGGGTGAGTTGGTGCATACTTGATTTGAAAATTATAACAGCGCTAACACATGCACATGTTCCTTTGTGGGTGCATGTGTTAGCGCTGTTATAATTTTCAAATCAAGTTATGTTTTTCGCTGGCAAACATTTCAATTCAGACTTTTCGTTCTAATTAGGAACAGCCCTATGTTTGAAGTTACTTTTTTTCAAGAGAGAGAGAGAGAAAGGCAAAAGAAAGACAGGTACTTCTTTCGAATACCTATAGGCGTAACCCTAACATCAGCCCTGTCCTGGACTACACACATGAACGAAATTTGCGGCAACGCCTCCCGGTCCTTGGGCTTTTTACGCAGAAACCCGCGCAAGACGCCGACTAATGCACACACATTAGCCCATCTAACATATGTTCGCCATGAACATGAACCTGCTTTTCAGTATGGTCCTCTAATTACATTTGTGCAACCAGTATGCTATAATCAGAACAGAGCCGCTCGACTCGACTCACGAGATTACAACGCAAGCCTAACGCAAAACGAAAACAATTTATCAATTGTCTGATAAACTGTGACATAGCACTCTTATCGGTAAGAGCTGCTACATCGCCGGCGTGAGGTAGCACTCTCAACGCCGTTTCACACGCGTATACGTTCACGGACCAAGGACATCACCGATAGCTCTGCAAGTCTCCCTATTCACGCCGCGAAGATTGCATAATCACGTTCCTTTCACGCGCCTCTGTCGTGAAAATACACGCGCCTCTAGTTCGTACGACCCTTCCACGTGCCATCCTCTTGTGCAACAACCTTCCCGACGTCCCGGTAGCTGCAGTTAACAACAAAAACGTCATTACACATACGCGCATTTCTTACTTTAATTAACATTTTGTCTGCGTTCCTTCTTGTTTACATTCTTTGTCTCTTTCGCTGTGTGGATTTTTCAGACTTTGTGTACGCTTGATTCTTCATTGTATGATTATTAACAGTGTTCCTCTGATATGCATATAATTGTATGCTATGTATATAATATACCACGCAAAATATGGAAGCTCCCCTTACCCACTGTTCGTTTTTCGCGCCTGCAAGGTATTTTGAATGAATATTTAAAGATTGCTCGATGGTTTCAGAGAAAAAAGAAAGAAAGAGAAATATGTGCGCATCCAACGCACATCTTGGAATATTCTGCGTGAAGCGAAGCTTTCGTGGAAGCGGTTAACACAGATGCCGTAAATTGGCGTCGACGCCATAGATGCGCGTTCACCTGGTCTCGCGCACCTGTGTTAACGCAGTTTGACACACGCGGCGATCACGTGTCAAAGAGCTGCTCGGCGATGGCACGACGGAAGTGTACGTGCGATTGTGGCCTACAATAAACACCCCACTCCCCCCCAAAAACATAAAAAATGAGTGCGACTCCGGCCTAATATGGTTTGAGCATCCGGCTGCTGTGCTAAGGGACCGAGGCTCTTATCCCACCATCGGGCGCGTCATTTTTTTCTTTTTTTTTTTAAGTGGGGAGCTATTCGGTTAGGCAGCAGGAGCACCGAGCAGCCACGGTCAGGAAATTCCGGGAAGGTTCGCGATGGAAGCTTCGCTTTAAGACACCTCACCTGTTGAACATCTTGAAGGGGCAGCGCAATGTGACGAAGACAAGCAGGAACACACATGACAGGTCTTCGTCATATTGCGCCGCCCCTTCACGATGTTCAACCAGTACCAACTCGGCCAAATGTCGATCCTTCTACACCTCAACTGTGTCTATTCCTTAACGTAGTAACGAAAGGCGTGTGTGTCCTTGCGCATGTCCTTAGTGAACGTGCAGTGGTGAAGCAACGCGTACGTGGGGGAGAGGGGATGGGGTGAGGGAGACGATCACGTGTGGCGCGGTGCCGCGTGGTACAACACTATGTGTACAGCAGCAGGAGTCCCATGCCGGCGTCCTCTGTTACATCTGCGTGGCTCCGGCGCGTCGCGGACGACGGAACGCCATATCTGGAGGGCAATTGGTTCCTCTTTTTACGACGATGACGACGCCTGCCGCTATCTCGCGCTTTCTCGCAGGGTGCGCGTTTCACCGGCCCTCACCGGACGTCCGCTATCTTGTCTCTTTGCTCCCGGGCCTCGCCCTCTAATGCGCGACGATTGTTGTGGCGCGCCTTTAATAACTGGGCGTGCGAAACAATGTGGAAACTATGGCACGCCGGCCGCACTGTTCGAAAAGAATGAAAAAGGAAGTCAGGCAGGATTCAGGCATGCTTTCGGGTTTGGAATTATCTACGTCAATGCGATTAGCGTCCAAGTGGTGGTGCGTATGTAATCCGGTGATCGGAAATGCATTATTGGTGGAGATTTTAATGATTCTGCTATGTAATTATGGAATGTAAGTTATCTGTTCTGCCACATACCCGGTGGTACAGCTAGATAGATAGATAGATAGATAGATAGATAGATAGATAGATAGATAGATGGATAGATAGATAGATAGATAGATAGATAGATAGATAGATAGATAGATAGATAGATAGATAGATAGATAGATAGATAGATAGATAGATAGATAGATAGATAGATAGATAGATAGATAGATAGATAGATAGATAGATAGATAGATAGATAGCCGCGGAAAGGTTTGTGAAGTAGATTACTCTAAGCTTTTATTGGCAATATACAAAATATACGAAGGTGCGTAGGGCCCTTAGTCCGGGGCTCCAGCGCTGTCTCCATTGCTGCCTTGGTCCACTCAACCATGCAGGCGACGTTGCTCGTTCGGGTGCAGGGGGAGAAAAGGGGGAGAGAGATATATGGGTAGAACGCAAGTAGACTAGAATCCTCATAGCATTAAGAAAAACGATGCGGATGCAATGCACGTGTTGGAATCTGTGTGAAGCGAAACCATAGAGGGAAACGGTAATTGAATGCTACATACAACAAATGCGATGCGTACACTAGTATATTTATTTTCACGTTACGCAATGTGTAACATCATACGATGTTTCCTTTTACCCTAATACCGCGCACAGATAACTTTAATCTCGTGCAATGCCTGTCCGTACGTTTATGTGCTACACCGTTCACGAACTATGCCGAAATGGAAAACACACCAGATCGTGCAGAAGTGCGATTGTGAGATGTCGGCTCGGTGATATCACGTGGGCAAAGGCGATGTGTGATAGATGATGATGGAACATTGGCGATGGCAGATTGGTGATGGTCTTTGAATACGTTTAAGGCTTCTTTCTATGCCTCTCGTGTCGCAGTGGCCCATACCCATATCTGGAGGATTGGACAAGAATGGGCACACCCAAGAATGGGTTCATACCCAGTGGGCCAAGGAAGGGGGTAGCCCAACTGTAAGAAAATTTAAGAGAATCACCGAAGCCGTTGAGTTTCATGCGTTCTTCCATTAAGAGGCCTGTGCTCTTTATGGGTGGGCTTTGGAACTTCTTGACACACGAAAAAGTTCTTCCGAACTTGGTGGGTTCGAAGGTTAACACAATTAACTGAAGTCGCGTCGCCACTTGTATTTCGGTTCTGCGTCTTTTATGGTCTACCATTTCTCAACCCAGGGCAAGAGTGGCTGTCTTGAAATTGCAGAGAGTTCAACTTACTTGCAGAGCTTAACATTAATATTTAGTTTCAATTTATATTTATTTTGTAGTGCAGCAGGAGCCGCCGATGTAGCCTGTCCTGTTCATCTCGTGCTCCAGCGCTGTACGTATGATTAATAATATGCGTCACGAGCAAGGCCAACTTTTTCGACACACTTACGCTTTGCCGCATCCGGGACAACATCGAGCCACAAACACATTCGTTACCGTCCCGTGACGCGAACGGTCCGAAAGCGCCAACGATATATCGGTAGAGAAACGTGCCTCGTTACATCATACGAGTCCCTCTCGCCAGCCTTCTTTCAGGCACGTGTATTTGTTTTGTTTCTTTCCTCGTCTTAACCACGCGGTCTGAAAATGCGTTTCGGGAAAACTCGCATCGCGGTTTCGACATCGTGCGGCTGCGCGCATAGCTCGCTTTCGTCACGACTACTAACACGACTTCCACCGCGCAACCCCTCCTCCTCCTCCGTCTTGGCCCTCCCCCACACCCTTCCCGCTTCTTTTGAGACCCCGTGGGGTCCGCGAGGTCTGTGGTGTGTGTGCGCCGTCGTCAAGAGGCAGCTGCCGATAGCGCATTGCCTCCTCTCGCGGTCCGCTCTTTTGAGAAGGGACAGGCCACCCTCGCCCGTCTTGAGAGGGATCGTCGTCTGCTCGTCGTCGTCTGTCTGGAGGGACTCGGGCGCGACGATGAAAGAGATACGAGGAAAAAAAATAAAGATCGCGAAAAACGAACAAAAGTTAACCGACCCCCAAAAACCACGAAAATCGGGCTCTGCCCCCGCGTAAATGCATGGGCGCCGCAGCAACAAGCTACACTGTGTAGCTTCGCTGGTGCTGGTGACTCGGTCAAGTAGGAATGCGCCACGCCCTCCTCCTCCTCATCCGACTAACGCCCTTTCTCTCCTTTCTCTGTCTCCATGCCGCGCGTTTTCAAATGCCTACGCTCCATCGCTGTTTTCGGGCGCAAGGCGTGCCCCGAGAGTTCGTAAAAGAAGCGCGCTTCGGGAGGCGCCAAACCAAACCGAAGAACGACTGCTTTCTCTCTCTCTTTCCTTCTCTCTTTGAGGGATACTCGACAGGAGACTGCCAGCAGACGACCGCCACTGCTGCAGAACTGTTCACGCCGTTCAAGAAGGACAATCGGGTCGGTTTCCAGTGCTTGCCGGCAACCTCGCGCCGCTTCTACAATTCGCTACTGGCCTGCCAAAGAGGGGCGGGGGGGTCTAATTTTAAACCGCGGCGCCGGAATCTCCCCCAGTTTCCGCTGCGCGCGACCCGAGTCCGACCGGCCCTGCAGTGAGTGAGGGGCACGCCACACCTACTAGCCAACTCGTGCAGTGCCTGGCTACCCGCCCCGGCTTGCCTTCGCCGTCGAGCCCGCTGCTGCGAACGTCGTCGACGAAAGGAGACGACCCTCGCCGGAGCTGCACCGAACTCATCCTCCCGCGCTTCCGCGGCCTCTAACATGTCATCTTGTGCGACGGTTTGGTGTCGTTCCTGACGCGACACGACGTCGCGGTGTTGTCTCGCCGAGGTGGTGCTTCTGTTCCACTGCCCGTCTTGCGGCTCCGGAAAAGCGTGCATTGGTGTTGAGCTGTGCCCGGTTGCTACATCGCGCTCGCTTGGTGCGAGGGGTGAGTGAGTAAAGCTTTACTAATACAAAAGAGAAAAAAAAATGTGTTTCGGGGAGCGGGAAGGCGTGTAGGGGGGGACGGGCAAATGAGATTTGGCCTGTTAGCTTCATTGCGAAGTGGAGTAATAGCGCATGCGGAGATAGGACGACCTGCCAAATCCCAGTATATAAGTTAACGCGCAGATGCGGCAAAATGGGCGTGCGCGGTTTGTGGCGCGTCTGAATAACGTGGTGCGCTCGGGCGAGCGTTACCGAGTCACGTTTAAAAATGCGTGTCGGTCACGTGGTCACAGTGCCAAGTATGTCGCGGCACGTGTTTCTCGGGCTGGGAGCGAATGGTACACGTGCGGTGAAGCCTAGCTTCAAGGGGGATTCCCGTATCTCCATCCCCGGCTTGTGGCTCTACAATTGTCAAGGAATAGCAAGCAGAAAAAGTCGTTTACGGGGTCACAAACGGGGCGCGTTAAATTTCTTTTTTTTGATCAGGTGGAGTTCGAAGCATGAAACACTCAGCTATTATCCTGTGTAACTGGCGTTGTAGTGGCCACAGATTAATCTTCGAGGAGCTACGAACGAAATAGTTCACCGTATCGTTCAATACACATGACTCTTGCGCGCGCGCACCCTCTTCATATGCGCACTCATGCAGGTCTGATTTTAATGTTATTGACTGTCGTTATACCGAAGGGCACCAAGATAACCCAAGAACACGTGCACATACGGCATTCTCATCATTACCTTCTTTATTTTTGTTGTTGTTGTTCGTGGAGTTGCAGTCAGTGAAAACAGAGGTATGTATTGCAAAAACCGATCAATAAATAAAAAAAAAGCGGTCGAGGGCACCGGTACACAACACATTCAACACTCACGCTCGTAACGCTGCTTTCGACGACAATATTTTATTTCCAGCACCAAGTAGAACTAAATAGTGTTTGTCAGCCAAGGCGCAAGCCACCTGTGCAGTTTGTTCGGCGGAAGTATATTTATTTAGTTCGACTTGGAATAATCCGCGCATTCCCCGGATGTGCGGCATCATTTTTCATCTCCTAAAAATAAGGGAACGCGGCGTAACGAACTGGAACAATGTGAAGCAGTCGCCAATCTCGCATTCAGTCGCCGCATGACAGGTTACCAAGCCATGCTTCCTTCGAGCGTCGGAAGTCGGGCTGACCGCGTTGCGGTGGTCTCGCTTCCTACGAGTCCCATCCAGACGGCGGTAGCGTCGAGCCGAGGAATCGGAGAACTTTTAGGTTGGGTGGACACAAGCGGCCTGCGTACGCAAGAACTATAGGGGCGCCGGTACAGCGCATGCGCAGATACAGAAGTCTGCGCATGCGCATTACCGTGGCCCCTAGTTGCGGACGCAAGCCGCTTGCGTCCTCTGACCTATAACTCTCCATCAACGCATTTTGAACGGGGCTTCCGGTTTCCCGCGCTGCCGTCTGCAACAGCTCTTATTTCGTGGGTCTTATCGCTATACGATGAGCTTGCATTGCACGGTGCCTTGTCCTTGCCTTGTCCCGACATCATACCCGCTGGCGGCGCATAAAGCGCGACGTCACGATGGTCCCGCGCAAGTTAAAATTTAATGAAATTACTGGGTTTTACGCGGTGCCATAACCACGATTTGATTATGAGGCACGCCGTTGTGGGGGACTCCGGATTAATTTGTACCAACTGGAGTGCTTCCCCAATGTGCACCTAAATCTAAATACACGGGTGTGTTACGCATTTCGACCCCCATCGATATGCGGCCGCCGTGGTCGGGATTCGATCCCACGACCTCGTGATTATATAGCAGCCCAACACCATAGCCACCAAGCAACGTACCACGGCGGGCCCGCGCAGGTCTCGGCGCTGGCAGGCCCCGACCCGACACGCTGCAAGCGGGTCGGGTTGGGCCAACACACCACATGCCGTCGCGGTTAACTCGGAGCCCGACTCGACGCTCGCTCATGCCCGACTCGACGCTCGCTCATGCCCGACCGGCTAGCGTGTACGTGAGCTCGACAGCCATATTCCATCCCGACAAGCCGACTCTACCCGTTTCTGCTGAGTTAGAAACTGTCTAATCGGACGTTTTTGCAAAGCGTAATCTTTTTAAATGAATTGTTTGCCTAACATCGTTGCTTCCGAAGTTGGTTAATTAATCTTGACTAATTATGCAATTAGGCAGAAAACAATAAATAGTGGGACTATGTGGGACGCATCGCATTTTGTTTGACAGCATTCAAGTAAGCGCTTCACGAAGGCTTCGCTTCACATAGATTCCAACACGTTCGTTGGGCTTGCGTCATTCTTTAGAAAAATATCGAATGGCGAAAACCACGTGGTCCCGTTTCGTTTGTTTGTTTGTTTGGTCTCGTGTCGCGCATTTCTGGACGGCTCCGAGCTTTGCTGCTTTTCGCCCTCACGTTGTCGGTACCGTTATTGAAACAGCGCCTGTCATTTCCCCGACAAGCGTCGTTGACAGCGGACTTGCCGTAAAAAAGGCTATTCTGTCGAAAACTATTTGGGTGTTTGCGAAATAGCGCGGACGCTAACGGCTTGGGGAATACCAAAGGCAGTTAGCGGGCTTACGAGCCTGTTAAAAAAAAAAAAGAAATAACGTTGACTTTTGCTTTTCGGAACGCGCGGTATATAACTCACGGGCCGCGGAAACAGCGCAACTTCGTAGCAAAGGTGACTGGCAACTTAGAAAGAGTCGACTGAACACTGATGCATACATTAAAGATGTACACGCCACCTGTTCTTTCATCTTATATTTTGATTCGAAATGTTGAAAATCGCCTGGGACAGCTATAGCGCTTTTCCGCGGCAGCTCAGACCGATCTGCGCTTTTGCTCGATGTGACTTTTCTATATAAAGCTAGTATTCTTACTTCATAAGCACGTATGTTAATATAATTTATAGCTTCTTTATAATTCGTCGTGAAATAAAACTGCTCAATATCAAACGCGGCTGCGCATGCGACAAGACTGTTTCCGCCGCAGCAGCTTTCGTGCCACGACCTGTTATCCTGCTTTCTTTTTTTCTTCTTTTTTTCGTGCGCATGATGCTCAGCTGAACTGACATTGAACGCGCAAGTCGGCACGCTCGACACGTATCGGTGGCAGCATGTACGGAAACGGATGCACCTGCCCTGGTTTATAATTCTCGCGCACACCGCGCCCACGCAGGCCGGTGTATACTCGACACCGCCGCCGTTCTGCGATCCCCTGTGTCTCCAGGGCTCGCCTTCGACATGCAACAAAACGATCAGGCTGTTGGCCTGTATCGATGCGCATCGTCTGAAAAGATATTTCGCAAACTCTCCCTCGCGCGTTTTTTTTTGTTTTTTCTTTCTTTCCCTGTTCTATAGGGGGTTTCACTCGCGCGATAACTGCAGCGAGAGTACGCCCCCCCCCCCCCCCCCCGAAAAATTTCCGGTCACGGGCCTTATGAGGCTACTGCGCCGGAACGCAAAGATCGTTTTTAAGTTGTGTTACTGGCGGAAAGTCTACTTTAAAGTTTTCAGATAAAAGACATGCGCTTTACGCCTCAAGACAAATACATAAAAACTTTCGTGTAACTTAGGGCAGCATTCACTTGTAAAATTAAAAAAAAAATTATGGGGTTTTACGGGCCAAAACCACTTTGTTATTATGAGGTACGCCGTAGTGGTGGACTCCGGAAATTTAAACCACCTGGGGTTCTTCAACGTGCACCTTAATCTAAGTACACGGGTGTTTTCTCATTTGGCCCCCATCGAAATGCGGCCGCCGTGGCCGGGATTCGATCCCGCGACCTCGTGCTCATCAGCCCAACACCAAAGCCACTGAACAACCACGGCGGGTTACTTGTAAAGTTGTTTTTACGTACAGAGGAAAAGTGTCGAAAATCTGCGGGCTTAGATTTTAACGCACTCTTGCTAGTCAATATCTCAGCCAATGCCTTTCTTGCTCGCTAAATTTAGCGGGCTACGCCAGTGAGCAAAACCGGAAACCGTCCAGGGCCTATATGTTTGCAAACAGGGAAAGAGTCTGACGCACCGTTTTTCTTCGCTTCGTGAAGTGAACGCGTAAAACCTTGATCGATAAAGCTTTTAGCGAGGCGCGCGGTGTAAAGTAGAATGCGAAGTTTCAACTCTACGTGGTATAGGTTACGTTTCTGCTAAACCAGAACGACCCGCCGCGAAAGGTGAGGCTGCGCGCCGTAGTTAAGAGCGCTCCGATCGCGGGAGAGGAGGCGGGTGGCAGTCGCCTTCGGACTCACTCCGGCGCCCACACATGCACGCACGCACGCACGTACGACTAAACCAGGTTACACGTGTAGCCGCCTATACTATACTGCCACAGGTGTGCCGGTTGAGGGCTCTCTTCTCTACCGAATTACGCAATGAAACAACAAACGCTGTACTTGTGTGTCCTCACAGCATAAAACACGCGCCTTCAAGCGCACCATGCCTTTAATAAATCGAACAGCGTCCTATAGAAGCGTTCGGTCGTTCGCTTACACTGACAACAGCCGTCTGTCTTTTTTTTTTTTAATGATAATGACAAGTCACGTTTTCTTGTGACTAAAGCGCGCGAGTGTGTGTGGGCGTATTGTGCGTCACCTGGATCTTTCTTTCTTTCAGCAAAGCTGTTCGAATGTCCGCGTCGTCGTCGCGGACGTGTGCGGCAGGCTGTGTTTAGGTGCCGCTCGATATGCAGACTTGCACCGTACACTTAACGTTCGGCGCGAGTCCGTCGAGCAATCTGGTCGTCTGCTTCCGCGGCCGCTCTTTCTTGTTCTGCTGTGCAAATCAATGCGCGCCGTCTGTTCGATTGGGTGCACTTCTGTCGTGACCTGTAGCGCCGTATCGAATTCAGGCTCTGTGTGCATGCACGCCAAGAGGGCGCGTCAAAAGCAAAAGCCACGAAGAAGGATATTTGAAATCTGCCGTGTACATCTCTTAACAACAACAACAAAAAAAAACCGTCTGGTTTGCAAGTTTGCATTGTATCTGTAAGGTTGTAGTAAAGTTTCGTTCGTTCTCTGTCCTCGCTTCACCGTTAGAACTTGAAGCTTCTCGGACGGTGATCGGCAGTTGTTGATCAAACGCAGACAGGAAGCGATGAGATCAGATGTACAAGAAATATTTATACGCAAACTTTTCTATATACATGGCAGGTAAAACAAATACATTACAAATTTGAACAATTGAGAAACAAAGTCTCAATGTCGACTGTCTCAATGACTGTTAAAGCCCAGACTCGTTTTAACGTACATAGCACGGAGCCTCACTGATCTATCAGCAATCCTGATTTCAGCCAAGTCTGAGGGACAGCATGTCGTCCCGATTTTTATAGCTCAATTACACAAAGAAAAAAAAAGGCGGTAGGGCCGTTGGCCCGTCCCACAGGTTCAGTAGCCAATCAGAGTCAACCGTTTGTTAAGCCACAACCCACAGGGATGGGCTTACTCTTCAAAATAAACATATTGGAAAACAAAGCTCTTTTCCTTCTTCCCGAAAACTCCGATGCCCTCTCATTTCTTCGTAGTTAGTGACGGGCTCAGCAAAACACGCCAGGCCCGAACAAGTTATCGCTAGGCCGCCTCAAATCCCAAGGGCGTCTCTGGGCCGCAACTGTCTCGGAAGCAGGGGCATCGATACCACGTAGTGCGGCCGTACTCAAAGTTTGTCCGCGTGGGAGACTGATGGCCCTCCTTGTCCTTCAAACTTATTGTCTACAAGACAAAGTTCTCCGAGTGCGTGTTTCCAAGACGCCGTCGTCCGAATGCACTCTTTACGTGTGCACCGCATTCCTACAGCGTGCACTGTAAGCTGGCCTTCGACACCACACAGGCAGTCGCACCCAACAACAAGGCTGGCGATTGCGTTCCGGACGCGTAGAAGATTAGGTCCATGCTCACTGCATGCGGCACGGGGTCAGAGTTGCTAAGCCCTTCTTAACCTCGGCGGCGCCTCCAATTAGTCAGGCACTCGGGGGCCAGACCCACAATACCCTGTACAGCGGTCCCTTTCAAGGCTGGTCTGTGTGGACTCGTGTGACCGTCGGCGGACTGCCAACACCGTGCGCACAATGCCGACTTCCCGGAATCGGCACTCGCCCACCTGGCACCTGCCGCGACGCGTCACCCAACACCGCGCGGTGCCTGTGACCTCACATAACACAGCAACTGTCGCCCGGCTGACACGGGGGCAAGTGGACCCCCTCTCTATACACAAAGCACGTGGCCGATTCGTCACACTTAAGAACACGAACAATCAGAGCGACCTTACAGTTGTTCTAGTAAAAGAAGTTGAAAGGTAGATAGACGTCTGGGGGGGGGGGGGGGGGTGTTTGCTCTCGGTATCAGCTAGTAGGTCCTGATGTAGCGGGTTCGCTTCTTTCGTAGTCTTTCGCGATGTTTTACGTCCAGCAAACGCTGTAAACTATTTTTATACCCTCGAGGGTGTTTTCTGTGTAGCACGCACCCTTGCACCTGTAAGGGTGTGAGTTATCACACTTTCGCAATCGCTTTAAGGTGCATACTTCAAGCAGCTGGAAGGGTGCTTTCCAAGCAGCGAAATAGCTGACGTGAAACGCTTGACATCAAGTAGTTAATGTTCTTATGTCTAACATTTATGTAGTAATTCCAGCATGGAGTCCACATTCTGTAAACGTGGCAGATCTCGCTAATTCAAAAATTCTTAATCCGTTCTGCAACAGTACGCTTTTCATGATCTTGAAGATGGAAAAAGAAAAAAAAAAGGAAACTAAATTTTAATTCACAGAATTAATGTGGCGGCTGGAGGGGCTGTACACGTAAGCGTGTGGCTATAGTTGTCTGTGCTGGGGGCGTTGATTTGATAGCCATTATGAAAAGGAACACATGCTAATTAATGACCCTGAAGCACAAGCACAGCTACGAAATTAGGAACAATGACTTGGATGAAATGAATATAAGTTGAGCGGCAAGGTTGCCCTCATTCACGGTATGAAATTGCTCTAATAAATTATTGCTCGTAAATTATAGCGATGCAACATCCATATAGAAGCCCGCAGAGGTAGCACGAGCCAGCGCAGACCGAACGCTTTATACGTACATACGTATTATAAGGAAACGTTTTTTTTTTTCGTACTACGTAAAGATCGAAAATAACATGTCTTCACAACTTCGTCTCTGTGTATGACCGCACGCGTATTCGCCGTGGTGTCTGTGACAATATGGCGCTCTGCTACGCAGAATATTTATTGTCTCCTATCAAGGTAAGAATTAAGCTTCGGATTGTGCTGGCGATACTTTTCTCTGTGCTTGTAACACTGTTGTTGGTGCATTTGTGTTCTGTGCTTTATATTTGAAAAAAGGAAAAAAAAAAATGCGTACTTATTGTTAACATTCCTGTGCATGGGTACATTTCTGTTGTAACCATCATGTGCGTATAAACTGCATATATATGCTTTCTTTTCTTTTGGGGGGGGGGGGGAGGTGAAGGGCAGGCTTTAGCCAACCCTTCCGCTCCTTTAGCAAGCGAAATTTGGGCCATCTGGGTTTCTTTAACGTGCACCTAAATACACGGCTGTTCTCGCATTTCGGCCCCATCGAAATGCGGCCACCGTGGCCGGGATTCGATTCTGCGACCCTCGTGTTAGCAAGCCAACACCGTAGCACTAAGCAACCAGGGCGGGGGTCACTTTGATCGTCTCGTAAATGACGCCTTTCGTTGCACGGTCGACGGAATGAGGCGGTTCGCGAGCGTATCTTCCTCTATAGTTAGCGCACCCTGTAATCAGGTATATAGCGCGTGAGCATGTAGCAAGACAATGGGCATCTGACGCGCGCGCTGTTGCATCGAAACGATGAATGCGCAGCTGACGTATAGTGACGGACACATGTTCGTTGCCGATGATGCGCGTATAGGCGCGGGCGAGCCTACCGACGGGCTCGTCGTGTACGGGCGGCGTATTTCATCGAAACGAGTTCGGTCACGTGTCTTTGTCAGACACGCGCATCTGTCCGGGAGCTTCCTGACCCCCCACAGACACATACAGCTGCTAGATGCTCTTTTCTCTCGTAGTTACCGCGCAAAGGTGCAAGCTTCGAGACGTGCTACACATGGCTCCTAAGAGCGTCTTTCAGACGAAGGGACGCTAAATACTGATAGTAGATTTTTATTTATGTTTACGTATATTGCAGGCCTACGACTATAGAGTATGAAATTACGAAAAAGATGAATTATGGGGTTTCACGTGCCAAAACCACTTTCTGATTATTAGGCACGCCGTAGTGGAGGACTCCGGAAATTTCGACCACCTGGAGTCCTTTAAGGCGCACCTAAATCAAAGTACACAGTTGTTCTCGCTCGCCCCCATCGATATGCGGCCGCCGTGGCCGGGATTCGATCCCGCGACCTCGTGCTCAGCAGCCCAACACCGTAGCTACTAAGAAACCAGGGCGGAAATTACGCAAGCTGACCGCGCATTTCAGTTTTTTTTTTCTCACATTAAAACGCTATACAAACTGATACTTTGTAAACCGGGAGATACGTTATTCCCTGGTGTAGTTGTCTATCAGCGGAGACGTTATTTCGGCATACTTGAAATTTAGGCGGGGCATATAGGAGTACTCTAGCTGTAGTACTATAGCGTACATTCACAGCTTAACCTTCGCCATGTATGTCGAAGAAAACAAAGAGGACATTGCCCACGACACAGTGCGGGATCAAACTCATGTTCCCTTAGCAATAGGCGGTCATGACGTGCTTTCGGCTCTCGCAATCGCTTCCGACGCGTGCAGCCAGGAAAAGCATAGCCTTTGAGATCTGTTTTTGCCACTCTGGGAGAGCCTTCGCAGGGGCGCGAATTTGGACTTCAGTTGCGTGCAGTGGGGGAGACAGACACGCTGATATACCACTGCGCAGTCGCCCAGCTTTGGAGCTCGGCAAAACCTGTGCAGAGATTTACGTACATGTTTTATGTACCCTGTTTTACGGGCTTTTTACAGGGCCCAGCTGTCTTCATTAAATTGACGCAGTAGCTGGTCTCCAAGCTTGAGGAATCGCCCAAGCCTGTATAATTTATTATTATTATTATTATTATTATTATTATTATTATTATTATTATTATTATTATTGTTGTTGTTGTTGTTGTCATCATTCCGCATTTGTGAGAACGAGGTCGTCGCTGTTAGAAGTATATCCCGCGACCAACTATTGTCAAAAACGGAAAAGTCTTTGAATAGGAGGACATTCAGCTGACCAGAACGCGGCTGCAGCCTTTGTCTGCGTGCCCCGTGTGTACGCGGTACGGCGCCGCACGGACAAACTGGCACATACGTAAGAGGAACCGCCGACTAATTGCGTCGCGTGCGTTTTTGTGATCGCGCGGACAAGCTGGAGGGAAAAGAAAGAAAAAAAGAAACGAGAAGGACCTCACTCGCCCGGACGAGTGTGCGCATGCGCGTAGGTAACCGGGAAACGCTGTCACGCGAACTGTGGCCGTGGATAGGGTAAAAAAAAAAAAAGTCCGTATAAGAGGAGGCGATAACAAAAGCGCGTCCATCAGCGATACATCTATTTTCCACATGGGAACATCGTAAAGCCGCCACTGTTCAAACATGGCGACTGCATGGCGGACGTTCCAGGCGTAAAAGAAAGAAAACGAAAGAAAGTCTCAGACAGCGCAGAATGTCCAGCGTCGAACCAGCGTGAGCTTGTGTGTGTGTGTGTGTGTGTGTGTGTGTGTGTGTGTGTGTGTGTGTGTGTGTGTGTGTGTTTTACTCTCTCCCAATTTCTGTGTCTTTTTCTGCAGGAACGGCTATACAGAGGCTGTTTCGATTCAGGCGCTCTTTCCGCAAGTGTTCCTGCAAAGTTTGTCTGCCGCATCGCTTATGTTTTAACTTTTTCGTTTTCTTTCTCGTTTTTTTCTTTTTCGAAAGTTATCGCCGTTTCGTCGCCGGGGCTTCGCCATCATCAGTTGAGTGAAGCCCACTGCAGGTAGGATACCTTTGCGATATGCGAAACTCCGTAAGCAGGCTTTCCCGCACAGCTCACTTGACCTAACCGCGATGGCCGCGTTCCAGCTAATAGAGAGTGTTAGATTGAGGGGACGCGAGCGTTGGGGTTCCCTAGCGCCTGGGGCGACAGTACTGCGCATGCGCAGACCCCCACTCGAGCGCATGCTCAGTACCGTCGCCGCAAGCGATAGGGGGCCCGAACGCTTGCGTCCTTCCTAATCTAAATCTCTGTAACAGCCCTGCTAAACCTGAGACACGTTTTCAAAGCTTGGATGGTGCGAGGGAGGGAAGGCGGCAGGGATGGTGTCAGGAGTCTGCTATTTGACACCCTAATTACGATTCTAACCCGACGTCCGCCATCTTGGTTAGGTCAAACTAGGTCTCTGGGAAAGCGTGCTTACGTGTTTCGGGACAGCTTCGTTGCGAAGGGATATTGCTTCCCCGAGTCCGCTGGAAGTGAAGCCGCGACCTCGTTCTCAAGAAACCTCAAGTGGCGATGGTAACAGAATTCTGGTAGTGACATTTTGGGGGGGAGGGAGGGGTGCAGGCTTCGAGCATCGCCGGAGGGGTTGGGCTTTTCCTTTCCAAAATTTTATTGTGGTGGTGCTGGGGAGCTCTAGCAACAGGCTAGTTTAGACCGAGGATCACGGCCGGCAATTGCTCCGCCCTCGTACGCCTCTTATAAATATATCACTGCTGTGTTTTCCCACCTGTCCCATCAACGCAGTCTGTCTCAAGAATGCGATAAGGCGACGCGAAGTTTCTTTGCGATCCATAACTGTTCCTCCGGGAAACACAAGGCGCTGCTGGCACGCATGCCGAAGGTCCTTTTCTTCCAGATTTTCCAGGGGAGCGTCCCTTTCGTCTCGGAATTTCGGGCACGATCGCAGAAAGTGTTCAATGTCTCCTGTCTCGTCGCACGTCGTACAGTTCGGAGAATTGGTGCGCCCCGTCTTCAATAGGTGTGTTGGTGTACTAGCGGATCCTGTACTTATTCGATGTAGAAGTGAGGCTTCCTCTCGACGAAAGCTCTTTGTTACGCATGACAGTTGTGGTGGAACGCAAAGTGACGCAAAGTGATTTCGAATGTCAGATTTATTAATTTGATTGCTCTTTGGGCCCTTGACTTTTGGAGGATGATGGAGCGCTGCGTATGCAAGTGCATAAGCCTTTTTCCTTGCCAGCAATGCCAACGTGGGAGGGAATCCACTGAAATTTTACTGTGAATCCTTTGTTGCCGAGTGCTTTCACGAGGGCTAGTGATTCGCGCTTGATGGGCAGTAAACCAGGGTAGAGTTGTTGTAACGCGGCCTTCGAGTGCCTAAGGAGGACCACATTTTGTGGAGGCAATGTCTTTAGTTTGCGCAGAGCAGCAGCTATCGCCACGCCTTCCACAACTGTCGACGAGGCTATGCAGTCCAGACCACGCATACCTCAGAGAGGCAATATAGAATGCAGCTGCGCCGCGGTCTTTGTCTACTTTGACAGAGCCATCTGTGTATACTTAGAGGTGATTCGGATAAGTCGTGTTCAGATGTTCCAGAACTAGCGACTTGACTTCTGCAGCTGGAATGCGGCTCTTGGACTGCAGTCGTGGTACACTTGAGTTTCATGTCATGTCCTCGAATGTCCAAGGTGGGTCTAGCTTTTCCCTCTGTCTCGAAGAGCGCAATCCTGAGACTCGAAGCGTGTTCAGTGCTGCATAAAAATGTGAGCGCGGCCTGTTACCTACACCTGTGTGATCTGATCTGATCTGATGTCACCCTCGGATAGTCAGTACGAACGCTTGGAAGTCATACATAGAAAAGGTCTTCGACTGTGACTGGGAGGCCCACAGCCGACATCGAACAAAAAAGTGCTCTTTGTGCTGTGTGCTGTGTCACGCCCTCTGCGACTTCAGGCTTCCCAGAATCTCTTGACCCAACTACTGCGTTTGAGTGAATCTCCGATGGGGGCGAAATGCGAAAACACCCGTGTGCTTAGATTTAGGTGCACGTTAAAGAACCCCAGGTGGTCAAAATTTCCGGAGTCCTCCACTACGGCGTGCCTCATAATCAGAAAGTGGTTTTGGCACGTAAAACCCCAAATATTATTATTATTTGAGTGAATCTTTGCCCGACAAAGCCTTCTCAAAAATTTTGTTCTGGCCAAATGCTTACTGCATCATTGTTGGCACGGACGTGACCGGCTTTTATTTCATACTCTCCGTTTGTTTCTGCAAATCCTGAAAATAGGCGGACAAGCACATTAAAAGCACCAGCAGCGGCTACCTCATCCGTATTTTCTTACTTCAACATTTTTTTAAAAATTTCTACTGTGAGCACCATGTACAGACACAATATATTTAAATATGTGTAGAGGACAAAGCTTACTATATATGTTTTTAAGAATTTAAAGAGGAGTAGTTAGCCAACTAACAATTAATTCTAATGGTATGGATACCCTATGCCTAGAGAATGAATATGTTACTGTATGTTCGCCTCGCTTTAAAATAATTTGTGTGCTTTTTTGACCATGAAAAAAAAAAAAAAAACATGCAGACTTAACTGATCCCTTCCACAAAGTCTTTTATTAACGGTGTGTGAAATGCACTTGAATGATATGTGTCTCGGTATTGCTTCTATTTCCAGTAGGCTATGCTAATTACTTTTGAAAAAAGTCTTCTCATAATTTGCATTTATTAGGGATGGAATTATCGCACATGCATGAAGGGGTCATAAATATGTATAATTCACACACTAACCGAAATGAGGCCCAAGCCGGATCCACTCGAAATCCGAATAAATAGCAATCACGTTCAACAGCGCTTACACACACACACGCACACGCACGCACGCACGCACGCACGCACGCACGCACGCACGCACGCACGCACACACATGGACGGATGGACGGATGGTTGCAGTTTCGGAAGCAGTATTAGTGATAGCGAAGTATTAGACAATTACAAAATCCGTGTAAGAGCCGTACCGCCAACTTGACAGCCTATATATATATATATATATATATATATATATATATATATATATATATATATATATATATATATATATATATAGTGTGAGAGAGAGAGAGAGAGAGAGAGAAATGAAAGCTTTCAGCCTATGGTGCTGAGAATGAAGTTTGCGTGCGTTCGTACACAGGCTTGCTTACTTGCTTGTCAGTGGGTTACAGTGGGATTTTCCTTCGACAGTTTTCACAAAAACGCGCTAAAGACGAAGACGAAAGGAACACGTACGACAGGGCTGGCGCTAAATTTCTTTTGCGTGTGAAAACTGTCAAGGAGAACCAGTTCGCCCAAACCGAGGTGTTATTTTATTCGCTTCCGATGTACCGCGACTAACAACTTCGCTCGTCAGGAAAACCGAACCGGCGACCTTGTCGACTCTACGCGGAGAAGTCGCTCCGCTCCGTCTATACCGTTTCCGCGCCTTTGTTCAAGCGCACGCTCCTCGTCACCATCACGCACTGACGACTTCTTTCAGTTACTTTCCGCCCTCGAGACAACAGCGCCTCGTGCTGTCTTTTAACTGCGTTCCCCCTCTCCCCCTCCCGCTGCTGCTTCTGATTTGATTTCATTCGTCCTTTGTTTTTTCTTTACTTTTTGACTTCTTGGCGACGCCGCGTCGTAAGCCGGCGAAAGGTATCCTACCCTCCCCCTTCACACCCCCCCCCACACACACACACCATTTCCCCCTCTATATCATTTGGGGGCAGGGCGGCCGACGCGCGAAAGGACCTAATTGGTTTGTCCTTGATAAAGCTGGCTCGTATTTTCTCCGCCCATCGCGCGACAGGAATAACAGGCACTTAAACTCCGTCGCACCACTTCGGTGCAGTGAGGCGAAGGTAGGGGCTTGTGTCAGCCAATCCGCCACGTTGGCCGGCTCCGCGTTCCAGAAGGCAAGCGAAGGGCTCGTCCCATTGTGCACTAGTAATCATTCCGCAATGCTTCTGTTCAGTTTCTTAGCACAGCGCAAACAAACAGCGGTAAATAGGAGACTCACGAAAAAACTACGCTACGATTGCTGTTTTTTTCTTTCGGGAGGGGGGGGGGGGGCTGTGTCAAGAATGACCTCTTCGCGCTGTGTTGGTTAAAAGAATCCGTACCAACTAGTTCCATTCAACGTACCTCCGTTCAGTCGACATCGCGCACGGGGCGATCAGAGGCGGGACGACTGTGGAGGAACCCTTCTCGTGGTTCCTGTCCTTCAGGTTGGCTGACCGTGACCCACAGTTTAGAATTGCACGCACTGCACGCAATTGGCGAGCGACGGTCTATGACTTCTTGCGCAGCCGGGAAGACGCGATTGAGAGACGGAGGGAGTGGGAAGTGGGTTGGGGGTCTGCGGCGTTAACGGAGCGTTTTTAAACGGCGTGGTCTCGGCAAAGCAGCCTCTCGGTTTCGAAAGGAACGGCGTGGTGCAGGCCACGCACGGCGTACCGTACGGGCGACTTCGAGGAAGCAGTTGGCTGACGCCTCGTGATGTAAGAAGGCAGAGCGCGTAAGTCGAACCCGCTACCTCTGGGTCCCGTGAATGGCATGAAACACTTCCGGTTTCACCCGTCTGAACTGGCCCGCTAAATTAGAGCGGATAACTAGAAGAATACGGCTTGTAATAGCTTTGTGTAGGAGCTTTCAACTGACCCCAATTTCGATACGCAGTTTGATCGCTGCTTGATAAATAAATTTTGCTCCGAAACGAAGAAAAAAAAAAAAGCATGAGCTCGGCGCACGCGACGTGTTTTTAGGCATGGCCAGATCAGGAGCGTGTATAGTTGCGAGCGAAAGTGTGACAACCACTGACGCCACGACAAAATAAAAGAAAAGAAAAGATAAATTTGGTGTCGCAGCTTAGACATGCGGGCTGAAATCAAGCGATACTGGCTACCTGCGCGTGTTCGATCAACGCAGTCAACGCAGTGAGACAATGCCAAGTTGCACGGCTGTGCTAGAAAGAAATCAAAATTTTTTTGTTTAACTGATGCCGTAGTCTCCTGCCTTTTGCTCCTGACTGTATACCTATAATTGACGCGACGAGAAAATACTTTACTTGTCATGGCTAAATCGGATGCGGAAAATGTGCCACCGGAGGTGTTCTTATAGGTCACAAACACCCTATACTGCAACAGTGTGGATAAAAGGGTCTATAAGTGAGTCAGCTTGCGGTCGGAGGAAGTAAGACCTACGCGGTGTACAGTTTCAAAACGTGTGCTGCGCGCTGGAGAAGGAAGACGTTGCCAATGTCGAGGGTCCGCGGAGAGGAAGTCACGCGATCATGACCGAACGAGAAGAAGGAAAATGCGTTTAAAGAAAGAAGTGTACTTCTTGGCTTTCCTTTCTCTGAATCATCAGTCGCTAAATCTAGCTTTCCTTAGCCCGGCCGTTTTTCCGCATGAGTGCGTGACGGCAGTCCTCAGGTAGCGTTGTAAAGCCGGGGATCTCCCAATTCTGTCCTGCGGATACAATCATCTCTCTCTCTCTCTCTCATAATCAATGCACTGCTGACCCACTCACGTTTTAAACAAAACGCCTTTCCCTTCCTTCCTCCCTTCCTTTCTTTCTTTTCTTTTTTTTTTTTGCGCATTGCGAGACAAATTTGAGAGGCCAATACGAATTTCGCTGCATACTTTCGTAAAGCACATTCTCGCAACTGGCGCGTCGCCCTCAGAGTTCGTTCCTTGTCGATGTACCGAACGCCCCGGCTACAATTTGCAAGTGCAATGTGCGCCAATGAAGTTTAGTTACAATGTTATTTAGTTAGATTTGTGTTGATTAGTAACTAACGCGTTTCGATTTCCCGTACAAGCAATGACGGCCCGTCTGTAGGAGTAAAAGTGTTATCTGTACCACAGGTGGCTTTACAGGCGCTTTTGCTTTTATATCTAAAATAAAAATAACTAAATAAAAAAGGGCACATCTATAAATCAGACGCCCATAACCCGAATTTTTGAGAGTGAGTTGAGCACAATACAGTGTTACCTGCTCTGTCACCGAGCGCACGTACGTTACTTTCTGTTTATCTGTTGCGTTATATTTTATGCTTGGTGCGCGATTTTCCAATACTGTACACTTTATTCACTTTCTTCGTCAGATAATACATTTCCCGTTCACTTGATGCGCACACTGCTTGTTAGACCGGGCAGCGGTGGAACGTTCTTGTTTCCTTACGTGAAATGTATATACAACAGTTAACTTGTTACACTTCTTTCAAACTGTATAAGCGGTACATGATAAATGCCTAGCGTAACATAACGCTAAGATATTCAAATTTTTTGTAAAACTAAACAAGTCAACAAGCTTGCTAATACTTATACCTAAACGTATAAAACCAACTTCCCGACATTTTCTTTTTTCATAATTTCCCGCTTCGTGCTTACGTTATCGAAGTCGACGCTTACGTCATGTGAAGTATTTTTGGCACGCGGTGACTACACGTCTATCTCACCATAATTGATAAGCGCACATGGCTTGACTTATATGTTACAGTTTCTCCTATATAACGTATATATAGCGTGTGTATATATAACGTATATATAAATATAACGTATGTATATATAACGTATTTATATAGTATGTATATATAACGTATATATATAACGTGTATATAACGTTCCCATTAACCTTTACCTCTTGTTCACGCGCAAACTCCCGTCCTTTCCATCCTTTGCCGCTCGGCTTTTGCGCGCAGGGGTGTTTCATACCACGCCGATTGTTCCGAATTTTCTGTAAGCTTTACGGATGCGTTCTCGGTCTATACGATTTTACGGATGTTTCGTTAAGTTTTACGAAAAGTAAATTCTGTTCCAAAAAATAAAAAGCTTCGCTCATCGGTCTCCGACTGTATATACCCTTGCTTGAAAGTCTTAATTATTTCCCATTGTAACAGTAAACCAGAGGGATACATACCTGCTTCTGGTATGCTGTTCGTGGCGCAGGTGAATTCGTTAACAGCAGAGTCGCTGGAAAAGTCGTTGTGATCTAAAAATAAGCCCGCCGCTTTTGTCAATTTGTGTTGTTCTGCCTTTGCTGCTGCTTGTGCGCTGTGTCTAAAAGTAAAAATAATCATCGTTAATAAAGGAGGTATATATGCGCATCCCGCAACGAAATTCGTGCTCGAGTCGAACTTTTACAAAATGCGCACTCTGCTTGCTTCTCGCCTTCTCTTCCGATGGTACATGTCTGCGAGATTTTTTGCGAGTTTTAAAGTTTGCAGGTCGCCAGCTATGTTTTTTTTTTGTCTTCCTGGACATCAGCTAACATCGGCACCTCCGAGGTCCATCGACCACGTACCGCTTTTTGTAATTCCAAGTCCTTTCTTACTTTGCTTAGCGGTTCGTGGAGCTTGCGTTGCGAGCATAAAACGAATAGTTTGCGCCAAGGGCGGTGGAGAAGAACTCGCTGACCTACTACAACTTACGGGGCTCCCTGGAGGAAAGAAGTTGTGGAGCCGCACTGTACATAATGGTTATGTACAATGATGATATGACAGAGACACTTTGCATAATCTTGAGGTGATGATATGAGATGTGTATATACGACAAAAATGGGAGTGGCTTAGCTCGGCTATGCCATGATATACGTAGCGAAAGCTAATGCATAGCATGGTTAGCCTTGGTTAATCTTGATTGCAAGTCCAGGTTAGTCTGGTTGTCTAGCTATGTTGAGGCGTTTAGCCAGTCGTTCAGCGCGCTGCTCGTCTGTTTCCTGGACGATTCGTTTCCTCTTCATCTCGTTCCGATGTCGATTCCAGGCATCCTCCTGCTTATCAGAATTGTCGCCGTCTGTAGTGCCGCCTCAACTGTGGTTGTGGCGCACGCGAACTTTTCTTTTCAATCCTCCGACATGTTATCAGGAATGCGACGCAGCTGGCGAAGCGAGCGGAGGCGAGCGCAACGACGAGGAACGCGTTGTGACGTCATGTGCCTCTTCGGAGCACGGCCACGGCGAAATCGCAAGTTCGCGGCCAGTAAAGCTTTCGCTTTTAAAATGATCATGTATAAGAGAGCACGCACACGCAGAAGTTACAGGTGCCTACGTACATTCTGTGCACATTCAACGAACCATTCTGACGGCCTGGCTACAAGAACCAGGCTGGTCGAAAATTAAGCCGTACGCGTCCATCAGCAACCGACAGGTAACGGCATGACCACTGTCGAAGGAACTCTTCTTCCCCAAGGAAGGACACCTCCTCTGACAGAAACGAAAGTAGCTCGCAGTAAAGCCTCCCCAGAAGTGGAAACAGAGCGCGGCGACGATGTCCCGCGGCAACTGCACGCACCGGTTACGCCATAGGCAAGAGGCACCGTTGTCAGATGGGAAGAGGACTCGGCACCCGGAGGTACCCCGCAGCCATTAAATGTCGCGCAAAGCGGCCACGTGAGCTGACATAGGAAACTTATTCACCCGGAGGCACGCTTACAACTGTGGTATGAACGAAAAGTACAATACAAGGTACAGCACATGTAATACATCATACTTGATGTAAACAAAACAGATTAGCAAATGAAATAATAAATGGTGTCTGCTTGACACTGGCTTTGCCACACACAGCAACAACAACAACAAAACTCATTACAGCGTCCACGCAAAAGCATTATTGTCAGCCTCGGATTGATGAAAGATACCCGGGGTACATACAAATACAGTCTCAACTCACGCAACAGAATTGAGCATTATTCTGACTGTACAAAGACTTTGCCTCAGGAGGCGGTTATGTACCGCGTAGGCCAGCGGCGAAGAAACTCGGTGAACAACTGTTCTTCAAGATGACCCCATACTATATCACCCGCAGTTTTCGCGTTCTGGGATGCATTGCTCTGTTTGACTGCCGAGATCGTTCTGCGATGTTGCGGAAGCACCACAAAACGTAGCTAGCGCTGTAGTAGACGAGACTCGCAAACCTATCTCGGCGCTGTGGTGGCCGCACGATGGATATTCCAAACATTCTTGCAACTAGCTTCAGAAGGTGCGTGCTACAACGCACTCCTTTACTACATGCGCGTTGGCCTCTGTTTGTGCGCAATATATGCATTTATCATTCGCTACCATATACACCAATACTTTTATGCACCGCGTTCCCGGCATAGGAAGACCTCTTACGAGCGGGCTCTCGCTAAAACGCCTTAACAACGGGTAAATCGCAAGCACAAACAATATGGCTGACAAAGGACAGCCCTGCCGCAATCCCCTTGTCACATCAAATCTACGTGCCAAAATGCTGTTAAGTAGTAGCTCAGCTGTTCTTCCCGAATACAACATCCGCCGGATGTCTACAAAATCTTCAGGGAAGTTATAGCATCGTAAAACCCCAAGTAAGTACTGGTGTTCTAAGCGGTCGAACGCTTTGGCTTGGTCTAAGCTTACTGATACTCCTGAAACTTCACGCGCTGTCGTGTATAGTATGATATCACGTGTTAAGTCGAGAGCCGAAAATATACTCCGACCAGGCACGGAACATGTTTGATGTACACTGACTATTTTCGGCAATAATATCTTCATGCGATTTACAAGAAGGGTTGTCAATATTTTATAGTCTGCGTTGAGCAGCGTTATAGGCCTCCAGGATGAGGGTTCTGCAAGGTTGGAGTCTGGCTTTGGCAAGAGCATTACGCGGCCCCGATTAAACGATTTAGGAATACCTTCCCGTGCAAGAATGTCGTTAAGGAGCGGTACTAAGGCAGTGCCTACTTCCTCCCAGCAAGACTGGTAAAATTTGACTGGTAAACCATCTGGAGCGGGTGTTGATCCGCTGTTCATAGATCGTGTAACATCAAAAACTTATTGCAGATTTGTTGGAGACAAGAACTTCTGGCGACAAGGAAATTTATTCACCCGTAGGCACGCTTACAACTGTGGTATGAACGAAAAGTACAATATAAGGCATATCACATGTAATACATCATACTTGATGTAAACAAAACAGATTAACAAATGAAATAACGCGCCAATCCACGGACTATGAAAACGTATGAATGCCGAACGTGGAATGACACGCATACGTCATCATCTTAAGCACTCATGCTTGTGCAAGTGTTGTGGTTTAATGAGCTTGCTTCATTGCTCTTCTGCTCGGACCTCTGCTATCGTTTTGTCATGGAATAAGTGTCAATCGACTTTGAGCACAAGTTCTTTAGTCTACATCGCGCATTGCGAAACGAATGTTGGCACGCGTCACTTCATTGATCATGTTTTCGACGCTCTCTGAGAGTCTTTAACCCTCGCGGGAAATATCGACGGTCGTTTGTTTCGCCGCTTCCTTTCCCATCACTGCCAGCGAGTGCCACTCGCCACGTCAGCTGCCGCAGCTTGTATGTACACGTCTGAAGCAAGGATATACGCGCGTGACACATTCGGATAGCGCTCCGTTCCCGTACACCCCGTAATCTTATCGAGCTTGCGTATGCGGACGCTGCAAAGGTAATGGCTTGGTATATAGCGTCTCGTCCTGTCGTCGCCAAGTCGTTGCTGCTCCATCGCGCAAGTATGTAGGACGTGTCTGGGTTAAAGCCGTAAACGGATTCGTCGTGTTCGTTACAAGCGGTGTAGTCGCGGATGTATTTTTGTTTACCGTTTGCGCGGTGCAGTGATAATCTCTCAATCTGTGCGCACCTGATTCTTGCTGCGGCGACCCGAGAGCCGTTGGCAGTGCGTGCAAGTAGCCGGTCATAAAAAATTGGAGGACGCTTAAGCTTCGCCTTCAAGAGTGGAACGCGACAGCGTTCCTGTCGACCCGCCAAGGGGTGTAAGACAATGGGCTACAGGGCAGCCATCACTTACGAGGCGCCCCGCATCGGACGCGGTGAGCGTCGAGCCATATGGTCGAGCAACGCAGCGTTCGGCGCAGCAACGAAACGTGCGCCTGAGCAAGCGGAACGAACCAAAGAACTCGGTATCTCGGAGGGGGAAATGATGCACGCCAGCCAAACGTCGTGATCGGCACGGGCCGAAAGATAGACAGATAGTGATCTAAAGAAAGGAAGGCCGCATGATTCTGCAGAGGGAGCAAGGCGAAGCGTTGTCAGGGGAGAGAGAGTCCATGCCGCGACCCGCCTCGCACCGGTCCTCGTACAGCTCCAATTAAAGCCCCTCAATTTTTCAAAAGTAGCGCCATTCTTAGATCTTTCCGCCACCGCGCTCACCCTGGCGTCTCCTCCTCCACGCTTCCTGTCGCCCCAGCCTCCTCCGCTCCCCCATTGGCCAATCTGTGTCACGTGCAAGCAGGCGCCGCGCTTTTGTATATTTTTTCTTTCCAGTGCGGAGCAGGCGCCGCGCTTTTGTATATTTTTTCTTTCCAGCGCGCGCCGACCTCCATTGTTGGGCCTGCGCGACGAAAGTACGGCAGGCGGACTGACGGAGTGCGTTAGCGTAATAGAATGTGTAGGGCCGAGAACTTAATTGCGGTGCCATGCTGCTGCGCCTTCGGTTACCGCAATAGACAGTGAGGGCAAAAAGCTTTTTGGTTTGCCGTCCGGCGGGCGCAAGGCAAAAAGAAGTGTGGATTCGCAGGATCGGGCGGGCTGACTTCGAGGAAGTGGCAAAGAGCGCACGGCTTAGTGAAGTAAGGGCCACGCCTACTCACAGCCTCTTATTTTGAGCCTAGTTCACGCCTACCGCTTCGAAAAAGTGTGTGTTCATGTTCTGCGTGGTTTTTAGCGCGTTGTTCGACTTTCTTTTTTCGAATGTGCTCTCATTGTTTCATGTAGTTTCGTCTTGCGGTGAAATGCACGCATCTGCAGCTGGCCTGTGACATAAAAGCGACATTATTCAGGGTGTGTTTTGAGCTCCACCAGAAGTTAGCACATTCTCGACGCTTTTGCAAGGCTCAATATGACTTACGATGCAGTATTTTAGCTTCGAATGTACGCCCGCATGTATTGATTTGGTTTGTGGTGGTTGACGTTTTTAACGTTCCCAAGCCACTAAAGCTAGGATGGAGGTCCTAGTGGATGGCTCCGGATAACTTTATCTAGCTCGCCTGCGGATGTTTAACGTGCACTTTGATCGTAGAGTCGTACGTGGGCCGGTAAATTCCTCGTTGGCGTTTCATAATACCCGCGCGGGCGCGCTAGCGCTGCTTTAGAAGTTGGTGCCTCGCGCGATTGTATTTCTCCAATAAATTTTATTTGCTAGTTGTAACAACTTGTCATTATTTCGTATTATTGACGGCGCCTCCAGGGCACCAAAGCGGCAACGGGAACACCAAAGCTAGAACCAGGGCTGGATGGGGCTCGCCGAAGCGTGTGCATGCCAAGAGGGTATAAGATCGCGGACAGCCAATTTTGTATGCGAACACCCCCTGCGACGCCTGCATTATTGTAATGTCACGTGCTCTTCAGAGGCCTCCGTTAGCCATTGCATGTGCCCTCCAGGAGCTGTACTTGTAAAAAAAACTGTATATCGTCACGATTACCAAAGCACCCAGCAATAAAAAAAAACGGCCCTGTTGGCAGGCATTGCTGACCGCACACAGCCGGAATCTCTCACGGACCGGCCAAACAAAAGTATCCTGCAGGTACGTAAATGAACCTACGAAACCACGTACACATACTTCTACGCTGACAACACCTGAAAATTTGGTAATTACGCGCGTGTTTGAATACACCGCGTGCTTGCGTCGTGTTTCAGCAACGCGCGAACTCTCAACGTCGCGCGCCTTTTCTCTATTTCTTCCGCAATTCCAACACGAAATTCTAAAGGCCAGTTACCGACTGACAAAGAAACATCTCGATTGAAAAAACTGCTCCGCAGGGCTCGCACGAACTTTTCTGCAAATTTCCTCCCGTAGCGTGTTATCTGTCGTCTGCTACGGCAGGCCCACCACCGGCGGCGCCACCGCCGAGGCCGCGCCGAGCGGAGGAGGAGGGAAGTGAATGGCGCTACTTTGGGAGATTGAGGGGCTTTAGCTCCAATGCGCGCGTGGCGCGCCATCTGTCGGGCAGCGCCGTACATGGAGAGGAGGGGGTCTTCTATGTTTGCCGCAAGATGGCTCTGCGTGTGCGGAAAGCCCAGAAGAAATGCAGCGGAAACGCACTTCGCTACTCGTGTAATTGCGACTTCTGTAAGTTACATGTTCATAATTACCGATATACACCGCAGTATAACTTTCCACGGCTCGTTTCGAAGGCAACACCGCATTCACTAGAGGCGCGTTTGTACCTCTTGGAAGCATCGAACTCGTGGCTGAGTGGTAGCGTCTCCGTCTCACACGCCGGAGACCCTGGTTCGATTCCCACCCAGTCCATCTTGGAAGTTGCTTTTATTTATGAAGTGCCTGCCGTGATTTATCGCTCACGGCCAACGCCGCCGACGCCGACGACACCGGCTTTTCTGCGACACGAGCTCCTTAACGCTATCGCGTTAAAAGACTCTGCCGGAGTGAAGACGCGACATTCCGACGAGGAAGCCGTGTATATACGCCACGTGTCCCACGTGACTTGTACCAAAATTTAAATATATGCAAGTGCCACGCGGCTGGACATAACCAAGGTGACGTGTGCCGTCGGTCGGAGCAAGTCAGACTATACCTTTCCTATTTGGCCTAATTACATACTTAGTTATTATTAATTAATCAACCGCTCAACATGTATTATTCAGAAAAAAAAATAGATATGTATCTGTGGAAACTGTAGACCACTCTGAAAGATTACCGATCCAGCTTTCGTTTGCTCAGTACGTGCTATATAATTTTTTTTTTGTTTCCAAACCGCTAAGAAAACCCGCAATATAGAAATAAGTGTACGCGATATACGCGTGATATGGTGGCGCGGCACTCTCTTGCATTTCTCGAACTCCCCAGACGATTTTCTAACTACGCGCGTGTGCGACTATACGCGGATGCGCCAAGATTTCTCATTGTGAGCACTAATGTTGTTTTGCACGTTTTTCGTAGTGCTAGCAGATTTACGATAAAAACGCATGCGCTGTGAATGAAATTTTTCGTGCCCATTGTTTGCGCACTGCGAATCTCAACAAATTCAGAAGGATAATCAGCCAGGAACACAAGGCCTTGTTTGAGCAACTTGGGAGGTTGAATGGCACCCCCCTTTTAAACGGTTTCCGATCGGCCTCGGTAGTTCTCCAAGTCAGTCCCCCAAATCGTCACAAGCAAGTTACAATAGCCACTAATGTGTCGTGGGGAACGTGTCCTTTCTGCCTGGCCATATACGCGACATCATGTGGCGTTTAGGATTGCAAGTGCTCCCTACGCGTTGACACACTATGCCGGGTGCAACTTTAGAAAAAAAAATTGGAGGCCTATCAAGGTTAAGCCCAGTGGATGCTTCGCATCCACTGGGCTTAACCTTAGCGTATCCTTAGCGTTTGGAGGCATCTTGACCGCATACACGCCCGGCGCAAAGACGCTGGCGCGGTTGCGGGCACAGACTGACGCGACGGCGGGCGCGCGCCGCTTCATCCCTGGCGTGACGTCACATATCACGTGATGCAGCGATGGTGGCGCCGCCGCCGCGTCGCGCGCGACGGCGCGAACCGAAGCGTGGAGGCCTCCGCCGGGCGACGTCCGACGGCGCGATATGAGGCCGCATCTGCAGCCGGTGTGACGTCATCACGTGACGTCACATCATGTGATCTCACTTCAGGGTCAATTGTGGCCACCGCCGGGAGGCGACCGACGGCGCGATATGAGGCCCCATCTGCAGCCGGTGTGACGTCATCATGTGACGTCATGTCACGTGACCTACTTGAAGGTCACTTGAAGGTGAATGGTGGCCACTGCCGGGAGGCGACCGACGGCGCGATATGAGGCCCCATCTGCAGCCTGTGTGACGTCATCACGTGACGTCATGTCACGTGACCCCACTTCAGGGTCAATGGTGGCCACCGCCGGGCGTCGCGCGAAGGCCCGAAACCTACGTTAATATGCTTCGCATAAAAGGGCGTTTACTCCTCCAAGGCGGATGCACGCGAGCCTCCACCAATGGGCGCGCACTCTAAACTGACGTCACGAGCAGGACGGCCACCGAACCCGCCGGTGGAGAAGATGGCCGCCCGCGCTTCGAACTGGGCCGAGTCGCGTCAGTCGCGTGCGTCTGCCCCTCGTCAGAGTGAATTACCAAATTGTTTGTGGTGGTCTGCCATGCCGGAAATATTGTTGCGAGCTTACGATGCACCATTTGTGCCACGTGCATTTATTCTGAGCCGTGATCCGGCGACGAAAGATTGCAGCGAGCATCGCTGACGCTACGCTGCGCGAACTGGCGACACTGCAGGGTTGCAAAGAAAGAAAGAAAGAAGAAGTAAGAATGACCGAAAGAAAAACAAGCCTACCACATTCTCGAATAAGTTTGTGAAAACAAAACAAAAAAAAAACATTTGGTATTTAAAACGATGGATGAAGTATTTTTGTATCTTTCCTGCCTCGATTGTCTTCTGGGCACAGGTTTGTAATGATTTCGATAAATAAATAGCAACTAATTCATTTAAACGAATGGTAAATGTGCCGTGTGAATGTAGACCAGTGCAAAAGCCATGCACTGCAGAGCTGCTCTTTCTTCTGTTGTCCTTTGCAGTGAAGCTAAAAAGCAGACGCGTAGCTTTGCAGAAGGCGCAGGGTTATTTTTTCTCTCGCGATCCGGCACGTGCTGTAGCATTCCAATCACGAGAGCTCTACAGACCAGTCATCAAAATACAAAAGTCTTTATTTATACCGAGAGTTACGCGTTTTGGAAGTACGTTTTTTATTTTTTTATTTGAGCAAGACTATTCCAGTCGCGGAGGCAAGCGGCTGCAGCACTTCGATCATCTGGGCGGGGCCTCCCCTTTATTTCTAAAGGTGTACCAGACTACAGAGCGGTGTGGCATGGTGCCAAGAATCACCAAGAATCCGCCTTCAAGAATCCAACGAGGGTGTGCTGCTGCAATGCGTCGCTGCTATAGGGTATTTTTGGAGGGCCGTGCATGCTGGTCTCCGTGGCCTTGGAATCAACCGCTTTGCCACCTCTGGTCGTTGCTCACGTGGCCGCTTCGCGCGACTTTTAGTCGCTGCGGGGGCCTCTCGTCTTTGGCGTAACCGGTGCTGAGCTACTGTCGTTTCTGTCAGAGGAGTTGTTCTTCCCCTGGGGAAGAGGAGTTCCTTCGACAGTCGGTCGTGCCGTTCCCTGTCGGTGGCTGATAGCCACGTATGGCTTAATTTTCGACCAACCTGGTTCTTGTAGCCAGGCCATCAAAAGTATTATGAATGCACATAGAATGTAGGTGCCCGCGATTTCTGTGTTCGGGCTATTAATGCATGATAAATTTTGTAAATACACATATCTCATGGCATCACTGCAAAATCATGTAAAGTGCCTCTGTCACATCATCATTGTACGCAACCATTGCGTACATTGTATATACTCGACGTCATTTTATGTATTATTGAAATTACTTTATGTGTGACTGCGTTTCCGTGGGTCTACGTCGTTATATCTCAGCGAGGCCACGTGGCTAGAACTGGACATTTCTTTGAAAACGTGCTCCGTACTTCATACGTCGAATAGCCCATTGAGCGAAAAAGCCGGTGTCTGCATCAGCGAAACGGCGCCTAAACTCGCATTGCCATTGGCTGCGCGACGCCACGTCACAAGTTGCGTCGTGGAGCCGAGCAGGCGAAAGCGAACGCCTGCGACGATAGCGCGCCAGGTGTTGCGTGACGGGAGAGGGCATCGCCGCGTCGGTGGCATGCGGCGTTGGCCCTGCAAGCTGCTGCTGCTTGCTGGCTCGGGCACCACGAGCACCGCTGTGTTACATTGCCCGCAGCGCAAAACTCGAAAGGCCGCTCTGCGCCATTCAATTGGACATTAACGCTTTCGCATTCACAATTCACAACAAGTGCTTAAGTGAATTGAATTTTATTCACTGTCCTCAGATTCTTGCTCTTATAGGTATTCTACGGCCCGTCCTTTACGACGCGCTCGCCTGTCTTAGGGAAATCTCGTCCTGTCAAATAGTCGTTGGATTCTTTTCATGCGATCCCCTTTGGAAAGGACACCAGAGGGGCTACACCTGCTCGGAGCAAGCTTGTTCAGACAAATTCCTGAAGCAGGTAAAATCGGCAAAACAACAAGGAGGAGGGAGAAGAGAGGGAGGTTAGCCAGGGTGTAGACTTACTGGCTACCCATGCTGGGGAGTGGGTGTAAAGGGAATAAAAGGTGAGAGAAGGGATTGAGAACGAAACGAAAACGTGGCAACAAGAAAGTCGCCGAAAAACTCAACTGTGATCAAGAAGCAATTTGTTGCTTGTACTTGCTGTGCCGAGTTTGTTGCTGCTCGTGTGCGTGCTGCGTCTAAGAGTATTTCATCCTTGATAAATGGTACATGTATTCCACAAAATGTGAGTGGCTAGCGCTTTCTTGATGCATAACGTATTTGCGTGCTATCCTTCTCCGCCCTTCAGAGTCTTGCGCCCGCAGAATGTTTACAAATTTTAAGGTTTACAAGTTGCGATGATTATTAGTGCTAGTGTTTTTAGTGGAACAGAGGGTATACAATGGGCCATAACGGACAACGCTAACACGATCACCCTGCTCTTGGCGTACTATAGCCGGAACCGGCTGCAGCGCCAATAGAACCGAGATTTATTTACCCTTTACTTAATTAAGGTAATGCCAGATGCGGGCTATTGTGGAGTCTGCGTACGCTGTCGCTCCAGTTATAGTTATTTCCGTGAGCCCCTTGGGTGCGAGACATTACGAAAATTGTGCCGTAAGTGGTGCCCCCTTATTCTGCTGGCCCGCTCTTCGCAACGCGCTCCCCGTGCCAACAGGCCCATGTCGGCACATGACCGGCAACAAGAATGGGACTGCCGCACGACCAGCGCTAAGGTCGTCTATCTGTCAGCGTGCTGCTTGCTGTCCCAAGCGGCTTTTATTTCCCACAGTTGCGTGCAGTGTGGCCCGCTCCGTTTCGTCCGCGACGTCGATCCCACTTATTAAAGCGGGTATCTTTCTTTGCCTCCTGCGCCTGTTTTCGTGGTTAATCGGTGATCGGGGGCCGAACCTGACGAAGAAAGAGTTCGTTCGTTCGTTCGTTAGTTTGGGCTATTCGCTTACATTGAAAATCATCGTCGATAGTTTCTGCACAATTTTGTTTACCTTCTACGGTGGTGTGCAGTTTTGTGTCGATGGGTGTAGGTGGATCAGCAGTGCCCGCAGAGCGACAGAGCAGACGTCGAATGTGCTATCTGATGTTCTATCCTTCTGCCCACTAGTGCAGGACTTCGGGTAGCAGTGCTAAATCTGAAAAAAAAAATGTATTTGTTGTACGCGGTATTCCTTATAAGCGGGTGCAGTAGGCAGGCTCGCGAAAGCATCCATCCTGATAAACAAGGGCACACCGTTGCAAACATCGAAGCTTGTATATACAGGTGACGACACAAGCAATGAACAAGGTTGATTTGCGACGTCAGAAGGGACGTTAATTGTCCACGTGTGATCACACGTGGGCGCTGCGCTTTCGTGCGTACGTGGCACCTAATCCCGCCGTGATGCTTCCGCAATTGTCAACCACAGTTTGAGCCACGTGCAAGCAAGTCTGTCTTTAATGCGTAGCATTATGTGGCGAGTCGGTCGAAAAAATTCAATGTGAAGCCAAAAAAAAAAGCAATTTCCCCATACAGAGAGAGAATGCGCAGTTTAAGCTCATTTTGTGTGAGGTTAATAGCGGCCACCCGGATTACAGCGACAAACGACCCATTGTCCGCAATAACGGTACACGCGCCGGCGCAGAACATTCCACGAGCCCGTTCGCTTTCGCCCTTCTCCATACGCCATACGTAGAAAGGAAGCTCTAAAGTTGGGCTAGAAACGCCTAAGCACGTGATGAAAGGGGGATAGCAAGCAGTATCGAGCGCCCTGGTAAGCACCCGACCAGTGAGGATGGAAGTGAAGCGACCAGTAAATAAGGGGACACAGAATGAATGTATGCGTCACACCGGCATTAGTTACGCTCGTTCGCGCAGGCGTCCCCCCTCCGCTGCCTTTGACGACATTAACGCGTTGGTTATGCAGCGCCGGGGATCGCGCAAACAAATTAGGCGGAACCTCCCTGAACGTGAAATATCGGATATATGCGTAGCATTATACAGTATGGCGGTATATATATATATATATATATATATATATATATATATATATATATATATATATATATATATATATATATATATATATATATGCATGCAGGGAATGTATACATGTTCGGCAATTTAAATATGTGCATCTCTCGGCTCGTACTCCTCACGCATATATAAATAAATAACGTATACTACATCAGCATAACCCCCTCCCCCCGCACACACGCACATCATTACCACGCATAACGCATTCCTCACCACGCCGTTTGCCATGGAATGCTACGCATGTCTTGGACACTTCCCGTTCAATGAGGTTGCGCTTATTTAAAAAAAATTATCTTCTCTTACACTTTCTTTCGCGAACAAAGGCAGACTTAAGTATCGGACGGTTGGACAGCCAGCCGCTCGGTCTGTGGGTCAGTTCCTCGGCCAACCAGTCAGTCATACAAGTACAGCAACAACAGGGCGCCTGAGGCTGTTGCACCGCCGAAGTTCCTGGCGAACTAAGCTGTGGCGGAGGTGTGCAGTTTATAACTTACAATAGCGCGATTCCTTTGTTTTCCGCGTTACTCTCGTTCCTGTCGCGCGTCTCCAGCGTGCTTCTGCAACTTTTAACTGTATGATGAATCACCACTTCTCCTAAATCCACCTCGCGCGCGCTAGTGCATGACTCGTGGTGAGAGCAGTGCGGTTTAGTTGCAGCACGAACTTGTCACCAAGCGTACGCAGTCCAGCCTTCCTAATTGTTCGTCGAGGCGAACGTGATGCTAAACCGTCACCCGACAGGTGTCTGCGATATTTTAACGCGATAGCGTTAAGGAGCTCGTGTCGCAGAAAAGCCGGTGTCGTCGGCGTCCGCGGCGTTGGCCGTGAGCGATAAATCACGGCAGGCACTTCATAAATAAAAAGCAACTTCCAAGGTGGGAATCGAACCAGGGTCTCCGGAGTGTGAGACGGAGACGTTACCACTGAGCCACGAGTTCGATGCTTCAAAGCGGTACAAAAGCGCCTCTAGTGAACGCGGTGTTGCCTTAGAAACGAGCTGTTTCTAAGGCTCAGGCGTGCGTCGCTTGCTCAGGCGCACATTTCGTTGTCGCGCCGAACGCTGCGTTGCTCGACGCTCACCGCGTCCGATGCGGGGCGCGTAGTCGCTGCGCCGTAGCCCATTGTCTTACACCCCTTGGCGGGTCGACGGGAACGCTTTCGCGTTCCACTCTTGAAGGCGAAGCTTAAGCGTCCTCCAATTTTTTATTGGTCGTACTCGTTCGGGGAAGGTGTAGAAGGTATGCGGCTGCGAAGATTGCGAGGGTCAAGCCAAGCTGTCGCATAAACGCACCTTCGGGCGCTCTAATTCCTTCGTGTGTTTACGTAACCGACGGCGTAGACGCCTGGTGAATAACGCCGCCTGGCGTTGCCCTGCTGCGAGTCTATCAGAGTCGACAAGATGGAAAATTCGACAGCATGGCCAAATTTGGCAGTGCCCATTGGCGCCTTTATGTACATTGTCGAACGCCGCCGTACAGTGAAGTTCGCCATCTTGTCATCACTGATTGGCTTGCAGGGCGGCTACGGCCTCTCTGATTGGCTCAAAAATGCCAACATGGCGGCATTTGACGTTGTCCGGAATAACACCTTCAGACAGCCATTCCCGCGGGCCGTTTTGAAAAGATGAGCTGAGATGAGCTATAGGCTGTAGCAACAGACCAATTTCACCGCGTTCAGAGCGCATGCGCGTAAGCATTGCGGGCGCTATGATGACAGAAGTCCTCAAAGCTTTCTCGCTATACTTGGTTTCCAAGGCAACATCGAGAGGAATACCGAGAGTGCCACGGTGGATTTTCGCCGCGTATTTTAAAGAGAAATTGTGGAATGCATCTTCTAAACTAATCTCCGTTCGTCGAATTTTTTTTTTAATTCTCTCATGCCGGGGGTCTTTTAGATATCTAGTGTCAAGCGGGATTGTCATAGTACAAACGCAGCACGCTTCTTACCACAGCTGCCCTTCAGCCCACTAAAGACTGCCGTATACTACCGGCATGCTTTGCGGCCTCGGCAGCGTAGTCAATCTCGTCGTGAAATCTGTCTGTCCTTTCGAGCCTTATTGCACGCTGCACTCAATTAAGAGACGTTGTAAATGGTGGCCGCGGTATGCGATCCTACGGCAACAGTGACTCGTTCAGCTGCAGAGCGTGGCTTCGATCGCGTCTGCTTTGGTATGGGCGTCGCGTGGTTGCCTTCCTGAGGGAGGGGGGGGGGGGGCTGCGGCACATGTGGATTGCCGGACCCAAGGCTCTTTGGGTGGCGCGCTCGCGCGTAGCAGCGAGATTGCGGGGGCCGCAAAGCCAAACAGAGAGTCGCGCACAAGAGCTCCTCGACAAGAGAAACGATAGAGCAAAGGGGGTGATTCGGGCACGCCTCGGTAGAAGCACAGAAAATGGAACACTCACAAGAAAGGGAGAGAGAGTACGAATTCGTCAGGCCGTGAGGGAGGCCGCTATCGCGACCGCGCGTATAGCCAGCCTTAGCATCATCAGCAGATTGCCGCGTCCGCTGACATATGTAAGATTCTTCGGGCTTCTGACCTCGTGTCGCTGACGGTATCATATTGGTGTGGCAGCTTGGATTGATATGTTTTTGACGAGGTTGCGTGTCTACGCTACTATCATCTCTACCCCGGGATTGGTCTGGCTTCGTTTCTATGTTTCTTTTTTTTTTTTGACAACGCGACGCGGCTATTTCTAACCGCCCGGGTCTGTAGCCCAAAGCAGTCGTGTTTCCGAAGTCTTCCAGCGCCCACGCTCGCTGGTGACCAATCGCGTCGTGCTCTACAGTTACGCCAGTGGTCACGATGGCAGTGCGTAGTGGCAGCATTTCTGGATTCACTTAAAAGCGGCGCGCTTGCAAGTTGCAACGGTGATAGGGTCACTGTGCCGAACATCATCTGCTATCAGCTTTCTGAAAAATCGATTTGGCTTTTACGAGAGCATCTGGATCCGTATGTGTTATTGGGCTTCCAACAGCGTCAATAGCGGGGCTCTTGTGGTGCCTGTGCAAAATCTTCCGGAAGTACTCGAGCTGTTGTCATAGGCTGTTACTGCGTGCATTTGCTGCGGACATCTCCCGGGCTGCAGCACCAAGCCTCTGCGTAGGCGACCGCTGTGTCGGCTGGAGTTGAAGTCGATCATTCGTATAATACGCTTCGTGGTTCCGCCCTCCGATAAAACGGCGGCTTCGCGGCGATCATTTTCGGCTGGTATGTCGACTTCCTCGTGACGGAACTGCAGGTTGGTCCAATGTTTTCGTTTTCTTTATCAGCGTTATATAGCCCCTTGTAAGACGTGACCCTCAATGCGTCGCTCCAAAGCGATGACGCTATCAATAGCTGACCATCGCCGGCCAATTGCTACCGTTGCCCTCACAGTCTGGGGACTAGCCACAGCACGGAATAAGCGTTCGGTGTTCAATTTTAACCGTCGTGATCTAACGGCCGTTGATTGATTAGGTTTTACGTCCCGAAGCAGCACAAGGGCTAGCACAAGTAGGCGCGGTAGGGAAGGGTTCCGCCTTAAATTAGTCGACCTCGAGTTCTTTAACGTGCACCCGATGCTCGGAACACGAGCCTTCTTTTTTTTTCGTCCCCTTCGCTGTGTGGCCCCCTCGTACAGGTTTCGAACCCTCGCCCTCGTGGTTCAGCAGCGGAACGCCGTTGCCACTGGGTCACCGCGGTGACTGAAACGTCAAGTGATGACCCTTCTGAAAAGTCACGTATAGCTTAGAGAAATGCCGTAACGCTGTCGGCGCAAGAATGGCGGATCGGTGGTGTTTACATGCGACGTATACGGCTGCATGCGCTCGGCGATCGGTGATCGGAATACGTGCCCTATCTGTATGTCACTAGAGTGTTTTAGTTGAGCGTGTTTACGCTCCGCTAAGCAGCTAAGCGGAGCGGAAGCGCGAATGCGCATGCGCCGTAAGCGGGCTACCGGAGCGAGGAACACGGTCCGCTTAGACGCTGCCTGAGCGGAGCGTGCTGCGCAGCGCGTTGGCTAGCGTTGGCACCATAAAGGATTAGATTGGCTGCAAAAAGCAAGCGCGCTGGCTATTACGTGGCGTTCCCCAAGACGGCGCTTTAATTTCCATTGGATAAAATGGACCGGTAACGCATTATAAGCGCACGTCTAGAAAATTCATGGAGAAATAAGTTTATATATATATATATATATATATATATATATATATATATATATATATATATATATATATATATATATATATATATATATATATATTACACACACACACACGTTTTACTGTATAAGGGTGATCAATAGGTGTTTTTATTTTCTTTCATTACCCTGAATTTGGCCAGGGGGCGCTGCAACTGCGAAAGGTCCGCTCCGCTGTATACGTTAAACGTAGGACTAAAACGTGGAAATCGCCCACCGCTCCACAATGCAATTTTGTGACCGATCGCGACGACCGCCCGTTTTTCACGAACCGCCTGCATGCGGTGCGGCGTGCGGCGATGGGCGGTTTGAGCGTAAATCGGCCCTTACAGCTCGGAGCGGAGCGTACCGTAAAGACGCTCACCTAAAACACTCTGCTGTGCTTGCTATAGGTTAAACTTCGCAACGTCGCGACGATGCTTTAAGACCCCCCTCCCCCAGAAATGATTTGAGCTGACAGTTCTGACAGCTGTGGTCGAAGCATCAAGATCTGTGCGAACGCAAGGCCCTATAATCAGCGCAAAGTTGGCTTACTATGTGCGCCTTTCCACACAAAATTATTTTCCACGACAGCCGCAGGTGCATCAGTGTGAAGGCAAGCATTTCATTTATTTAGTTTTTTTTTTTCTTTGGGCCGTCGCGGCTCAGTTAAGGTTTTTTTTTCGGAAACTTGCGCAGTTCAGTCGTTGGCTTGTGTAGAATACAGTGTACTCCACGTTGACCAATAAACTAAAACGGTTTAAGCAGATGCCGTCAAAATCCATGACGTCGCGGGGTAGCTGGTGCGGAAACTTAAAGAGGCGACGTCGCCACTCATCCCAGGACCGTGTCCGCGTGCAGGCACAACATCCCGAAGATGGTGCAATGCCGGGCCGGCCCGTGGCGAAGGTAAAGCAGGCTTTAACCACTCCCCATAGGTGGGCCGATCCCGAAGATAGTGCAGCACCAAGGCGACCCGCGGCGGAGGCGCAGTCCGCCATTGAGGGGCCCACATTGCACAGCTTCGCTGGTCATCCTTCTTCACAGAGCGGAAGGACACTGAGTTTTTGCGTCTTTCCTGGCCTTATCAAGCCGCCTGTCGCGGTAAAAGCGCTTTTTGCGCATTGTCTTTTATGCTGGAAGGGTTATTTACTATTACTGCTCAAACTACTTTTCTCGTTGTGCTATTTTATTATACCAAACCGCGGCATTGTTGGAATCAACGAGGGCCAAGTGGGCGAAATTCCTGGCATTCTTATTCTTTTGCAATATGAACTAGCCTGCAATTCAAGCATGCACTAAAGTGTTCCTGTCTATGATCCCCCCCCCCCCCCCCCGGGACATTAACAGACACTGGCACCATGACTCGCATTCATATCACTAGGATTACTACTTCATGATTCACACTTGGACGCCGAGCGCGGGCGGCACTTGCGATCTCGATCGGAGTGTGTATGCGATCCTGACTTAACCCGCGCGCTTGTGTATCTGTGATCCGTCAGTCGATATGCGCAGCCGTACATTAATAACGACCGCTTTAGGAAAGTGGTCGGAAGTTGCGCGTCGTGTCGCATTACGATCAAAAGAAAGGTCGCTTAACGATTTCCGAATCGATTCAGCTGGACTTCAGAGACGCCACGCCACCCCTCCACTCTTCCAAGAAAAAAGAAAAAACGACTCGCGGGGGACTGTCTGCGAGGTGCTTCTAGTGATAGCTGTCTGGTCCTCGGGTCTGTTTCGGTCGCTAGGGCAACGCGCAGCGATGTCCCGTAGTTCGTAACGGACACATCTTGAAGCGCACCGACGCCACACGCAAAAAGAGAACGAAAAAAAAGCACAGCTCAGCGCTTCGCTCACGACTGAACGTTGTTTTTGGGCGCACATTTTCTTCTCGCGCACGTGCAGCAGAGCGTATGTACCAATTAGCCCGATTCGCCATTTTGTCCATAGTGCTTGCCCCTTTTCTATGTAAATTCAATGCAGTCGTCCCTGCAACCTCACATTGAACGTGAATGCTTTACTTGCTGCATCGATGGAGGCGAAATGCGAAAACACCCGTGTGCTTAGATTTAGGTGCACGTTAAAGAACCCCAGGTGGTCAGAATTTCCGGAGTCCTCCACTACGGCGTGCCTCATAATCAGAAAGTGGTTTTGGCACGTAAAACCCCAAATATTATTATTATTATTACTTGCTGCAGTATAGATCACCGTAGCCATGGCCTTCTGCTGCTGAGCGAGGTGTCACGGTTGGTTGGTCGGTCCCTTTAAAGGGTTACTGACAGGACAGCGTAAGAGCGCCCTAACTAGTTCACTGCAACACTTGTTTTTTACGAAGCAGCTGTAGTTTCGGTAACGCGGAATATGGTTTCCTACAAAAATTATTAGAGGGAGGTCTGGCAGTAGTCTCCCGGACAGTGTGGCGGTTCCGCTAACACGGGGGTGCTATTGTCGAATTCCGTCACCTTGTCAGCTCTGATTGGCCCAGAGGGCTGCTACGGCGCCTCCGATTGGCCCAAAATGGCGCCATTACAGAATTCTACAATATGGCGGAGCCCCGAATAGCGCCCATAGGAACAGGCAGTACGTTGGTTTGCCCATGCACTTTGTCCTTTTGAATTCGAACATGCTTTGTGGCTTTAGAACATGATCAGTTTCGATGGCATATGGCGTTATAGAAATGCAACAATTCTCGATAATTATACTTGCCCCCGGAAACCTATTGAATTGAGATGTTGACAAAAACTTTTGGTAGTGAATTTTGAAATACGAGGTGGTTTTGACCAAATGCAGACAGATTAACGGTAATAAATAATGGCACAAGAACATCTGAAGCCAAAAGCATGGAGATTAGACAAATGCACATACAGTCCACTACTGCTACGGTAGCTCAGCGGTCGCTGTGCCTGAGTGCCCTCTAATAGATTTTGCAGGAAACTGTGCTATACAACTTCGGAGTCAGAGAGACAGAAATAGGGAAGTGGATGGAGGTACGCAAAGGAATACTATTTTCTTCATAACAACTGCTATAGTGTGAAACATAGTAAGACATTACAAATTGAATGCAACTGGCCTTGTGCAATCTAAACAGCACTGCGGACATTACTACGAAGCTTACTACTAGGGCTTACTACGTAGGTTACGACTGTTCATATTCAGGGTCACATAGTCTGAAATGGGAAAGTGGTTGGAGGCATGCGAACAAATGCCATCGTAATCGCAAGGTTGATCACGATCAGCTCGCTTGGCATTTGAGTCTGGAGGAAAGTGGCTTAGGTGGGTGGTGTGGTCTAGCTCTCTAAGTTTCAAGACGGCGCCGTTTTTCCTTTCCCACTCCCCTCCTCCTCTAATCAATCTCCTTCGTGGAGCACCGCCATGCAACCTGTCACCACTCAATCAAAAATATAGCTTCTAGTTTGTGTCGTACTGCATGTATTATCAGTCCTCGTTTTGAAACTGCATTCCGCGCAGTAATTATTTATTTTCACGCGTGTGTTCCCGTAAGCCGTGCTTTACATGAGGAAATAAAAACCGGTCGAAATGCCGCGCGACCGCACTTAGCCAATCACGGACGGGCAATGGCGGGAGAGCGCGAGGATGAGGAGGACAACGGCTTGATGAAAGAATGACGCTACCACGAGACTTGTCTATAGGGACCTTAGTATGGTCAGCCCGTGTGCACTAACTTGCGCGCACGAAAAAGTTTGAGATGGCAAGAAAAGTCGACCGGAAAGAAGTACACACTTGTCTATGGGCGAATATTAGGGAAGCCTTGATTCAGGTTTGATTAAGGATAATTCCGTTGTTCGTCCACTGTTGACTTCCAACTCCCTATGAACTTTTCGTATTGCTTGTATTTGTCCAGTCATCACGTGCTGGTGGAAGGGGGAGGGATAAGAGGAACGGGGCGCTTGTCGACGAAGAGAGGGAAGATGCCCGAGAGCACGACCTACACTTGTACTCAAAGCATGCCGTTCAAAACCGCACTCTTTGAGGGAGAAGAAGAAGAAAGGAAAGGTGGGGAAGTTAGCTGGGTCGCAACTGGTTTGCTACCCTACACAGAAGAGGCGGGAAGAAAATGCAGAGGTATAAGAGGCGGTGCGCGCGTGCGCACAAAACGTTCGAAGTCAAGAAGGTGGTCGCACACAGCGCAGTCCGCAGGCTCCGGCGGCTTTGCGTCTGTGGTCTCAATATCATTTGCGAACCCTTTGTCGTCCAGCTGATTTAAAACAACGCGCAATGCTCTTTGAAAAAAAAAAATGTAGTAGCGCCTCGAAAGTCTGAAAAACTAGATAAACAGACCCCCGCCGTAGGCCCAAAATAATGCGCGCTCTCAGTTGCCGTCACGCTCTCAAGCAAGAGCCAACGTGTGTCGATCGCGCACGTTATGCAAAATGTCCGTGTTGTCAGCCCCCTTCATTCGAACTGTCGCTTTGACTTGTTGGGTTGGTGCCGTTGTACGTAAGGGCGCTACGCACGTCGTGTGCGTCTTTTTGTTCAATATATTTTTTATTAGCGCTGCCGTTGTGTACGTTGCGTTGTATTTAGTGTCTCGCGTGCGTTGTTCGGGACATACATGCTAGTCCTTTCTGACAGGACTAGTTTCTCAACAGAGGCTACCTGCATATCTGTAGAATAACATTTTCTCCTCGCGAGACGAAGAGTATCCGACGCGGTATCAGTGCCGCGGCATCACCATATCATATCATGTCAACAATAAGTGTCGAACGTATTACTTTATATCCTTTCTTGCCGCTGTTAAGAGAGCGCTTCCAGCAAAAAAAGTCTGCCCCGTTGTCTTCTGCTCGGTCGTTCCTTGTGTTTGCGTACGTGTGTCAACGTGTCAGCTACTGAAGGCTCAGTCAAGCTCTTGGGTAGCAGCTTGCGAGGGATTTTTCATCCGATCGTCACAAGCGCACGAGAAGGTGTATGCGTATCGTGGTGAAACATTGCGGGAACCGAGTAGGCCTTGCGTACATACTGGTGATAGCCATAAAAAGTCAAGGCCTGTAATGAATCGCCAAATTTTCAGATCAACCTCGAATTAAACACCCAGGCTGTCGTGCCGTACGGCCGCTACGACAGCCTGTAGAGAGAGAGCCTTCAATAACGTTTCTGTCTACACCTAAGCTTATCCACACTTGAGTGAGCTCCGAGAGTTTGGATATTGCGAATTCTCGGATATTGCGATATATTGCATTTTCCAATCTTTGCGGTACTTTAGAGGTTCGCTTTCCGACGACGCTGTTCTTGGGGCATGCCTGCTAACAGTTTGGACGTGTACATCTGCTAAGTATTCTTTTACCTTCTCGTTAAACCTTGTCTTATAACAGTATTTGTCCATTGTTCTGCGCAGCTTCCCGTTCCAGTCGAGATGCTTCGCCACTTCCACCGGGTGCTGGTCACCTGCATGGTGTTCCTCTGCTTATCTCTCCTCGGAATTGTGTTCGTCACAACCAGGTACATACTTGGCACTTAAAGAGGCCGCGGTTGTTGTCCATGGCAGCGATAGATACTACACTGGCAGTGTCAGGGAATACCTTACAAAATTCATCACTTAACCAAAGAGTAACAATAAACGTATATTTTGTGTCTTGGTTTTGTAAAAGCTTCCGCTGTGGTAGGCTTTCGGAGTTCTGCGACAATTGTTTTTTAAAAGAGAGCGCTGTGGCTTGCTTGCAGATGAGCGCTTGCGATAACGGTTGTTAGAAATTTTATAACGACAGAGACAAAGGTAAAGAGACGGCTGGATCGCGCGCGGAGGTTTTGGGAGATATCATGCTGTAAAAAGCCAGTAGAGGTCGAGAACGTGTATATTCGACGAAATTCATGAAACATTAAAAACTGCCACGGATGCAAGATCAGGGGTATGAAAGCTGCGACATTTCGCGAGATCGGGACTTGCCGAGCCCCGATAATTTGAATATTGAATCCCGGCCACGGTGGCCGCATTTCGATGGGGACGAAATGCGAAAACACCCCTGTACTTCGATTTAAGTGCGCGTTAAGGAACCCCTGGTGGTCCAAATTATTTCGTAGTCCCCAACTACGGCGCGCCTCAAAATCAACTCGTGGTTTTGGCGTGTGAAACCCCATAATTCGGATATTACGATAGTTCGGATATTGCGAAACATTAATTATAACGGAAGATAAGCGAAGCGCCTCGAAAGATTTGCGCATCAAATAGCGATGGGAGTGGGGAGGCGGCCGGGCTGATGGTTCCTAGCGATGTTCAAGGACTGCAAGAGGGGATCATTTTGCTCCCGTGACCGTCGTCGCGTGCTCCTCTTCGCAGGTCGCGTATGCAGGAGCAGTACGCCCCCCAGGCGCTGCTCACGGACAACGGCTCGGAGCCGTGCGAGCCGCGCAAGAACATCGTCTTCCTGAAGACGCACAAGTGCGCCAGCTCCACGGTGATGAACATCTTCCTGCGGTTCGGCACCGAGCACGAGCTGAACTTCGTGCTGCCGAAGTCGCAGCACACCCACTACCTGGGCCACCCGGATCCCTTCAACCGGCGGCTGGTGGCCAACGTCAGCGCCTACAACATGACGTACAACATCCTCACCCACCACACGCGCTACAACGGCAAGGAGATACACGCGCTCATGCCGGCGGACAGCGTCTACGTCACCATCCTGCGAAGGTATAATTGCCGGTGGCGCCGTCGCTGCAACAGAGAGGGTTTTAGCCAACCGCAACGAGTGGTGTCCGAAACATGGCGTCAGCGACGTGTTTCCGGCTCCCGAATCGCTTCCGGCGCGTGCAGCTAGCAAAGGCATGGCCTTCGAGATCTGTGCTTTTTTTATTATTATTACTCGGAGGCAATCGTCGCTGGGGCGATGATTGGTGCACCAACTACTGGTGCTATAGCACCATTAGTTGCGGCAGGAGGCATAAAGAGACGGTTACTTACTCCACGTGCATCGTGGTGCTGTTTCAGTATCCAATTGGGGTATGCAAGAATCGATTCTCAAGAATTGAACTTTGACCTCCATTTTCATTTCTCATAGCCGACGCGTCACTGCGAAATTAACGAAAATAAACATTTCACAGAATCATCTTTCAATCTAAACTGAAATCGTACGTGTTTCTCTTTAGTGCCCCTTCAAAGAGACACAAAGAAAATCTGTAAACCAGTCTAGGTTGTTATCGTCTTGGCATTTCGTTGGCAGAAAATGGGTCCCATTGGAAAACGATTCTGTCGCGGCCGTAACTTATTTTCCAACTTTTAAGCGCCCGGACCTCGGGCGAAGATGGCTTCATTCTATGAGGCCACGAATTTGTTTGTCTCTACGGATCTGGGCGTTGTTCTCAAGTAAAAAATAAACAAGACTGGCCACGTTCAGCTTTAAGTTTCCGATCGTAATTCACTACCGTGTTTAACTGCAATTAAACATTATGCGCGATTAACTGACCTTTATGAAACATTTGTTCAAGCGCACAAATAAATACGGAGGAGCAGAGAAGGACAACAAGAACGCCGGTTGATCCGGCGTCCTTGTTGTCCTTCTCTGCTCATCCGTGTTGATGTGTGGGCTGGAACAAATGTTTCGCAATGCTATTCTCAACCAACTGTCCCACCTGTCCACGCTTAGCTATAACTGACCTTTGCCAGACAGTACCGACCTTCGACGTCACGGTTGTTCTGGGAATTTTTCTGGTGGGGTGGTCACCGGTCTCTGAAGTCGTTTTGTGAAACAGAATCTTTCTGAAAATTTTTAACACATTGCTAACGAAATTCAATTTATTGTGAATTCGAATGACGACGTGTTCGTGAGGAGGCCCGTATCGTATTGGAACTGGTTCCACCTTCACGCAGACGTATATAGTTGACTCACTTCCCCGTTCAGTGCTTGAGAGATCAGTGATCTGGACCGCTTCGTTTAATTTGCGCTCGCAGTTAGAAGACTTCGGCGGCCTACGTGAGATGTTCTTTGACGTGCGGTCTTTCGACACGCAGCGTTTCCCCAACGGTCCGGAGTAGCCGAAGAAATAGTTATACGCCTGTTGGTTGCGTTCGTTCGGGACCCCGAATTGGTGGACGTTTGGTGAAGCACGCGTATGCTCCAGCCGGAACGAGTGCCGGCCAAGCACGCCAGTCTATAACCGGACCTGCTGCAACGCCATCGCCACTAACTATATTGCCGTTTAAAGGTTACGTCTACCAGTCTTGCTCCGCTTAATGCTTTCCCCTATGGGAGGCGCCGCGAAGACGTAGCCGTCGTAGCCGCGGTTTATTTAGGCCGGCCAGCCATGGTGCAGCGCGATCTCGGGTGCGGCCGACACCGCGGCCGCTCAGGTCAGGCGCGCCAGCGCGTTCTATTCTTGCGCTACCTGCACGTGAGCCCACCTTCTTCTTCGCCTGCTCTGGAGGCGATAGTCGCGCCGCTACACCTTCAAGCGTTCCGCTGATACTGGATATTGTTTACTAAAGTGACACAACAGTTTTATTGTTCCACAGCCGCCTTACATGTAACATTTATTCCCCGAGGTTCCCGGAGTAGTCCTTCAGTCGTACCTGCCAACTCTCCTGAAGTATCCGTAAAGCTTTGCGAATTTGAGCTTGTTTTATTATTTTACGAAAAATAAATTCCGTTCGCGAAAAACGTTTCGCTCCTCGATTCCTGATCCTACCAGTGGAGGTCTTATGATCGTGGAGAGAGAGAGAGAGAAACTTTATTTGGTTTCTTCAAGGATTTAGCGTCTCGAGGTCTCCGTCGTCTTCTTGGGCGCCGGCGACTTGGAGCCTCTTCCGGCAAGGGTGGGCCCCCTATTCCAGGGCTCCACTGAGCCTAGCTACCTCACTGGCGTGCTAATTCTCGTGGAATTACACGAGAATGGTGCTTGCTTCGAGCAAGTTTGCGCAGACATGCTCCAGAAGCAGGCGTAATCAGCAGTGTCGCTGGAAAGGTCACCCTGACCAAAAAATTATTGTGTTGCTCTTCAGTCTCTCCAGTTTCAAATTTGCTGATGTTTGTGTACTGTGCCTAAAAGGCACGACATAAGAACAGCGGTAACCGTTAAATGACCTTTAGTAAAGTGCGTGTGTATCCCACAAAAGGTATGTGGTTGGAGAACGCTTAACAAAAAATAGGCGTACTATCACCCCCTACCTCTTCTCCTGTCCACCGCAGTCGCGTCCGCGATATTTTCATTTTAAAAGGAATTTTACGAGTTTTAAAAGTTGGCAGGCCCAAGTTCCGGAACCTCGTTTCTCTGCCATTTGATTTGCCTAACACTGTCCACAAATTCCTTGACCCCGCAGGCCGGACACCCTGTTCGAGTCACTCTACTCGTACTGCAACCTGGCGTCGGTATTCAAGAGGAACCTGACCACGTTCGTGCGGGACCGCAACTTGACCGCCTATCTCTCCCGGCACCGCGTGATCGAGAAACGCGTCGGGCTCAACCAGATGACCTTCGACCTCGGCTTCAACGGGCCCTTCGACTCCGAGCAGGCCGTCGCCAAGTTCATCGGGGAGATCGCCTCCGCGTTCGACTTGGTCATGCTCGCCGAGAGGTTGGACGAGTCCCTGGTCCTCCTCAAGCACCTGCTCTGCTGGAACACCACGGACATGGTGGCGCTCAAGCTCAACTCGAGGTACGTCCGTGGCTTGGCCGTGTCGCGCATTGAGGACGAGTAATTAGTTACGCTTATGATTGTTACAGCTTGAGGAAGCGAGGGAGGCAGTGGTATGAGAGGCCTAAGACGTCGATTAGGGATGAAACTGCGCAAATTAAAAGGTGGTTTGGAAGGGGGGGAGGGGATGGAAGTGCGCGTGAATGAGGTTTCTTGCCCTTTGTTACAACGAAGAAGGCGTGCCCACAAATGTTGTGGCGTAATCCTACCTTGTGAACAAGCAGCGCTTATTAACGAGGCTGATATGGTTGCTTACGAAAGCGGCGTAAACTCGAGAACGATCAGCGCTCGCGAACGAGATTTACCGGCGAATTGTGCTCGCTCGGCCGCGAACGAGGCGCTTGCCACCCATATCTGAAGTTCGCCCACGAGATTGACACGCTCAATGGAGAGCTATAGTTTTCCTCTTCTTTTTGTTTAAACGTTGCTAAACTTTCCTGCAATCTAGTGAGTGAAAGCCACATTCTTTGGCTGCCATAACAAAGCGTCAAGGATCCACAAACGAGCGTTTCGGTCTGCGCTCGTTGAATGTATGAATTCGCCAAAAGCGTCAACTCATCGCCCAGAAAGCGATGCATCCGTATGCTGTAAAGGTATTGCCGAGCCAGTAGGTTTGAAGTACAGTAAGCCCTCGTTAACTCGGAACTCTGATATCTCGAAACATCGGTTAAGTCGAATTTTTATTTTCTTGGCTCGATGTCAACTTAATGTAATTTTTTCGCCTCTTATCTCGGTATGCTTTTTGCGCCGTACTCCGGATATGTCGAAATCACGAATGCGAAAATGTCGGGAAAAAAATCCATTACGCCAAGGTTCCTGCCCTTTGTGCGCAGCTGCGATATCGCCAAAAGTATGCAGAAACTTCACTGGAGTTGTCTAAGTGTGCTTAAGCAGAACCCCGAACTTCAAGTTGGCCCATCCCCAAATTTCAGCTGGCCTACCTCTATTATAGGCTTCCCCATGCATTTTCTATGGATCCCTATATCCTATCTGCATGCATAAATCTGATCGTATGAGTTTCTCTGATCATTATTTTTGTTTAACTTGTTCGTTATCGCGTATAAAGCTACCAATCTTCTACATTTACACTACTATAACGATTAAATGTCCTAACTTCTCAAATTACGCGTTTTGTTTGTGCAGATACAAGGCAATACACTTTTCGCGTGACAAATTTTGTTGGCGTACTCGCCAGAGAATGCTTACGCATTAAAAGGGACATGACCGCAAGTTTGTAGCCAATTCCGCCTCATTCTACGCCCTTCTAATTATCCGCCGTTCATAGCCGACTGAAATCTCATTGACAATTCCGGCTGAGCCTCGCTATGACTTAGCACGATAAGGTATGGACGTGTCCTCCGCAGCATGCATGATCACGTGTCCGCGAAGCGTTGTCAGTTTGCTTACCCGCGATTTTGTAGCGATAGCCTTTTCGATGCTGTTTCTTGTCACGCTTCGTCAGCAGTCATAGCGATGCTCCGCCAGCGTTATCAATGGGATAAGCCAGCCGATAAAAGTGGATGAAACAGTTACATATATGATCGAGCGGAAGGCATGGCTACAATACCGCGGCCCTAGGACGCCATTACCGGTCGATTACTTTTTTTATTGCGAAATATGTGGTCACACCAGGTGCAATTCCGACGCCGTCGTCGTCGCCGTGGTGTTAAAATCCAAGAGCGATAACATCGTCGCCTCGCACCGTATGCTGTATGTGCGAGTGAAAACGTGCGAGAGTGAGCCGACGATGGTGTCTGTCTCGTGTGCGCAAGGGAGGAAAGCGGAGAGGAAGCGCGCCGTCTTCCATCGCGCGCGAAGCACCCAGGAGGGGGGTGTGCTACCTACTCCGGCGGCGGCTGTGCATGGCGCGGCCGCGCGGACCCTCTATTGATAAGCGATCTGCGACGGGGTAGCTGATAACTTCGTGTGCGCTGTGTTCTCGCCGTTTAGTTTGCGTTGAAGCGAGAAGTACCGCGAAGGTGAATTGGCTCGCTGCTGCTGCCGCGCTTTCTCCCCCGTTTTGACAGTGAGTTTGCGCGGTCATCGAGTGAGATGTGTCCGTGTTCGCTTGTGCGCGCGTGACACCATGCTTGTTAATTTAGTTAGTAAGCGAACGTTTACAAGTCTATACGGACGATAAAACTACTATTCTCACTTCGTATAGCCAGCTACTAATTTGCTATCGCAATCGATGCTTCGCCTTTCGGGCGAAAGTGCGACTTTTCTTCTGGGATACGTGCGTGCACTTTCGTGATATTTCGCGTGACAGACTTTGGACGTGTCGATAGGCTAGTGTGCTGTTACCACTACGAAATAGACGGTAACCATAGGCTATAAGTTGCAGAGAACCTACGGCGTTCACCAGAAAGTGCTGTTGAGCATCTACATAAGCTGTTGTCATACATTGTAGTCACATTAAGTGTGCCTAAAACTCACTTGGTCACATGTTTTCCAGGTACAGCGCCTACAAGGAACGCCTTTCGAACGAAACCATCGAGCACCTGCTCCGGCTGAACTCTGCGGACTGGCAGCTTTACAAGTACTTCTCCAAGGTCTTCGACGACAAGGTCAAGGCCTTCGGCGTGGACAGAATGGCCGAAGAGGTCAAGGAACTGCAAGCGGCGCAAAGGGAGTACTACGGTCGCTGCGTCATGGCCGAAGGGTCGATGGAGAAGCTCTCCACGTATTTCAAGCGCAAGGACGTCGTGGCCTTCAAGTCCAAGGACAAGAGCCGGCTGTGCCGCAGCCTCACCTTCAGCGAGCTCGAGTTCCACGAAGAGGTCAAGAAGATCCAAGAAGCCAGGATTCGGCAATACTTAGCGCGCCAGAAGCGAGCGCAGTTACCCAAGCGCGTCGCTAAAGACGTCGCGTCTGACGTGACCAAGTTTCAACGGCCGGTAGCCAATGGAAGGTGACTTCTTTGCAGACGTCTATTTATAAAGTGCCTGCGGCGAAAGTAGGACGTGAAACCTTCATGTGAAAGCGCGGGGTGCACTCCCTGGACTTGCGAATTTCTGTGGCGTGCGCGGTGGCAGACGATTGTTTAGTTTTGGTCTGCACCTTCTGCAAGATCTTCGCCTGGACTATTACACGTGCGGTGCCTTTAGGGAATACGCAGCAGCAGACGACGTTCTCGTTTTTCGTCTGCAAGTTGTGCAACATGATTATCGGTCTGCCCTGCGCAGGGATATTTGTGGACGATAGACCTTGTGCCTTTATGAGAATGTGAAGTGTTAGAAGACGCTTTTTACTTTTTTTGTCTGCAAGCTCGGTAACCTATTTGTCTCGCTTGATCCGCCTGCGCATTTTTGTTAAGTGCGGAAGCAAACGTTTCGTCAGCGGGCACTGCAACATATTCGCCTGCAGGCTCGCCGTTTACAGCTACGGACCTCGCCCAGCGAAGACACGTCGTTCCTTTGTGGCACATGTGTCATTACGAACAGTCAGTGCCTTTTACTGCTCGACTGTGGGTCGCTTCGGTCGCTGTGCAGTGTTCTGCGCTGGCTGTAGAATTTATATATGGGGACTTGAGACCAGCGCGATGTTACTAGGAGCGAGTGCTTCGTACTTAACGCTCCTGGGCCGAGAATTTACGAAGTGCGCGCGCACTTCTTGTGATAACCGTTGTGATAACAGCCTTCGAGGCCTTATCGAACAAGTCAGATATCTTATGGACAATATGCGACGTATCGTACTCGTTACCTTTCTTTTTGTCTATTTGCCGTGAAGATCACTACATCGTTCACTAACGCTGCACCTATTCGGCTCGCATTCCTATTTTTATGCGTGCCTTTTAGCTGTCTCTTCTTAATATGTCCAAACGCTTCCTGTCATACTCTCATCTTAGGTGTCGCTATTGTTCTTGGAAAGGAACTCTGAAGTCCACTTATTATGAAAGTGGTAGCAGTCCGGCTGTTTGATCTGGATGCGATAGGACAACACCTGCTAGGTGCTAGGTAACTTCCAGGTCCGCGCGTCACGTGACGTATTATCAACAAGCAATGCGCCGACTTTGCCATTCACAAAGCGTGATTATAGCGCGACATATTATACGAAGCTTCGCCGTCGCCGACGTGCAGCTTTGAATGCGCAGGTTGTCAGCCTCCCTAGATGACGTCACGTGACGTCACGCCGTAATTCTTCACGTCACGAGTTATACCACCAGGTTCTTCACGGGCTCGGCGTCGGCGGGCGTGCGCACAACAGCTTTCTTCATTTACATGTATGCAGAGTGTTTTAAAGCCCAAACTGTAATCGAACGTCGCGGTCGGCTGTTACTCTACGCTCCGCGTACACAAGCGTGTACAATCGCCACTCAATAACGCAGTCGACTAAGGACAGAGCGGGACCTATCTCAACGCGTGGCACAGATCACGAAACTGCCGAGAGCAAGAACTACATAGTGTCGATCTGGTCGGACTAGTCTCCCTTGTGGGCAGTCTGGTACACAGTTATCGCTAGCAAACAATTCGTTATCTTTCTGACAGGTGAATAGCTGACGAGGACAAAATTCGAATTTATAGAAAGCGCCTTATCCTTGCGCCTAACCACATTACGGAGTGGACACTTGCTCGGTACACTTGTCGTTTGCAACACTACGATTTCGCCAATGTGTTCGCCGAACACCCGTGCTAATTCTCTTCACCGACGTCGTTTTGTCTAGAGTGTGTTACAGCCACAACATTCGTTCCTGCGGAGCCAGAATTGGCAGTCGTACTCATGGCCGAAAATTTTTCCACTAATCGTCCCAAATTTCGGTGCAGTTTTCTTGGAAGCTTGACTCTCAGCATGTGAGGTTCACCGAACCACTGTAGGCGAGAGGATGAACAGGGAAGAAATAAGTCGTACGAACATTATGTCCCGGACTGCAACCGGAGTCTGGGAGCTCGCAACCGTGACTTGCAGCCTTTGTGTTGTGCCGACAGTATACGCACACACCTGATGGTACACGAGCACAGTACAATTGACGCCTATTGCTCTCGTATTGTCACCGCTCTGCGTTTTGCATTGTAAACGTCGGTCCACTAGCATGACGTCACGGCTTTTTTTAGCTCGCAGACCTTATCTTACCTGGGAGACGTTGATCACACGTTGGGCGATGCTCGCCGAACCGTGGCGTTGATTACATTTATTGCCGCCCATGTCAGCGGTGTACTAGTAGATAGTGATTTTGTTATTTGTGAGCTGTGTTGAATTCGGCAATGTTTTGTGTTTGTTTGTTTGTTTGTTTGTTTGTTTGTTTGTTATTGAGATGGATGCGAGTGATGCGCAAATGTTTATGTGTGTCGGATTTGTATATTACGAATTTTTTGAAACACTCAGATCTGTGGATCTCGCGAGAAATCCCGTGGTGTGGAGGTCTTGTCCTATCGTGTGAGCGCCTGCAGTTTCTCCGCTACCGTTTCCACTTAGCGCAGGCGCTATAAATAGGAAAAACCGGAAATGCTTAGCGTAAATCGCAAGAGAGGTACAGAGTTTAAAAGCATCACCTCATCACCAGAGCTCGATGTCTGTCACCGTGGATACTCCTGACGCAGCTGTTCAGCGGCAGCACGTAGTCCTCGTATTGTACACCCTTTAGAGTGTAATTTCGCCACAGAACAGTAACCTTCAATAACAGCCTTCGCGTGGCGTCCCTTTCAAGAAAGTGCCGGGAGCGGAGGATTACAGAAAGGAAACGTCGCACACCGTTGATGACGATTGTCACAAAGTTACACCCGAAAGGGTGTCCTAATTTCGAGGTCAAAGAACAAAGGGAGCGCCCGCAACTACCCTTGTGAGGGTATAGCTCTTGTGTTGCGCTCCATTTTATTTCGAGGAGCACGAGAACTCCGTTTCGGAGAGCCTTCGCACTCTCGCTTTGGTGTGCACAGGTAGCGTGAACTTTACCGAGCAAGGGGTGCGAATGTTCTCGAGAACGGAGTCATCGGAGTCGTTTCCAGAACACCGTTTTTTGCTAGAGTGTACATTTAGCCACGCTGCATCGTGGTCTTGTGCTATATCGCGTTCACGAAGTCATCGCGGTTCTCATGCCGTCTGTGCGGGTACCGATTGGTACTTATGTAGCCCAGCATGCACTGTAGGATGATAGCTGTGTGAGCGTTTCACGGTTGAAAACTCTATACGACGTACGGTACAAAAGTATGGGCATTAGTTTATCACCGCTTCTGCATTAATAGTTATTCCGTGGTTTGGTATACTTGGCGATATCTGTGAATACTGTGTTTGGCTGCGAACGAGAATTCTATTGAGCAGCTTGCCTTTCGAGCTCGACCAAAGAGCGTGGTGCCTTTAGTGTACTGTAGAAAACCTAGTCAGATCAAGTAAGGGATCGAACAAGCTGCATTGCGACTCGCAACAATCAAGCACGAGAATCGTACCTTTTAGCCCATCGCTCCACTATGTGCGTGTTTATTCAAGACGCGTTCTCTTGCTTTGTTGTTATTCTCTTTGAAAAGTGCGCCAGTTCCTGCATTATTTAACGTCACGTGATTCGGGTCGAGCTGGCAGTTTGCGAAAAAAAAGTAACGGTCGAAGTGCAACGAAATTTGGTCGTTCCTGTACATCGGGATTTCCAGACCTGTTCTGCAGTCCGGACTGTCTCATGTCCTCGACGCACGCTCATTTGTCTGAACATTTGTCTGTCGCCATAGGCATACCTGTTTTTCCTTTCTTTTTTTGCTAAATCTGTGTAGTTCTTTAGTGGGCATTTCATGTTTTTGCGGAGCGTGCATTGTATTGACGTTTTTTTTTTTTGATACTGAGTGTGCGTTTACTCGTTTCAGTGTACATCGCGTCGCTTCGCGCCCTATGCACGTGCTCGCGCATCGCGTACGCATTCTTCGTACACAAATGTTCTTCTACAAATTCAGCAAACGCGTACAGAGATCTGCGGATACCTGTATATATATTTTTTAAACTTTTGCTGACGAACTAATGTGTATTCGAATGTTCTCAGCACTGATGATGCGTATTTTATTGCTTGCTTTCTTTTATCGGTTCGCTCAACTTAGTGTTTGCTAAGCCTAGCTGCGACCTTATAGTGCCTTCGTTCGAGCGATCTCAAACAAGTGTCTCGAACAATAAAGGTTTTTAAACGGCGCACCTATTCGCGTTGATTGAAACCGCGTATATACGCTGGACATTTGACGCTGACTGCCAGAACAGCGTCTACCTCGTTTCTCAACGGTGTTGCGTCTTATCCTTTTTGTGACGCTCACAGCGTCTGCCTCTGTTCAAATGCTACCCGCCGTGGTTGCTTAGTGGCTATGGTGTTGGGCTGCTGAGCACGTGGTCGCGGGATGGAATCCCGGCCACGGCGGCCGCATTTCGATGGGGGCGAAATGCGAAAACACCCGTGTAATTAGATTTAGGCGCACGTTAAAGAACCCCAGGTGGTCGAAATTTCCGGAGCCCCCCACTACGGCGTGCCTCATAATCAGCAAGTGGTTTCGGCACGTAAAACCCCATAATTTATTTATTTGCGAAGTCACGTGTCACCTCGAGCGACGTCACACTGCGGACACCACTACGGAGGCGCACGGGCACGACTACGTAACCGTCCGGCTTGGAGCACGGCGGTCGCGAGGAGAAGGAAAAACGGTGTTCGGTTTGGATTTTCAGGTCTTTCCGCGGCGCGTATACCGATGTAATACTTTGCAGACACGATCGTTATCGCTCAATGTATGCTCTGCGCTTGTCAGCTCAAAATGGCCAGACCCGGTGAGGGGTCCTTTAAAAGAGGCTGTCGATAAACTATAAAGCGATACGACACATGCCATCCGGGTCCGACAATACGTGGTACTTGGCCTTGCGAAACTGGCGTGAAACAATGCTACTACATATCAGGCTATCTGTTACGTATGCCACATCGGGAAGTTATAGAAGAGAGGAATCGCTGACGATACCAAGCTACGCGTTGTCGCACACTCGGCGCTCCTCATTTTTCAACGATTGCGTGGCCAAAGGGGGGCGAACCACAACCCAGAGCTGTCACACATCCTGCCTCGGTTTTTACGGTTCGCAGTCGCCAAAAACTCGTACATCGAAAAGGCATTCCTACAAAGAGACCAGGAGCCTGACCGAGATGTCTTTCGGTTTCTCGGGGCGTCACCCCATGGGGGTGACGCCCCGAGAAATGGCGTCACCCCATGGCGTCACCCAATGGCGTCACCCCATGGGGGTGACGCCATTCCCGTCGGTCAAAAGAAGGACGCCGTCGAATAGTGTCCAGGAGAGGACAACCGGTCCGACTTGCTGGCTCGGGGCGCGTCTGCAAAGTTTCTCTATGAAAGTCGCATCTGGTCTAGCAGACCTGAATGGTTAGCCCAGTCGAGATCAGAGTGGCCTGGAGGATCAGACGAGCGCCCACAGGTAAATGAAGAGCCATAGTGTAATGTGCAACATGTTTTTTTTTTTCTTCAAGCGCCAAGCGAAGTTGACATGCTTGCCGACTTCCGCAAACTGAAGAAGCTGCTGCGTGTCACAGCTTGGATCTTTGGGGGGTTTGTAGGTCGAAGTCGTCTTACGCACTCAATCTGCGGTGAAACGATTTAGACATAAGAGCTCGATAAGGCTGTTCGAGCTGTTCTGGGTCTCTCTCGCTCAATGCGATCTTTTCGGAGGACGTTAGCCATGTTTTCCTCGGAGACGCTGTCGCCGCGGAATTAAAGACCGAGGGACCGGCCAGGGGCGAGGCGTAATTCAGCCACGGTTTTCACCGGTCGGTACAGGGCGTTTTTCTCCGCCGGGGAATAAACAGCCATCACCTTCTCCCACCCCTAGAGGGGCATACCTCTTTTTGGGCAAGAAATTCCTTCCCTCATCGCCAACCAACTCGCCCAGATCACCACTTTGTCTAGGGGCATCCATTTCCTTCCGAGCAGGTGAGGTGTCTCTATCCACAGCTTTCTTTCACCTTGTGAGTCGCATCTCTTGGGCGACGAGGTCGTCGCCTCGAGGAGACAAAGCAATTCCGATGACTCGATATGCTCATTGGCGTCAGCGGGCACCAAGTCGCACTACTGCCCAGCACCGAATTCCGAAGAGAGTATCCTCTTGTAAGTTGCAGGAAGACTTTTCTCCCGAGCTATCCGGAAGCACGATAAAAACTTCCTCAAGGGTGCGGCGGTTAACGTCAGCAAGCACCAAGTCGCATCACGTACTGGATTCGGGAGAGCTAAAATATTCCAGCAGGTTCGTAGCAACGTTACTAGAACACGTTTTATATAGTAGCGTTGATTCGTTGCTAAAGTCTCCTCTGAACTCTTGTTTTTGTCATGGTTTTGCACGTGTGACATTTCGTTTTTTTTTTAGCTCGTTTTGCAGTGCCAGCGACTGTGTCGGAAGTCCTTCGCATTGAGCGGCCGGTGATATGTAAGGCAAGATTTCTTTGCGTAAAGGTCAGATTCTATCTCGACCGTTGATATTGCCGAAATGACACAGAGCGCCACAAAGAACAAACGTGAGGGAGTCGCAGAGGGCTACGTATAGGGTGCACTTTGCGAAATCGTACCCTTGAATCTCTCGAGTTCAGGACAAGACCATGTTTCACGAAATGTCCAAGTGATCCACGATTGTCTCAGTACGCAGCGTGTCTCCCAGAATACTGCTGTAACTGCAGTGCTATGCAGCCAAGTTTCAATGCATTTCGTGTACCACTCGTCATATAGGGTCCGTTTTATATCGATCGCTCGCTATGGCTTTCGCGGATCGGTTCCTGGCAAGCTGTCGTCCTCTTCGCCTTTGCATTCGAATTTCACCATGCTGCAGCAACCATTATAATGTACAAAACTACAGCACATAAACACAACAAAGAAAGGCTGTGCCCGCTGTTCCTTAGACGCACAAGAATCCAGCCCAGTGTAAACGACGCGTTTCAACGTTTGTCCCCATTGTGAGAGCTTTATTATTGGAAACATGCATGCTTTTAAAACCTGTTTACATGTTTGAACTCGACAATAACATTTAAAAAATGAGATGCAAGAAAATACTACAGAATTCGGGTACTCTTATGTTGCGCATGAAATCGGACACTGGGTGGTGTTTACGACTTTCCCCAAATCTTTTCAAAGAAACAATGCAGAAACATAAGCTTTCTTTTCTTTTTCTGCAACATGTTCTACAATAAACTGTACATTTAATTGAATAATAAGCAACAAAACTGAAATTACGAAAAAAAAAGAATTCGCGCGTAAGACAGAACTGATCATGGATATTTCCTTTCGACTAGTAAACCGAACATACTTTGTATTCAGGACGTTTAATTGAATCTAGTTAGCCTATCTAGATGCATGGCATTTAGATTGCGGACAAGTCAAAAGACCTGACGTCACGATTACTTATTAATGTCATCGATTAGACTATAGTTGGTCCTACACGATTCGAAATGCAACAGCGCGATAGTATACAGGTTTGTCTCCGATTAGTGGGGGCACCTCACAAGTATTCGATGTGACGTAACGTGAGAGAAAGAAAAAAGCAATAGCAATTACAGTGCTTTTATTAGACTAATACAGATTTTTTTATTAGCAGCTTGTGAACGTATCGAACGTGGCGTTTTCTTTTTTTTTCAGAAGAGCTTCTAGGCGAGGTGGTCGTGATTTGCTTCTAATAACGTGAGTCTCAGAAGGCTACTCAAGGGAATATTGGTTAACCTTTTTTATTAGTGCCCTGGAGGCAGCTGGTAATTTATATGCGTAATTTTTATAGTATAGTATTGCACCCTCTATAGCACGCCAAATACGGGTATATGTTAAAGTTTTCGAAGCCTTCATTACAAAAAACTGCACTGCTAATGAGCTTCAAGAGAGCATGCTGTTGGCCTGCTTCGTACGTGGTATTCAGAACGGAAAACAGCTCAAAACCAAGGGTAGGAAAGAGCCTGCAGCCTGGATCCATCCAATCTCCGCGCTGAGGCCACTGCGGTACGTGGACCTTCACGGGCAAGCTCACTGATCATAACGGGGGTCATATGAACCTCTTCATTTTCTTTTTCGCTCGAATTCGTTGTGCTCTGTCTATACCCGCGTAATGTTCCGAATAGAGTATCAATCTATTGTGTTTTAGCATAAGATACACTCGTAATTCCTGCATAGCTGAGCACGAGGTCGCGGGATCGAATCCCGGCCATGGCGGCCGCATTTCGATGGAGGCGAAATGCGAAAACACCCTGTGTACTTAGATTTAGGTGCACGTTAAAGATCCCCAGGTGATCGAAATTTCCGGAGTCCTCCACTACGGCGTGCCTCATAATCAGAAAGTGGTTTTGGCACGTTAAACCCCATAATTTAAAAAAAATTCCTGCATAGTCACATCGCCGTATGCCATTGTGCCTTTGCTAGGCAACTCTTCTAAAAGTTATCCTATGTTTCGGATTCAACTACAATGTTGATGAGCAGAGTCTGCAGTCATGCAGCATGTTTTAGCGTCATCAAAACCAACGAACCAGATAGTCCTCGAAAAAAAAGAAAGAGCAGCAACGGTAAGCCCGACGCGACAAGTTATCCGCCGGAAAAGTGGGTGAGTGTTCACCTGAAGAATTATTTTAACCGAAAGAAGGAAACAAAAGAAGTTTTCGAGTGAAATAAAACACGAAAAAGTCGCAGTTTCGCCCGAAAGGCAAAACATCATGTGCGATAGCAAATTTGCATGCATCTATACGAAGTAAGGATATTACTTTTATCGGATGTATAAACTTGTAAACATTCGCTTACTAACTAAACTAACAAGCATGGTGCGCGCGCACACAGGCAGACACGAACAGACCTCACTCGATTACCAGGCACACTCACTGTCAAAACGCTGGAGTGAGAAAAAGCGGATGCAGCAGCGAGGAAATTGACCTTCGTGCTGCCTCTCGCTTGAATGCGAAGTAAGCGGCGAGAACACAGCGCACACGAAACTATCAGCACTCGGCAAACTCTGTCCCCACCGCACACCGCTTTGAGACAGAGCCCGCGCGGCCGTGCTAGACGCAGCCGCCGCCGCCGCCGCAGCAGAACCCCCTCCCCCTCCTCCCCCAGTACCTTGCGCCGCGACGCAAGACGGCGCGCTTCCTCTCCGCTTCCCTCACTTGCGCGCGCACGCGATTGAGCCACCATCGTTGGCTCACCCTCGCACGCTTTCTCCCGCACATACAGCATGATGCGCGCGGCGACGATGTTATCGTCGTTGACGTTATACGGAACGAAGCGGTGGCGCCGACGGCATAAGTGCGCCTGGAGTGTCCGTATAATTGCTGTCGCAATAAAACTCGAAAAGAAATGCGCCGAAGTGCGGGAATATAAAAACCGAGAACGCTGAACCTTACATATACGTAAGGTAATTCATTCTTTCATTAGTCAACAACAGTATTAGTTAGAATATGTAGCGGAGTTGCAAACCGGACGTTACGTTGTACAAGTGTTCTGAGATGTGAGGAATAATAATAATAATAATAATAATAATAATAATAATAATAATAATAATAATAATAATAATAATAATAATAATAATATAAAATAATGATGATGATGATGATAATGTTGATGCATTGAGCGACCTTGGAGCAACAGGACGACGATGTACAGCCGACTTTAGGGAGGATATCACGGAATAAAAGGAAGATTATGAGAGGGGTAATTAAAGCGCCGCCTCCCCCATGACGTACCTGCGATGTGTGACAGCAACATATTTCTTAAACTCCTTCTGATGCCTCTTAAGGTCGCATATTTATATCGTTGTGGCATTATTTGGTTCACCATATTGGAGGCCCAATGCAGTAAGGTAAGCTTAAAACCCCTCTATCCACGCGCCACAGCCGTTTTTTTAGCGCAAACTTCTATTGATGGTCTTTAGGCAAATTTATTTCACATGCAGCGAATTCAATATGAGTCAAGCTGCCTATATATCGCCGATTGTTGATAACAAGCTGAGATCGACTTTCCACCGACCTGGCAGCAAACCGTCACCTGCCTCAGCACCATCCACTTGCCATTCCATAACACGTTGGTTTTGTAGCAACACCTTTCAGATGCTACAGCAACGAATTTCTTGACTTGCGGCCATACACTCCATAATTTAGAGCCAGATCTCGAAAATAAGTGTCAGCTCACTTGACTCGTGCACTACACGGATATCCATAGGTGGGCTTTACCTCAATGCACTGTGATACGCAGCGAAGCGCACCTTGCAGTCATGGTATCACAATGGAAGCATTGCGCCAGCTTATCGATTCAAAATATTACGCATGCTGTAGGCCTACGGCGGTCACTGGCTACTTATGAAACAAAATATGAAATAAGTGGTGTGAGGAAATGGGCGTGGTACTTGTTTCTACCACGGCGAGGCTAATCGGCTTCACCGCAATTGTCTTTGTGGTGCAGTGAAGACTGCTAATAATGTGAGCCAGTTTTTATATTTGTTCAATATCCATGACAAACGTGCCCTATGAATGCAATTGTTTTAGGTTATTTCCACTGTAGTAATTTGTACACACAAACGTGGCAATTTCTAGTTTGTGAATTTTGCAGTTGCGTGTCTGGGACACATTTTAGTGGAGGTCAGTAGTCTGAGCGCCGATGAACTCCGATGCGGCCTATTGAAATACATGTAAAACGCAGAAACGCCCTGGACTGATTTTAGTGAAATTTGTTGCATTTGAGAAAAACAGTTACATTCTAGTGACTGTTGGAAGCGGAATCGCAATTTATGGCCGGAATTTCGTTTTAAAATTTTAGACAATTCGCAAGTTCGAAAAAAAAAAAGGATTGACGCACGAAGTTTATAAATTAATAGCTCTGCATCTAGAACAGATATCGCGGCTATGTAAACGCTATTCATTAGATCATTCAAAGCAGACATATTCGATATGTCAAGTTATATCTTATGTGAATTTGTTACGTTATCTACAAGGGTTCTGCAAAAGTTGTATTTCCATATTACGGAATTTTTAGATTCATGTGTAACTGGTCACTTTTGTCCGCTTTAAATGTACTATCAGATGCGATTCACAGAATTGTGATATCACTTTTCATTGCTGAGTTACAGAGTTGTAAACTTGATAGTTTCGTTTTCTGAAAGTTTCCAATTTTGCCAATTTTTAATAAAGATTGAGGATCTAAATAAAAAATTCAGAACAAGAAGTAACTAGAGTTTCTTAATTTAAATGCAACAAACCTCGTCAAATTTGGTGCAGTGGTTGCCGGGAAAAACGAATGCTCCTTTTACATGTATTTACATAGGAGCACCCGAGCTTAAGCTTCCTCTTAACAGAGTGTAAGAGTGGGGTTTAGGATTAATATGCAGAATACAAAGATAGCCATCAATAGCCGGGCAAGAGAACAAGAGTTCAGGATCGCCAGTTAGCCTCTAGAGTCTGTGAAAGATCGTTTACCTATGTCAATTACTCACAGGGAACCTTGATTATGAGAAGGAAATTTACAGATGAATAAAAATGGGTTGGAGCGCATTCGGCAGACATTGTCAGATCCCAACTGGATGCTTTACATTATCATTGAAAAGAAAGGTGTACAACCAATGCATTCTACCAGTGCTAACATACGCGACAGAAACTTGGAGACTGACAAAGAAGCTCGGAACCAAGATAAGGACCGCACAAAGAGCGATGGAACAAAGAATGGTCGGCGTAACGTTAAGAGGCAGTAAGAGAGCGATGTGGATCAGAGAGCGAACAGGGATAGCCGATATTCTAATTGAAATTAAGAGAAAGAAATGGTACTGGGCAGGTCATGTATGTGTAGGTTAGAAATCCGGTGGACCATTAGGGTTACAGAATGGCTGCCAGGGGAAGCGCAGTCGAGGACGCCAGAAGACTAGGTAGGGTGATGAAATTAAGAAATTGGCAGACGCTAGCTGGAATCGGTTGGCGCAGGACAGGGGTAACTGGAGATCGCAGGGAGAGACCCTCGTCCGGCAGTGGACATAAAATAGGCTGATGATGCTGATTAATTGTCCATAATCCACGCTATTGACGCTGTTTCCCTTAGTTGCCGGCAGAGTGTGCTAGACAATTGTCGAGTGGGAAAAGCGGCGCTCTCCCGCTGAGGCGCCGCGTAGGGAAATATTTTGCAAGGGCGAACGAACAGGATTGGGGTGGAGAGACGCTTCGCGGCATATTCAGCGTAATTTCGCTGCGGGCGCTGAGACCAGTTGCACGCTTACGCTCGTATAATGTTGCTTTATTTCAACGGCAAATTTATATCGACACCTTTTTGCTACGTATACATATTTGAGGCATGAGTTATACAACGTGACTTCTTCAAATTTGCTGTCATTGTCAAGTGCGTCGTCTGCTAGCGAGCGCGGCGCGTTCGTTGCCTCGGACGCTTTGCGTACGCCCAGTTTTTCTCGCAGATAGTCTGTGCAGTGAAATTTTTTATGTTTTTACTTGCTTTGGTGCGCCCACGACTCTTGTCGGCCGGTACTAATTGTAGCTTTAGCCAGGTGAACTGCTATTTTTAATACTGTTTTCTATATGTAACAGGTAATTTTTGCCAAAGAAGCCGCCTATTTGCAACATGAAAGTACGAGAGGAAATTTTATTGATATCGTGCCATTTTACGCGCTCTTCTTGTTGGTGAAACATCCACCAGTGACAATGATAAAAGAAAACAATATTATAGTGTAATAAACCAGGTTTATTGACTGCGTGGCGTAAAGAAGTGCGGATGACCAATGTACTTCTAGGTAAATATAAAAGTGCATAGAGATATATATCAAAGGTATATCGTGAGGAGGCGCGACTCTCACGCGTCCCCTGTTTTCCCCGCATAGCTTCCGTCTCCTGTTGTCCGGCTTTGCCGCGTGGCTTTACGGCGGCGGTCGATATGCTTGCAGGGTAATGCGAGAGATGGCGCAGGTGTTGCTCTGCTAGCGCCACCTAACGGCGGGGTTACTTGGGCGCAAAAAAGAACGCTCTTCCTCTTTGGCTGGGGATCGGCAAGCGGCGCGGACGTTCTGCGCGTGCGCCGATCCATGCTTCTGCGAGACCGTCTCGCGAGGCCTTTCTTTCATTTACACCCCTGAAAAAAGCCGAAGGACGCAGCTACTTCCTTTTTTGTGTATTTTCTTAATTAAAAAAATTCTGGCGTTTTACATCTGGCGATATGATTATGAAGCACCCTGTTCAGTTCTCATCACCTGGGGTTCTTTAACGTGCACCTAAACAGAAGTGCAGGGGCTCGTGCCCCTGTACGTGAGCTCGAGATTAGCAGCGCAACGACATATCCACTATGTAGCCACTAATTGAGTTACCACGCCGCTATTTTTTTTTAATGACACAGCTTACGGGCCAAAGATTAGCATATATAATAAAGCTGTGCCTAAAACTGTTCTCGGCGCCCGAAGTCCAACCGCAATCAAAGAACCCGTGCCTATTACTCCGCATTCTGTTACGCGAGGAAGACGGAAACATGAATGGAATGTAGTACAGAACCTTACATATACTTTTCCATCTGCGTTTCGCAAGACATATTGATGGAAAACTATATGCGCAAAAATGCGCACGGAAGATACATGCTGCTTGAAAATCAAGAGAAAGATTTGTTCTCCAAATGGATCGTACAATAACATAGTAGAATGAAAGCAGACAATGCGGCCGCAATTTGTTGTGCAATCTAGTTGCCGGCTGATAGCGAAACTAGTTCAAACGTCTATATAGCAGCACGCTTAAATGTTTCTTCTTTAGGTTTTCGATTGAGAAACACGAGTTATGGCCCACTGCAGGCTAAAAGAAAAAGAGCAAGCTGAAAAAAAAGAGAAAATCCCAACTAGAGGTGCGAGAAACGTTGGAAACGTCGTTGCAATTTTGCTGTAAAATGCTAAGCAATATGAGTTCATGTCGCGTTATATTCTGGGATGTTCTGCATGAAAAGGCAATGATTCATACAAATGAAGAACATGAAAACTCGACGAGATTAAAAAAAAAAAAAGAAGGAGAAGAAAAGAACAACTAAATTACGCTTTTCTGTTGCTTCGCTTGGTTGCCAAGAGGCGTCGCCTCGGTTCCCACGTTTCTCTGTTTTCGTTTCAAAAGGAGGCGTGCCGCGCGGATGCAAGCACGTACACGTTGCTAAGAGGAAGATCCGTATTGTTTTAAAACAGCCCTGACGTGTACTTTTCAGTCCTACAAACTAGGCTACAGCTATGCGCGTCAAAGCCACGACAGCTTCCTCGACGCACGAGCCCGTGTGCTGCCAGACATCGCGCGACCTGCTCTAAACGGGGATCGCAGGTGTTCGCGCGCTATGTTTATGTCATCCGTGCCTCGTGCCGCGTTACAAGTTTCAAACAGCTGCTTTTTAAATCGCGTACAGGAGCTGGAACGCCGCAGTACCTGAGTGCTGTGTGCAAGCGACACATCATCGCAAACCAGCGGCGTGGAAAGAAAACATGGGCACCATGCTGGAGTCCGTCCTCACGTACGCTTACCTCACAGTCCTGTACTTCGTGCAGGGCATCCCATACGGCGTCCAGGACAAGCTACTACCCCAATACCTCAGGTCGAAGAGGTTTTCTTACAGCAAGGTGACACTCGCCCGAGTCTTGCTTGTCCCGTGGCTCTGTAAGCCTCTGTTCGCGTCGTACATCGAGAAACGATGGACCCAGAAGCGCTGGCTCCAGGTCTTTCTCGCCACCATGGCAGCCATTACGTGGCTGTCGTCCTACTTCGGCGACAACGTTTGGTCGTTCGTCTCGACTCTATTCTTCCTGAACGTGGTCTCGGCGTCGTTCGACATTTCCGTCGACATTGTCGCGATGGACGTGCTTCAAGCATCCCAGCTGTCCGTCGGAAGTGCCGTTCAGGTTGGGTCCTACAAAGTAGGTGCCATATTCGGCGGCGGCGTACTCTTCTTGCTGCAGCTTCTCGCCGGAGTGAAAGGCATTCTACGGGGCATGTCGGTTGCGTACGCTCTCGCACTTTGCCTCGTTACTCTGCGAAATGACTCCGAAAAGGCCGGCTTGAGATCCGAGGAAGAACCTATGGAGGAAAGTGTGGGAGACGAGAAGTTCAAGCCAGGTGATGCCGATGCCAAGTCGCCTGAAGGTTTGCGCCGCCGAAAGGGAGATTCAGAAAAAATGCTCAGTGGAAGCGAATCGACGTCACGTGACGCCTCCACTGATGAGACGATACCTGGCTCCCTGCTGGAGAGATTGAAATACGCAATTTCGGTTGAAGGCACTCTGGGCCTTGCTGTGTTCTTAATTTTCTACAAGGCTGGTGAGTGCTTTGTACGTTGATGCTTCCCGTCGTCAAACTCATTTGCGTCAGTAAACCCGAATTAACTAACCAACCTCGTTAAACTTTACATTCAGACTTGACAGAGCATGTTGCAGAACACTGAAGTCACCATGCTGCTTCCAAGTCTTGAAAACGGTTGAGGCATTTAGCAGAACACCAGCATGATTTCGTCTCAGAAAACTTGTGTAACCTAGAGAGTGTGCAAACAACATCATCTACTTCACATGAACGTGATGAATCGAGGAAAACTGGAAGTAAAGGGGTATGCATAGCTATCGAGGAAAACTGGAAGTAAAGGGGTATGCATAGCTATGTTTTGATGGGTCTGCAAACGATATGTTAATGAGCAGAGCGGCAATTTGGGCTAGTTGGTAGAAGTTGCAGGTCCTGTCCACTTCTACTTCTGTTGTTCGTGTGTTTGTAGTGCAGTAACCCTCGTATTACAAGATGGACATGTTAATGAGACAGGTCGTAAGTTGTCTTGGAGCTCCTTGTAATGAAATTGTGCTGGGACAGGCAGTTCCATTATGCCATGTGCTGCAGCAGTATGGAGTCGACATCACTCCTCATAGAATTGAAGTACTACATTAATAGTGATTCACGCTTAACTCATTGTTTTAATTTTCAGGTGAATATGGCATTCTGACAACATACCCTTCATTCCTGCTGGATCGTGGTTATTCCTACTTTGTGGTTGGCTTCCTTAATGGTGGGCTGGGACAAGTTATATCCATCCTGGGAACCATCATTGGTGGATACATGGCACGATCAAGCAGGTGAAGTGCCCATGTTCTTTTATCCCCGCTGAAATGTTGGGAGGAATGTTTCCTGCATTTACAGCTTTAACCCCTTCCGCGCCAGGCTCTTATACCCAATTCTGGCTAACAATGGCCAGATTATGTTTAGTGACCCGAGTTTTCCCCTCACTTGCGTACTGTTATCTACAAAAAGCACGGCTAAGCAGTTAGACGAAACTATGCTTGTCCATGTCCTTGCCAGCAAATGTAAAGTACCGTTGTTGAGCTGGGCTCATCCTTGGCCGTTTTTACCAGAAATTGGTTGACAAACCCAGCTTGCCCAAGGCACAGAAGGGGTTAAATTACGTATTCATGGAACACAGAAACAGAGACATTATGAACATTTTATGAAAGCAGTGCTTGGCCAGCAGTCTAGCTTAAAGAGCTTCAAATGCCAGTAAAGAGATGTGTGCTTAGTACTACTCAAGTGCTGTATTTATTAAGGTTTTGTTATATGAAACACTTGCTTAAAGTTCTCATTCCATGTTATTCTACAACTGCAAACACACTTAAGGGTGGCAAACAAACCTTGCAGCAGCATCGCCCATTGGCATCTTCACCTGTAAAGCTTGTGAACTCAAATGGGTAGGGTTATTGGGAGTGCTTGAATAGTATTTAAAAAAAAGGAAGTAATGAAGTAACAGCTACCTGCTGGAGGAGGAGGAGGAAGAAAAACTTGCTCTAATTGGTTAGAAATTAGTGGTGGCAGATGTGGTGAGCCGTCTTTATGGTCTGCTGGACATTCCATTAACCAATCAGATGGCCTGCAGGGTGAGTAATAGTGCACAAAGTTTACTGTCGCCCTACCTCTAACATTGATGCAAAAGGGCATGCTCTCCAGCGGGCGTCATGAGAACAGAAGGGGCAGGAAGCTTTCGTGAGCCATATTGAACTTGGCTACACATGTGACACTGTTCCAGTGTTGCCCTTATTAAGCTCCTTTATTCTTGTTTATGGGAAACTAGAATGTATAATATTCTACGGTAAACTAAACTTGAAGGTACAGCTTCTATATTGGATCCGTTTTCTATTAGACTCATTACTATAATTTAAGCTTTTCAGAATGACGTCACGAAATTTATTACTAACTACTGTAACAGCGCAGCTAGTGTCATATCCACAAAGAGCATTCTTGAACTCCCCTTTTTCTTGGGTCACGGCGTAAGCATTGCAGCTTTTCTTTATTTCTTAAAGACCTGTCTTCATATTGCATAGGTCCACTTCGAACTGGTTTCCCCACGCTCTCATATTAGTTTTCTTGACAAATCAATCATAGAAATAAGGTTGGCATTAACATATGTCACAGAAAGGCTTGCCTGTACTTATTTATCCCACAGACTCCGGAGGGCTGTAATCACCATCCTAGACCAACGATTTCCGTGCGAAACATTGTTCGTTCTTGGGAGTTCTTGTGTCACCAGAAATTTTCTCTCATTACTTTGCTTACGAATCTACCACTCCCCTCTGCAATGCCTTCGGGCCTTGAGGGTACTAATAAATGAATAGATATGAACTAAACTCACCATGATGACTCAGCAGCTATGCAGTATGACTCGGCAATATGCCTATTGCTGCTGAATGAAATGTTGTGGGTGCAGTCACATTTTTATGGTGGTGTAATGTAAGAACAGATGGTTGTGTACTTTGATATGGGTGTGAATTAAAGAGCTCCACATGTTCAGCATTAAACTGGAGCTCTCCACTGCAGCATCTCTCATGTCCCACTGCAGAAAGAGAGAGAGAAATGGGGTGGGAAAAGGCCGGAAGGTTAACCAGAAATGCTTCTGATTTGCTAACCTGCACAGGGGGAGCAGGAAAGGGAAAAGAATGAGGAAGTTCTTAGGTTCAAGTGGCCTATTAGGGAGGCTATAGTTCTCATAGACGTTTTCCACCTCCTCTATTTTCTTTTTCACGCCATTGTTTTACCTTTCCGCTGCCCCACTGCACAGCTTCAGTATGTAAAGCACCATCAATTATTGTCAGATATATCCAATATTCTTATAAGCATATATTTGTTTGCTAATATTGTCAAAGAAAATTTTAGATCTATGTGCTCCACTGTATCTGCTAATTTGTTATATCTTTGTTTATTATATCAGTGTTCAACCATAATTAGTCCTTGGCAAAACTTCCTGTTTCTAGTGCTTGTTCAGCATGTTAAAATGCACAGAAACTATGCCAAGAAAATAACCCCATCTTAAAGTATGGTCACGCACACACTTCTGTTGAGATTTTGGCCCTTGAAGTAGAAAACATTCTACGTTGATACGTTATAACGAGATTTTGAATCTTCTCCTTTTTTTTTTTCTTCCAGGAGCCACAAAAGCTTTCTTCTGAAGCTCTGCATTGCTCGCATTTTGCCTGCAGCCCTCATATGCGTCACTAACACACGGCTTTTTGGTCGTCCAAAGAATGTTTGTAAGTGTTTTTTATTCCGTTTTATTCAGTTTTTACTCCTCTCTGTTGTACTACCGCCTGTAACATTCTTGTGCTTATTATGAACTATCCTCATTGTAAGCCTGCTTGTTCTTTACCTTATTTCAGGTTTATTTTTATGTAGTGTTTGTGTTTGTTTTCCTTATTTCATCTTGTATTGCACAACGTAATAGTGCATCATAGAAGTACTGTTCTTACAATGATCGTAGTTTAGGAAACATATAGCTGCGTTTTTAGTGTTGCTATAGGCTGTTGTAGTACATTGCCCCTACATTGATCACCACGATATCATCATAGAAACGAGAAGATGTATATATATTATCAGAGATCAGATGCAGAGAAGTGGCACCTCTGCCAGTGCCGAACTCGGGACTTTTGCTTCTGAAGAATTGATGCTGCAGTGACTTGTGACAGCTGAACATCTTTTTCTTTCCTTAGTTTTTTTCACTGGTAAATGCTGCGAAAAATTACACTACAGCAAAGCCGTTTAGAGGCAATCACACAACTAAGGATGTCTGTAAGCAGAGAAAGCAAACAAATGAATAAACAAATAATGAACTAGCAATATCTCTGGCAGAAATTCCAGTCTAAAGGATACAGCTACTCAGGAGGTGGCTGCAGTGGAACACCTGCAAGATTTCAGTGCTAGCAGCAGCATTTGCTTTGCAAAGTAATGGTTGAACCATACGCTGCTGTACATGGAACAGTAATAAGCATAAGCTCACTTGAGCTGTGCACATATTTTAAGAAAGCATTGAAATTAAATAAATTATGTGATGCCAGCAGCAAAAAGTGAAAGACGAGATACGAAAGAGGAGGAGTCGAAAGCAACAATTTTCTAAAGCAGACTGTCAGCCTGCCTGCTGCTGCGAATAGGCTGGTTTCTGCAACTGGTAATGTCGGAACAGTGCGATTCTCATTGTGTACAAGAGTACACAAAATATTACTGCTGCTGCTTTGCAGTATTATGGCTGAAACCACAAAATTTTTAATGTTTGCTGCCTGGTGAGCCAGCACACCCAGCTTTGCCAGTTCTGTGCAAGAGATGGGGCACTATAAGTCATGCTAGGGTACGGCTGTTCCACTGACAAAGGCAGATCCTGATGTAACATTACTTCTGCACTGAGACTTCCCTTCTTTGCTTACTGGTAAGCGATTCCATGCGTTCAGTCTTTGCCAAGACTACCAGCACCTGCCAGCATTTATGGGATTGATGGTGCATTGCTACTGGCCGTTTGCTGTAGCAATGACAATGACATCAGCAGCTGTGGCAATTGTAGTACGTGCTGCTGCCAAAGAGCTTCAGCTTTTATGCGCTGCTGCGATCAGCTTTTTCTCAATCCTTCTTGTTTCCTGCCATGTGGTAAGCAGTAGTATTGCAACGAGACGATAATGCCACCTGCAGTGCCTTTTACAATTGCTTTTAATTATTTTGTGCGATTTAATAATTATTTCTGCCACAATAACCATGGCTACATGACTTGTAGACTTCCTGGCTTTGCTTTGCCATACATGCTCTTGACAGTACTTGGACAGACAAACCTATGCATGTCAGCTATTAGGCAGCTGTAGTGTGATCGGCAAGCTGCTGTGTTGTGTCAGGAGATGGATAGATCTGTGGGTTGTTGGAGTGGTCGGTACTTTCCTAACATTTTGTGAGATAGCTATGCTTCAAGAACAGATGTGCGGACAATGTCTTGGGGATGTGTAATCACTTCATGCTTCATGGCAGGTCTACACACTTTGCTTCATTATCTTGTGATCTCCAAACCTGTTTAGTGACCTCTAAAAGAGAAAGCACAAAATTGTCGAAGCTTGTTGTAACACGGCTGCATCCCACATGAAAATACCTTCATTATATCCGAAACGTTTATTATAAGCATACATTTTGGCATAGACAAAAGAAATTTGGGTTTTAGATTTGGTTCATTATATCCGATAATTTGTTACATTGTAGTTGAAATGTAAGTGGCAAAAATAGTATTTTTTCTTACAAATTTAAATAAATGGAAGGGGGCTTGAACCACTAGCCCTAATACCGCAATTTATATTTCTCGTAAATGTCACAAACTGTAGCTCGGAAGCAAACTTACATCTCATGCACGAGTGTGTGAGGGGCAAAGCTGTGATCTAAATTCATCTGGGTCACCACCTCATTACTATGTCTCGTTATAGTTGCTGCAGATGTTTTGTTTGGAACAACACATGCGATGTTGCTATGTCAAAACGTCACTTTCTTTAAACTGCGGAGCACTCTTGACAAAGTTTGCTTGATGAGCACCGAGGTTGCCCTAATTTATGGTGGTAGCACCTATGAACTGTTTTAAGCTCATTCTGTCTCTGTTCTCAGTGAGAGGATTTGGGGGGAGGGGGCAGTGGGGCATACCAAGGGACTAGATATTTAGTAACATATGGAATCGTCAGGTTATAAATTTTCTTATGGCCACAATATTTAATGTGAGGAGTAATTTCTGCCTCCACACTGCCATTCGTTGATTACAACAGTCAATGAGCCATGAAAAGGCTAAATTTCACTAAGGCATGTAGGCCTAACAGTCGACAAAAGCTCGTCAAATGAGGGTAGTACATAATTAATTAAAATTAAGCGAGCACTCGCCTAAGGAGTACGAAGTGCTAGTCTTATTTTCACTACACACTTCAGGCCTAGAGTGATCAGCTGTAGCAATTGCCAATGAGCAGTCAGTGACTGTGACCAACTGTCACTATTCGGTCATACGAGCACAGTCTGCACTCTGCATTTCAAAGTTGTAGCAATATGTACTTGAGCTGTATATTAATAAGATGTTTCGAAAACACATTCTTCTCCAATGGCACTGTGGCTTCTACAGTTTGAATAAGTTGAAGAATACATGTAGAGTATCCCTACAAGCTATATCACATTTATGCTTGTTTGGAATTGGCACAGCTTGTGTTTATGCCACGGCAAAAGTGTAAAAATGAATGTTTTTAAAAAAAATGCACTTTGTGCAAATTCCATCCTAGTTTCAAGACCATTCATATATAATTGCTACAGTGATGAACCTGGATAAGATCACTTTTTTCTTTTTGTGGAGAAGTCATGTCAGGGTACAGTGATAGCTAAAAGAAGTAAATCATTGAATTTTAGTAAAAAGATATTCTGTTCAGAATTGACCAGGTCATGGCTAGGCTAGTGCAAAATGAATATCCAAATACATTAATTCTCAAGGTTTTTCTGTATCCATGGAAGGAAATGACTTTGTAGGGTCATGTTACAGTCATAAGTTGCAGCTTTCCCTTGTTCAAGGTATTACCTATGATAGAAGGCTCAGCACCATGTTTCACATTTCTCTTAGTGAAACCTGAACTTCTGAAAACCTCTGTAGGTGAAAGATTCCTTCAGTTCTTTTAATTGCTACAGTTGGTCTTGGGTGACACTTGCTGCATCCTAAAGGGACACTAAACAAAAGAATGGTTTGATCTCTGTTAGTAGATTACTTCATACAATACCAAAACAGGCCATTCTTGCCCCAAGAAGAGGCTTGGTAAGGCGCAAATGATGTAAGAATGAGCAACAGGTGGTGACACTGTTTTGAAGTTCCTGCAGCAGCTCGCTAGTTATTATTTATTGGTAAAAATGGACTACATTGTATTCTAAAAGATCCAAAGACACAACTTAGCAAGTTTCAAAAAGTTACTGAGCCAGAACGGCTCATATAGGTAAAAATAATTTGAAATCTGTGGCATCAGGCTGGTGTATCCAGAATAGGGTCCTGGTGTGAAATTAAACAAAATTCGAACACCAGCCTTCATTTTCTCCTCTAATAATCAATATATTACCACTTTGAAAATAACAACGATAGAGTTTTGAAACAATACTTTATCGCTCCAAACTGGTTTGGTGTTTCTCTTCAGTGTCTATTTGAAGCAGCAGGTAGAACACTTTGTCACACTGCTGGCATTTTATCTCTTTAGTGAAAGTAACCAAATCTCATTGATGCTTCACTCTGTTTGCCAGGTCATCTTTTTCAAATGCCACATGCCACGTTGTGAACTGTGAGCTAGGTACACGCTAAGTACTTAAAACAAGCAAAACAAGTTAGACAGGACAAAGCACAGCTGTTTCTGCCCTACATATGTGCATGCTGTCCCATCAACCTCATTCGGCCCACTTATCTTGTGCTGTGTGTCTAGCTTAGTGACTTCACAACAGGTCGTGCTCTCTTCTCTTCCAGTTCTTTGTGATTTTTCTGTCCAACCTTCCTGTAACCTTACTGTCACCTCTCCTATGAAGCATGTGGCCATTGTGTCCCAACCAGTGACAGCTGCCAGTCTGCTTCTTTGACTCTTTTTGTCTGCTTCTTACCACCCAAAAGAACAACGAATGATAATAGTTGTGATATGTAAATTGACGTTATTTTCAATACTGCTGCTTTTAATTGACAGCGATACAGGTGAGTATTATAATTGAATAAAAATAAATGGCAAAATATAGGTAACAAATGGGCAAATGTGCAAGCAGTTGAATTGTAATGAATAGAAATGCAAAGAAAAAGCAACACTGAAAAGTTGTTGATGGACAAATGAATGTTCCAGTTACTAACAAACAGTGGTTGCTTAAATTAAAATCTGTACATATGTGCATGCATCTGCTTGCACATTACATGCCCCCCCCCCCCCTTTGTACTTGTTTACAGAAGGAAGCACTTTCAGGCGGTAATAAACACTAAAAGTTAATTTCACTTCAATTTAATGCAATGCGTACTTCTAGATTGAGGAATACAGGTTCTGAATAATACTACTGATGCTGCTCTCTTAGCCTTCCTTATTGTACAGTTTCTACTCTGCCGTTGCTGCTCTAGTGGTCAACAGGTGTGACCATAGGTGAGAGCGCAGGGAGGATGAGTGGCGTTACATATCCCATAGCATGACACGACAGGAGAGCAAACTGTGCCACAGGAAGGGAGGTAGTCAAAAATGTGAAAGTAGACTGTTAAGCCGTTTCCCAGTCATGCTGTCTTAATTTCTTTGGGCACATTAGCCACCCAATCTCGGGCCATGTTCAACTTGGCAGCACTTTACAGTAACAATGATGCGGCTAGTGCAGCATTCTAGTTCTGCCAAACTTTCATTGTCTGACACGCCGTTCCTTGTCATTGAGTCAGACCTTCGACCTATTGTATTCTTTATTGTAGGTACAGTGTACACAGACATACTTTACCAAAGCTGTATCTGAAATTCGTTTTGAGAAAAATATTTTTCTCTGATTTCTTTCAATGTGTAAGTGAATGCTTGTTACTTGCCATGTATAACTTATGTTAAAAAAAAAAAGAAAAAAGCTAGAGGTTTCTTATATAAAACTGTGGCTGGAAGGACTTGGGATAGCAAGTTGTCTGTCTTGCATGCAGTGCCGCTAACGTATGTGCTTTTGCTCATCTATCGCTGCTTTAGATAATCCAAGGTGCAGATTCTATTTAAGATGTAGAAAGAGCGGAAAGCAGGCTTCGTTAGAGCCGGCTATCTCAATATTCTATAGTATTTGTTGCTCAAAAGAAGAATAGGAAAAGGAAGAGCAAAAAAAAAATCACTGTACACATATAAATATGTCACAAGAACGCAGATGTTGTCTCTAAGGGCACCAGCACCAAAAGCCAAGCCCTGTGTATTTGGTGATGCCTCTGCATTTGCGGCAGTGCAGTAGTATTGTGGCACCTCCTAGCATGCACTCAGCAAATGATGCATGTCGCATCTGAGATTTTGATGCACACTTTGCGTCTTTGAACACATTTCTTTTCTTAACATAATTTAGACATATGACATATGAGAGGCCTCAGATAAAACGCTTTGTAAACCAGTGCAGACTTTAACTTGCTATTGCAAATAATAAATATTATGCGTCTTGCAGATTTCGGAGTCACAGCCATGCTGGGGCTTAACCTGATCAGTGGTATGATAACCACCGTGGCCTTCACCATGATGATGAGCATGTCACAGACCCTGCAGAGGGGCCTCCGCTCCACACACTTCTCTTTCCTGTGCACCGTCGAAGTAGTTGGCAAACTGGCCGCTTCCGTTCTGGTTGGCCCATGTATCGACTTGGTGGGCAAGACACCCACATACTTTGTCATGACGGCACTTATTATAGCCAGTATTGCTACCATCAGGCTTCTCAAGTGATACGTGCTCGTAGAAAGAGCTGGGCGATTGTTGCAGCCACTGAAAGTGAGGGGCCCGTGTGCACTATATCAGATTGGACTTGTTGCATGCAGTAGTTGCAGCATACAGGGTGATGCAAACGTAACAATCATCTTGAATTTAGAACAGTGCAGCAAGAAACAGGGACAAAAGAGGACATAAACAGCACTATCCTGTCCATTGGTGCACTGTTCTGAATTCAGAATGTTCAACGAACAAGGCCCAATTCTGATTTTATGAAAATCTAATAAGAATACTAGCAAACTGTGGCTTTTGCAGAAATGAACATGAACAAATGGAATAGCACTTTTTAATGACAATGTTTTGTAGCCAAAGTAGTAATATCTGTCACTGAAAGGCGGCACTGTTGCAGCACAGCTGAAGTGCCACCTGTCGATGACAAATGTAACTAAGCTATGAGATTTTTTCTCATTAAAAATTTAGTTTTTTGTGGAAACTGCACCTTGCTACGGTATATACTTCTCGATTGTATAACTCTTGCTTTTTTTTTGTTACTTCTCACTTATTCTGTTCATTCAATTTCTTATACTTAAAGGGACTGACTACTAGTTTTCATGGTGCCTATTTCTTTTAGTGCAGTGGAAAGCTTTTCTGTTAGTGTCTCATCATGAAGTGGTAACCCAGACAACACCCTGAAATATATTTTAGCAGAATTTTTTGAACTGCATTGAGGATGTAGTCTTTCGCTAGAAGCATGCTGAAAACAGTGACATGTGAGCATGATAGTGATTATATGCTGGCAAAGGTGGGAGGCAGACTACAAGTGCGACCGTAGCTGTGAGAAAGTATTATTTTGTTTATCAAGTCGATGTTCCTGCAGTTCATCTTTTCCGAAATGTTAAATTATTTCTACAATAATAGCAACGTGTTTTCGTGGTTTCCTGTCCAACTGCTTTAGATATTGACCAGTCAAGAACATTTTTTAGCCAAGCCAAGTTTGCAAATGCCAAAACAATGCTTTGATACGCAGTTCAGCGTCTTGCCGTAGCCTGACATGTGCTAACATTGTATTGCTGGCACTCATTTACAACACAATTAGTCAATGGCATTTTGTATCTCACAGGGAGACCGCACAACTCTGGGTACTTGCAAACTTGCATGCGTACGACAGCATGTGCACGCTGCCATGCATTGTGGGATGCGTGTGCCGATCGTTAGCGTGGACTTTCTTTACTTCATAATGTGCATAGAGTAAAGCACAAGCGTCTAATAATATACAAACTGCAATTTTAAGCAATAAATATGCTGTACTTAATAAAAGCTGACTTACGCTCAGTAATCTCATAAACTACATCCGGAGTACGAAGATTTCGCCACCGTGTCGCGGCACTTTCTGATTTTTGAGACTTTTCTTGCCAATTTAAATTTATAATTTCTACTTAAATCGTGAACAATTTGCTGGATTCTACCACCATAAATTATAGTTATTTCATTTCCACCAGTGTCTTGCAACACCTTCTGGCCAGTTGCCAGTATCTTTAAGTAATGTGCTGCCTTGGGCCTGTTGGTTGCGCTGTGTAATGTGAGCTGCATAAGACACGAGGATGGGCGAGTTGATGACATGAGCATTCCTGTGAACTGCTCACTTGTCCTTATATCGTCTTGCGCTGTTTTTACTCCAGATTGCGAAAACAGACTCAGATAGTTGCTTGGTACAAGTAGACAAAGCAAACCTTTTATTTCTGGTTGTGGTTGTAACCCTACCTTTGCCAACTGATAAGTTTGTGGCTGCAGGTTTGATTCCCAGTTGTGGCAGCCATATATCAATTGGCCACCATGATAAAAAGAAAAATTATGTTTAGTGAGATACAAGTACATTCTTATAGAAATAAACCTGGCTGTCCCACTACATTGTTCTTCGCAGCCCAGGTATGGTCTTGAGATGTAAAATGGCATGCTTAAACAAAAGCACCGAAATCGATAATTTTTGAAAAGAAGACAAAGGCAAGAAGAACACAGAAACAAAACGTTTATAAATGCGAATTGCATTCTTTGCCTACTTCAGCTGTTTTGAGCCTATCTATATATCTAGCCCCTTATGCCGACCCAGTGCCCCAGGTTGTCTACCTGCTTGAGTCATAAGGTGTATGCTCCTAATCATGATGCTGTTGTGGTCGTTTCGTTGACGTCATTCCACCTTACTCTCGTCATGATCTTATTCACGTCACACAATCGTCGTCATGCCATCTACCTCGACCCACTGGCCAAAGTTCCCTGATAGCTTGGGCCACTAGGTATGGGCTCGTGGTTGTGATGCCATTGTGGTCGTTGCATTGTTGTCATTCCAGCTTTGTCATGACACTCGTGCCCACATCGCCACAGTGCTGCCGCTGTGATTGTTCAGACATCATCATTACAACTTTGGGATCTGACGCTCGTCATGCCTTCTACATCAAACTAATGGTTCAAATTATCTAATAGCTTGGGCCACTAAATATGTATTCGGAGTCTGATGCCATTGTGGTTGTTGCGCTGTCATCATTCCAGCTTTCTCATCTGACTCTCATGTCGTTGTCATCATGCCATCATCGTCACACAGTTGTAGTCACTCAGTTGTTTTATCACTGTCATCGCTTAAGTAATATCACCCCATTGTTGTCATACCGCATTCATTGTTCCAATGATGTCAATCTTTCCTCAACATTTTATTTTAACATACTGATGTCATTCAATTGTGTTATGTCGCCTTGGTCTTGCTGTCATCGTCAGACAGTCACTACCATTGCCAGACTGTCATTGTAATACCTTCATGGTAGTGCCACCATCATAACTCCAGCTTTGTTGTCCAATTCTCACCATGTCGGTGCCACCAAGCTATCGTCGTCTTGCAGCTTTCGTGATACATTCATTGTCGCACCGTTATCAACATACACTCGTCGTCATGCCATCGTCATCACTGCATCGTCATAATGTTGGGATGCCGTTGCGGTCGTTCATTGTCATCATTGTAACTTCAGCATCTGATCCTTGTCCTGCTGTTGTTTCACCATCGTTATCACTTCACTGTTGTCATTTCATTGTCATCATGCCACCTTTGTCAATTGATCGACATCATTCTTTGCTCATCATCATATTGTAATCATGCTGTCACCAGTCAGTCATGATTATGCCTCCGCCTTTTTGCTGTCGTCGTCATTCTGTCGTGGTCATGCAAACGCTATCATGCATCAGTTGTCGTGCCGGCGGCGTCATGCCGTCTTGGTCGTCCCATCGTCGTCATCTCATTGTCCTCATGTCGCCGCTATACCATCATCATAATTTATCGGCACCTTATTGTCCTTATGCTGTCAATCGTTATGCGATTTTGTCATTCCATTGATATTGTTACACGAAGGACGAGTCAGTAAGATGAGCAACTATTTACAGGTTATATTTACAACAGCGGTTGCAGCGCTGACTGGTTAAATTCACAGAGCGAGCCCTCCTCTTTTCTCGAGCGATGGCGTCCACGTGCCTTGTTCAAACAATCAAATAGCACACGTGTGTAGCATATTACCCCAGCAGCAGAAGCGACGTCCCGGAGCGTCTAAATGTCATCACTGGGAGGGTGATACTGCTTCAGTCGTGTAACGTGCACGATATCACTGGAGTGGGAAGCAGATGGTGCATCAGGGGTGATCTCATAGGTGACGGAAGTCACGGCACGAAGCACTCGCTATGGGCCTGTGTAATGAGCAACAGTTTTTCTGACAGGCCGGCTTGACGTCAAGGAGACCATAGAAGCATCAAAGAACCAGGCGGGAAGTGCGTGTCGCGGTGTCGCCGATTGTACAAGTGCCTTTGACTCTCTTGAGATTTCAGAAGGCGGTCACGGGCAATTTCCCTTGCATCGGCATAACGGGCGATGGCATCAAGTGCATATTCACTGGTCAGTGCCGCACGAACTGGGGGGGTTGTGTCGAAAGGCAGTGCTGGTTCTTGGCTGGACAGAAGGAAAAATGGGGAATAACCGGCTGTGTCGTGGTGCGAGGAATTATAAGCAAATGTGACAAACGGTAGAGCAAGGTCCCAGTCAGTGTGGTCTGAAGAGGCATATTTTGCGAGCATGTCTGTGAGAGTGCGATTGAGATGCTCCATGAGGCCATTTGTTTGCGGATGGTATGACGTGGATAGCTTGTGCCTCGTGGCACAGGACTGCAGGGTGTCCACAATAAATTTTCATAGGAATGTCCGGCCACGGTCTGTGAGAAGTTGTTGCGAAGCTCCATGTAATAAAATCGCGTCTCGTAGAAGAAAATAGGTGACATCTGTGGCGCAGCTTGTAGGAAGCACTTGGGTGATGGCGTAGCATGTGGCGTAATCCAAGGCCACAGCGATCCACCTGTTCCCAGAGGTAGAAAGAGTTAAAGGGCCAAGTAAGTCCAAACCAACCCGAAAGAATGGTTACACGGAAATGTCGAGTGGTTGAAGGTACCCAGCAGGCAGCGTCGACAATGTCTTGCGTCGCTGGCATTTGTCACATGCAGCTACTTATCTTCGAATGGAGCGAGCAAGCCCTGGCCAAAAGAAGCGTCGGCGGATCTGGTTGTAGGTCTGCCGACGCTAGGTCCACCGCCCAGGTGACCAGCAGTGGGGAGGTCGTGAAGTGAATGGAGAACAGCCGAGCGAAGGTGTTTAGGGATCACAAGGAGTAATGCAGGGCCGTTGGGGTGATGGTTGTGGTGGTAGAGTATGCCATCTTGAAGTGTGAATAAGCGAAGGGAACTGTCGGCAACTGACGTAACAAGGGATGTCTGACCAAGTGGTCGATTGTCAGTGTCAAATATGTCGCGGTAGGAAAGCAAAAGGCGATACAGGGCGGCTGCTTGGTCAGGTGCAAGGTCCGGAGCGACCATGGCACTTAATGGGCTGTCTAGGTTCAAGGCATCCGGCGGGTAATCAGGAGGATCTGGAGACGTGTCTGCTGCAAACGCAGTGACGTGTCCGTCTGTCACTGACCGGAGCATGGCCACTGCTATGCCTTCAGGTAACACTTGCTTCATCAAGCCAAAATTGATAATGGGGAGACACATCCAATTAGCGGCAAGGGTTACGGCGGAGTGTGGCACAGAGATGTCGCGCGCCAGGAGGACATCACGAATAGGTGCGACGACAGAGTCGCCATCAGGCACGGTTACTGTTGAGGCCAATTCGACGAAGGTTAGGGCTTTTGGAGGTAAGCGAACAAACGCTGTAGTGCATAGGGTGTTTGGTTGTTCGGGGCGAACGGCTGAAAGAAGAGGACGCTCGAGGCACAGCATACCGGGGGAACAGTCGATGAGGGCAGAATGCGTTGTCAGAAAGTCGAGCCCGAAGAGTAGGTCATCAGGGCAACTGGTCAGCACGGCGGTGAATAGGACTGGAACTTAGCGGCCAGCAATTCCTAAGCAAGCAGCGCACATACCCCTGACGGCAACAGTGGCACCATTGGCGACGCATACGGCTCCAGTGATGGCAGGCGTAAGAACTTTTTTGAGGCGACTACATAGGTTAGCGCTCATTATGGACACTTGGGCTCCAGGAGCAACTAATGCCGTCAACGGAACACCATCTACGTCTACTTCAATTATGTTCGTGTTGGTGAGGAGCGGCAATGGAGGATTTGGACAGGACGAACGTGATGCAGCGCTACCTCCAAGAGCTGCATGGCCTAGTTTACCGTCCATCGGTTTGGCGAGGAAAAGCGGCGAGGTTGGGGTGACGGGGGAGCGACGGCGATCGCACGGAGGAGCAGCTGTAAGGGGCATCAGAAGTAGGGTACAGACAGTGAGGTGAATAAGGGCAATGCATCAGCGTATGGGCGAGGAGCAGGGAATGAGCTCCAGTACGACGGCATCCAGGTGGTGCGCTAGTGGCTGGACACGTGACCATTGCGGTGGCAGCGGAAGCAGATCGGTTTGTCGTCTGGGGTTCGCCATTCAGCAGGATTGTGTGGTCTGGGAGCGAAATACTGATCATTACAGGTTGTGGACATGGGAATGGGTGCCGAATCAGGGAGGGAGACAGAGCAGGCAGTAGGGATGCCAAAGTTTGCAATTTCTTGCCGTACAACTGCTTGAATAACGGAAATAGTGGGGGCCGCTTGGTCAAAGGTACCGTCAGGGGGTCGTGGATGAAGGGGGGCTGGACTCGCCACTTCAATCTCACGGCGAACGATACGTGTGACGTTTGCTTGAAATGGTCGTGCGGCAGTAATAGTGGAGCAAGATGACATGGCAGGGGTGTTTGGGAGCCGGGAAAACTGTGGGGCGACGCGGCGGCTTTCTTTAACGATAGCATTGACGGTAGAAATGTCGTTATAGGCGAGTAAAGTGAAGGCGTCATCCGCAATGCCTTTTAGGATATGGCCCACCTTGTCAACCTCGGTCATGTGCTCGTCGACTACCACACGCGTGTAGCAATATCATTCTCTCTTTGTCATTCTATAGTCACTGCATCAGCGTCATGACTGCATCGTCATGGGTGACCTTGCAAGGAGTGCCATAGCAAAGTGCAGCGATATCCTAGTTTGTGTCATATAGCCGAAGCAATGAATGTCTTAGAATTACCATTACACGTTAAACGAACGTGACTTCAGGAATATGGGCTGTCACCGCATTCCTTGATTGCTATTCGCATTACCGTTGACAGTCATCGTGAGAGGAGCTCTGCTGTAATTTTTTAAAACTTGAGCCATTACAGACTTCCCCAATTAACTATTCTCCTAATTTTAAAACCCCGGCAGTTAGAAAAAACACCTTTGCCTGACTAGTTCATTTGGTTTACTTGCCAAAGTAACTCAGCTGATATGAGACATGCCACAGTGGAGGGATCCGGATTAATTTTGACCAACCGGTGTTTTTTAACCTGCATCACAGCATGGTACACAAATGTTTTTGCCTCTGCACCAATTGGAATGTGGCTGCTGTAGCTGGTAATCGAACTAGCAACCTTATGCTGAGTGGGAGAACACCATAGCCGCTGCATTTAAAGAAAATGGAATAGATTTAGGTTCACTGTGTTCTGGTATGTTTAATGGGTTCTTAGTGTTTAAAGGGGTACTAAAATGTGCTTAAAAATAGCCTTGTGTGATTTGGACAGTCAACAGGGTGGTTGAGCAGAACATTATGATTACTGGGGCGCAAGAAAACAGGAAAAATAAACTCCTCTGCATTCATTGTACTCTGGAGTTGTTAGCTGCTAGCTGTATTTAATATGTAAGAAACAACTTTGTGTTCGTCATATAATGTGCTGAGCCATTTATCACTTGATGAGGTGCTTGCATAGCCTACACTTATATCTTGTGGCACTAATAAGGGTGGTCAGCTTGTGTTAGCCTTTGTATGTGGCTGGCTACACATTATGTGGTGTCTCATTGTTGTTGTTTGCTATTAAAATGTGTTTTCTCTTGTAGTAGGGATTTAAATAGTTGTTGAATATAGTTACATTTTGAGATGTTGTCAAGTGTAGTCTGCAAACACTTCTTGATGGCCTGCTTACTCCAGTGTTTCCTGTTGCTGGTGCTTCTTGCCGATTGTGTTTATACCTTGTTGAAAAATACTAACATAATGAAGATGCTGTTGTCATGAGGCAAGTTTTTGAGGAGTTATGAAGAAACCATGCTGTCTGTTTGGATGTTACATTTTGTTTATGTGAGAACCCTAGATAAATAATTTAACAATGACTTATGCCACCCAAGCACCACAGTACCTTCGCATGGGGACGTATTCTGCGACAATCACTTTTGGTGATATTATCACCGTCAGGCATGCGCTGATTGGCTGGTTGAGCAAAATTGGATGAGCTGAAGGCAATAGACAGTACCGCCAAAGTGATTATCGCAGAATATGTCCCATGGTTATTGACAAATGCATTAACGACTTCATATGCCCAAAGTTTTTCAAGACCCAAGAGGAATGTTATAAAATGACCTATGAACTAGCATTGATTATGCTACCCAAGCATTGTAGCACCTTTGCGTGGTCATTGACAAGTGGTTCATTAATTATTACTTTACATGCCCAAATATTTTTCAGAAGCACCACAATGTATATATACTCTTGAGGTTCACTGAATTAGGTGTAAACTAGCATTGAAATGTTCAAGGGAAAATGTACTTAATAGCTGGATAAGTAATTTGTTGATTTACATGTCAAGTTGTATAGATTGATCGAAGAACAATAAGACACTGTTCCAATGAAATGATTGCCCTATGATGTATAGTTGGCTCTTCCTGTAGAGACTCCCTGAAACAAATTTAGCCTTATTTAAGGAAGTCTTTCAGATACAGCGAGTATCTCTTATGGAACGCTTTTTCACAAAGTGTTTATTACATTGTGCTATGTTAAAATAGCATAAGATCACCCTCCTCTCAAGTCACGGCATCCCCCCTCAACTCGTATTCTGCACAGCTTTTGCTATGTTCCAATTTCTTTCACACAGTGTTGTCCAGCGATATGAGCGTTGTCTACTTCTGGTTATTTGGTCCAAGTATGTTCCCTTGTCTATTGGCAACACATTTTTTTCTTGTTAGTGTGGTGATGGTGGCTTGAAAACCATGGTTATGTACATTGCTCATGTCCAGCATGAATTTACTGCAGTACTTACTCCCTGCAACCATCTATAGCGAAAGAAGATAAGCATGAGGACATTGTTCTGTTTAGGGAAGCACAGTGTGAAAGGCCAGCACATTGAATAGAGTATGGTGTAAAACATCTGTTACTTTGGTTTACCTGTGGCTCTAATGTAACACTCTCTGCTCTCCTGCAATGGACACAGGTTTGAATTTTATGGGAAACTGGTTATCTTTTAATGGAACTGACAACCAATGTTTAAGGTAATTGCTTTTATCAGTGCATTGGCAAAGCACTGAAGCCAGGCAGTGTTGTTGTCCAGTGTGTGCAGTCTTGCAAGCGGTGACCCAGAGAATGCTGTGGAATGTATTTTATAAGAATTTTTCAGTCTGCAAACACCGTCGTGTTTGTGTAGCCCTTCGCTAGAAACAGTAATAAGTGAGCAGTGTAGCGATTGTACACTGGCATGCGAGAGAACATGAAAACAAGTGTGACTGCAAGTGTAAGAAATTGATCTCATATTAATCTCGCAAAACTATTGTCTTGTGGCTCATGCTGTCAGAATTATTTCTGCAATAACAGCCTTATCCGATTCCCTTTCAAACTTTTCTTGTTCCGAGTCACCAAGACACGCCAAGGTCTGCTATTATTGCTCGCCTGGCAGCGCAGAAACCACTGCATAGAGCCTTTGCAGCGCGAGTTGAAGGAATGTTGTGTCTTGCGGAGAGAGTAGAGACTACCTTAGAGAGCACTGGGGGCCTTGCAAACTTGCACACATATAAAAGCACCTTATAAGCACCACCATGCTATGAAGAACACTGCTGGCCACGGGTGTTCCACTTGTTGCCGCGACTGCAGCACCGCTTGGAGATGTTAACTTTTCTTCCATTGTAACATGTTGTGTAATGCGTTTCGTTGCCTAGAAAATATCATGACACATTTTGTTTGGTTGTGAGACCCACCAAAGTCCACCACTAGTGGGTTTGGCTATGGACAAACAATGCCAACATCAAGATTTACAAGCACTGTAAAGAGCCCATAGCAGACGGTGCTGTAAAGGAAAAGCCACCTAGGTACTTGTGCAATATTAGTCTGCGATTTCGGTTCATGTAAATCTTATGTATTCAGGTGGTTCTCACATGAAACCTGCCATATGTATTGAGGAGGTTCAATAGGGCATCTTCCAAGTAGCCCTTTTGATTCACTTTTTTTTTTTTGCATGATGTTTTGAAAGTCGCTTGTGCAGTCCACTTTTCCAATGACACTAATATGTGGAATTTGGTTAAGCAAAACTGGGAATTCTGCACATTTTACCAGCAATAGCTACGCTTGGGATCTCAAAGGTTTCATTATTGCTGTGAAAACTGTTTCAGGCTGTGACGACTTACAACTGCCATTCTTCCCCTTGCTGATGATTAGATTTAGAGGATTTATTTACAGGAAAGGCAGAAAGACTAGCCCAAGTTTGTGCACTGTAGCCTGTGGCTTTACTGGGGAAATATATAGGGAAGAGTAAGTGAAGAATGAAGATGAGAATAGCGATGAATGCATACGAACATTACACAGTGGCTCTACTAGAGCTGCTCCTAGCCCCATGCCACGTAGGAAATCCAACACTTTTTTTTTTTAGCTGCCTTTACGGTTGTGGTACCAGGCCATGGGCCGAGAACACTGGCCTCTGAAAGTGGTTGTGGTTGCTTGCCAACATTCGCCATTCATAAGCCTTCTGAATAGTGTGATATATGTTGGAGCTTTTCCTTCTATTCCAGTGTTGAACTTGGAACTGAGTGATTATTTTTGTAACAAGCAGCACTATTGTGCAGTGAATATGTTGATGGTTGTAATGGCAAACGTTTACCAAAGCCTTTTCTTGCTATACCAAATGTTATACATATATATATTTCGGAGGATTGATTGTCTTTATGACCGCTGTGTCGGAACCCCTGTTGGCATATAAACACGTGTATTATGTTGTGCTAATTGCCATATCAGATCAAAATTCAAGCTACAAAACATGGCCAGGGCACAACTTGGAACCCCTACTGTTTGTTAATGTGTGTTTTGATAGTTCTGCCTTGTGAAATTGTTGGCAGCTGAATGAGCAGCACAGGCGTGAGCTTGAAAGACATTTTACCTCATGCTCTCTCTACATTTTTCTGGGCGTGTTTCTTCGCCAGACTTTATGCCAGCTAGCCAGCACAGGCATGTAGACAAAGACAGCAAGACAGACAGGGGATGCTATTTTGCTGGAACAGCACAAAGACTCAACTGGAGAAAAAAAAAATGAAATGTAAGCGCGGTCTTCTCAGTATTTCTGATGGTCTACCTCTATGTATATCCTTGCGATGCTCTGCCTACACGTGTCTCTGTCCTCAAGAGTGCAATGTTGCCTTATTCGTCTACCTTGCTGTCCTTGTCTGGCCTATGCTGGTTGACTATGTTATTAACTTGCTCAAAAGCCAATATTCTTTTGAGTCCTTATCTAGTCATGTGCTTATTTCAAAAGCCGAGGAACCTCTGCACTTGCAACCATTAGGCCAAAGGGGTGTGTGGTATACTAATGTGCAGTCTACAGATAATAGCATAGGAGAAGGTTTAGTACGTGAAAGATTGTACAGCCTTTAGGGTGCAGTTTTGTCTCATTTCGTCGGCACCTCGGACACTGAACATTCTTATCAGGAACAGCATGCCTGTCTGAGTGTCCCATAGCATTCCTGAGAGGATAGTTGAGGGGCACAGAGTGAGGACACAGAAGGGCACGTTTGTGCAAGATGCAAGTTTTGTGATCATCATTGCTCATTGCAAAAAAAAAAAAGGGAATGTACACTTCTTGGGGTACAATTTTGCTGTTTAAAATAATCAAAACTGTGCACCAGCTACTTTACTGTCAGGTATTCCACGAGATTCCACATAAAACTGACAATTCTTAGAGCTGTCTAGCTTGTCCGTACACATACGGCACTTCACAGAACACTGGGTTATCAGAAACTGAAGGGCAGTAACAAAGCTGGTGGCCAAGCCTTGCGACTTGTGCAACAACATATTACAAGCATTTGTGTATCGCAGATGCTCCCGTTGGAAGCACAACAACCAAACTGCATGAAGATTACATCACTGCTTTACATCAGCAGTGAAGTAGACTACGGTTGGTTATTGCAGCAACACCTCTGTGTCGGCTCTGGTTAACTCCATACCCCAAACCCGACTGCTCATGTTTACGTCTCCGGCATTACATCAATGGCACAGTTTATACAAGCTAAAACTCTGTTGTGACAAAATTACACCCTAATAGGTGTACAATAAGCTCTAAAGGACAAGAAAATGTGCATGCTATATACCATACACCAGCACATCATTATTAGGCCAAAGGGAGAACTTTTTCTCCAACTGTAATGTAGCTGACCCCGGTGCTTTGCAAGGTTTTTCTTTACAGTGGGAGAAGCAGTATGGTTCCCAAGCTATTTGTAGAAGTCACCTTTTCTCCGAGTACATTAAATGCACTGTGCAAACAAATGTGGGCCAACTGACTCCACATACTAAAATACTTAATCTGGATGACTACTTGTCATCTGTCAGTCATGTTAATTCTTTTGGTGTGGTGTTAAGATGTTCGAACATAATTTTTTAAAGCGCATATTAAACTGGATCTTGTTTCTAGAAATAAAAGTTTTTCCTCATGGAACTCTGGAGTGTTCTACCATTCTTACTAACGCATGCTAGCAAATGCGTAACCTGTACACATAAGCAGTTTCGTGCATATCAACTTGAGAAAAGCCTAATAGGGCGAATATAAATTGATGATGAAAGCGGTGTGGACTCTGCAGTCTTGAACACGAAAAGACGATCAGTTCCATTAGTTACGAGCAGATCTGGGCTTTGATTTCGCTACATTGCTTATAAAACCTTAATTTGTCTTTGTTCACCATGAGCCTTGTCATTGTCTTGTCAGCCTTGTCTTGGCTACTCATTTAGCTTTGAGGCCATGTTTAAGAGCAAACTCAGCAACACTAATATAGTAAACGCTTATCCCTTCCCTAATTTGTCCGTTATGATGCAAATTTACAGTCTGTAGGTATTCAGAAGCAAGCTACTAACATACCATACTATAATAGCCACAACAGACTGTAGCGTGATGTCCTTGAGCACAAAGAATTAAACCAAATTGGACTTCAAATCCTAGGTACTGCTGCACTGTGGGCGTAGTTACTATGGACAAAGGAAAAATATAAGGGAACACCATGTGACGTTTCTGAAGCCTAGTCATTAAAAAACAAAGGAAAGGCTTCTGGGAAATAGGTGTCTGCCATGTTATAGGCACGCGCTAATTTCTAGCTGCCAGGCATGGGGCAAGTCAAGCAAAGTGTGGGTGGCAAGGGCTGACCATGATGAGGGAATTGCTAAGGGCTACTACGAACAAAACAAAGCCTTGGAATGGCCAGCAACAATGCAGAGCCTATTTCCCAAAGAGTCAACGCGCAGGTAGGCCCTGGAAGGAGGGCCAGTGTCAGAGTAGGCAGCGCTGCCAAGGCTATGTGCTTAATGTCATGCTTAGTCCTTTTTCATGGTAGTTACTTTGCAATAGATTATGATGATGTAGACGAGTCTTCTATAACCAAATGTCTGCATCAACCACAGAGCACCGAATGCAGTAGTTGATCATCTCAAGGTGAGGGTTGGAAGATGGGCAGTACAACAGTTTAATTTTTTGTATTTTCCTATTCTGTACTGAACAAGATTACAGCCTCTCCTGAAAAACAAAATGGCGGCAGTAGCATGTTTTCCGTGGCATCCTCAGCGGATACACCATTAGTCTCCCAAGGGAAGGGAGAGAGGCTGGCAGTGTGGTAGCGTCTACAAGGCGGCTGCACCGGAGATGATTTCGATCAGCTCCTTGGTGATGACCGCTTGCCTGGTCCTGTTGAAGGTCAATGTGAGCTTGTCGATCATTTCGCCGGCATTCTTGGTTGCGCCGTCCATGGCAGTCATCCGCGCGCTCTGTTCGCTGCACGAGTTCTCCTTCATCACATAGTAAATGAGGCTGGCCAGTGAATACTCTTGGTAGCATTTGAGAACGTCGGCATCTAGACTGTCGTACAATGTGATCTTTTCACTGCCAGACACAGTATCGAGGCTGAAGACTGGAATGTCGGTTGTCGTGTACGACACCACCGACTTGAAGCGGTTATACAGCAGGATCCCCTTGTCAAACTCGTATTCACAGCCGAGGATGGCATTGGCCACTTTCACAGCATCATCAAAGATGGGCGGCTTCTTGCCAAAGTCCGAGAAGCTCAGAAGGATGTTGTCGCTGTAGAGCCGTTGAAGAATGGCCCGTACCTGGATGAGTGGCAAAGAGCATATTAGATGTTAAGATGGCTAGCCTCAAAGCGCAATCACCCAATAACCGGGCCCTGCTTTAAGAGCTGAGCACGCTAACCTTAATTCCACGTCATATTACGACAGAAAATGATACATCGCAAATTTAAACGTTCAGTGGTACGGCTTCAAATGACGCCGGCACTTGTAGTAATATGGAGGGGAAAAAAAACGGAAATGCACATGACTTCAGAGCGTCAGCCTAAACTGCTTTGTTTACCGGCTAGTAGAATTAGCCGCAGGCAAGGAGACTGCTGTTACTGGACCTGCAAGTCCACGAGATTTCCACCTTACACATGCGGCGGTATGCACGTTGGATAAAGCGCAGGCAAACTGCTACAAAGAGAATTAAAGTGCGAATGCAGCTAGAAAAGAAAAATTGATGGACAAGTGCACCTCACGTAACTCGAGAAACATTCAAGAAGACCGCCAGATGTTCCCTCTTCCGACGGTTTATGTCCCCAAGTCAGCCAAATTGTCGCGTTGCAACGCCCTCATATGAAGGCAATGTCCTCCCAGACAATAAAATAAAATGTATATTCTCCGAAGCAGGCCACGTAGGATTTACGCACACGCCCGAACGTTAAAACTTGCAAACCTTATCGCCGACGCAGATGATGCGAGCGTTCTCGTGCAGTTGGGGATCCTCATGCATCATGGTTCGGATGCGTTTGGCGACGCTCGAATGGATAGCGCCGCAGAGGCCACGGTCCGACGAGATGGCGATGATCAACGTCTTCTGTTTTCCCTCCGGCGGCTTGATCTCGGCCGCCTCGTAGAAGGCCTGCGCCCCTTCGCCGTACGGTCGGACCTGCTTGAGGTCACGCTCGGCACGGGCGTACTTGGCCGCGGACACCATCTTCATACTTTGTGTGATCTTCTGGATGTTCTTGACGGACTTCAAACGCATCCGGATGTCTTTGAGGGTTGCCATGTTACGGGCCTGGGTGCAGGCCGGCGCGAAAGCGCCCACTTTCTGCAGCGCTGAGAACATGTCGAGCCCAAGGGGAAATGTTACTCGTCGGACAAAATGTCGACCTCCACCTTGCTCTCGCCGCCGGAAGTGCAGAAGGAAAGTGCGCGTTGCCGGAAGCACGTGACTTATAGCTTCCTAATAAATTATTAAATGCCTGCTCCAATGACAAAGTTACCAGTGCTGTCAAAGCCAAAATATTGCTTAGAGGGCGCCACTTTCTCACTAATTGGCCAGAGTTTATGGGACACGATTAGGGCAACGCCAACTTTCAGCGCATGCAGTGCTTATCAGATTTGCTTATTAAGTTGCATGCGAAACTGCATAAACTGTAGTTATTATAAGCATTGCTTTAGGAAAAGAAAAAGACGGAGATATGGGGACAGAACGTATGCTATACGAAGATGCTATGATACAAAGCAACGAAATAGCTGCGACCATGGCTGCGACCACATGCGCGCCGGTAAAGCTGTCCATGCTCTAGCAAAGACACCTATAATGAATGAGAATGTAGTGCCCTGTGGCGGTACTACATACGTGCCGCTGCGGTATGCTGTGTGCATAGAGTTAGTAGGCTGTGTGCCACGCATTTCGAATCAACTGGCCAAGCATTGCTGACGTTCAGGAGGCTATGCGTAATTTGAGCTAAAGATGGCATAACAGTAAAGCAGAGCCTGGCTGGCTTCAATGCAATAAACAAATATGTTAGACTGGAGCATTTACGTTTTATTTATTGCCTCTAAAGCGAGCATATACTCTTGTTGTTGTTGTTGCGATTCGCTTCTGGTTTCAGTTTCGGTTACCGAGTGCTCCTTGAGCAGAACCTATGGCTGTGCCACTTTCATACGGGTGTCACACGGCGCAGTTTTGGTCGCGATGAAGCCCGATCCGGATCGGGCATGATCGCGATCGGAAGTGGTCGTGTGACATCGGTATTACACGCTTATTTCTTGGCACTGAATTAGCAAAACATTATGGAAGGCTACCGAATTCTCGAGATATTAAAAAAAAAGTTTTTTTTTCTCGACTTTCCCGAGCTTTGGCGTGACTCGCCGCTTTTCGGTTTTACGCCTGATATGTACGCGGGCGAGGCTCCAGGAACGACACTGTAGTGCGATTGAGCACATCTCTGTCATGCATAACCAAACAATAAATTTATATAATATGTCGGCTCGTGTGTATCTCGAAAGCACTCAGACATTTTAATGGAGCAGTGCAAGATATTAAATAGCCTACGTAGCACAAAGCTTTGATAAACAATGTAGTGCCAGTAAGTGCACCTCCGTTACTGTGTGATAAAATAGGTGATGCCAAAAATCTGACGCCTACAACATATTTCCGGCTTCTACTATCGCATCAGCGGCATGCAGCCTTCAAAATCTGCATCTATTTTTCCAAAAGGTGCCACAACTGGGGCATAGATTTGGGCCACCACTTATACAAAGCATGATGAAACCAGCAGTTATGTTGGCTTATAGGTATCTCTAAAGCACAGTCCTCTCAATAGAACAGCGAATGATAATCAACAGCTGTGTGTGCCCATGCTAGGCCAATCCTCCTTCATCAATGGACATGAGGCAGTGTGTCACAGAGTGTATGGAATCCTCAAATGTCTTTACTGATATGTCATACTTCTCTGTACATATACCTCTCGTCACCATTCTACCTTCCACAACCACCATAAGTCACCTTCATCCACGTGACATCGCTGTATCTTGCGCTATGCATCTGCCTGGTCTGGTGTTTGCATTTCGGCATAGCTTGTGAATGGTGCAATGGGAAAATTCCGGTTGCTTTGCATAATTTTTTTTAAATTTTAAGTGGCACGCCATTAAAACTTACCATGGCGAAGAATGTTAGGGGTCTTAACACTAATTAGGGAGCTGCGTGAAATCTTAATAGTCCAAAGGACACACTGCAATTCTATCTTCCCTTGTTTAAGAAAAATTAATAATACAGAAACAAGTCGAGAACATGTACTTTGAAAAAAGGAAGTGCTGACTTTTTCTCTTTTATTAATCACTGCATGCTTCCACATATCTTTTGAAGACGTGCTGTCCGTTCACCACTGCAAAATATGTACACTTGGTCAGTAGAACAAGGGGTTGTGTGTAACCCAGTGTGGCTTTGGTTGATTGAGAGCCTTAGGATGGGAGGTGAACAAAGACTTGAAAGCCTCGCTCGTGTTCGGGTCCTTGGCGATGCTGTACCCGTGGCGTGCTTTTTCTGGAAGAATCATTTTTGTTGCAGCGCCAACTTCAGATTTCGAAGTGCCGCTAGTAGATGCACCACCTGGAATGGGTGTAGAAGTCACCAGGAAAAGAAAATGTTAGAAAGGAATTGGCTGCACTCTATGTCACCAATTCCGTACAGTACAGTGAAAGCTATGTATTGTGTCAGCCAAAAAGAAGAGAGAACCAAAAGAAGGGCTCTTCTAAATTATGCCTCCGACTGCCCTCTGCACAACGCCAACTCGATGGAAGCTTCACAGAAGGATTAAAAGTGCACAGTGGTTGACCCCTGCTCCCTTATTCTGGAACCTACATTACAGTATTACATCTTAGTACACTAATCTTTACACAAATTCTATTGTTGTTACTTTGTGTTTTATTATTTTTGTTATTACACTAATCTCAAAACAGTTTCTATTGCTGCTTTTTGTATTATGTCTGCTATTTTCAATCTGCCCACCTGCTTGGACCCAAGGGTCTGCAGTATGTAATAATTAAGATAAATAGATAAACATGTTGCCGGCTCTCATTACTAATTGCCTAGCATGAGTCCTAGCATTCACTGCACTGGATGTAGTATAGAGATATGAATATACTAAGTGGAATTTTTGTATCATTACAAATGAGAGTCATATTATGATTATAGCAAAACCATTTCATGTGAGGGCTAGTAATGTTAGCTGTGCTGCTTATAAATGCATTGAATTAGCGGAATGAGAACTAACAGTAACTGTCTCAAAGTAACAGCGAAACAGATCTCACTTTTTGTTTGACTTCAAGCATGACACCAAAACAGTGCATTAGAAAACCAAGCGCAGTGTTTTTCGGCGATCACTTTTGGGGGTACTATCACTTTCGCATGACCTGGCACCAGACATGTTGACAAACGTGTGCAACAGCGTTCCTTGCACTGTGCCAAGACAGCATGTTTGGATGCCGTCACTCATATGCACTGATGTGCGTGGTGCCGAGTCATGTGACACCTTGCAAAAGTGATGGCATCACCGAAAGCGATAAACCAAGTACATAGCGCTAGTACATTATTAAACCTGGAGACTTAAACATTGCATTAAGTAAAATGTGAGGTCATCAACAGTTCATACCGTTCACAGCTGTAGAATTCTTTTCGCTACTTCCAGTCTCTATTTTAGCCTTCTTCTTCCCATCTTCCACAGTGTCTGTTGCCCGCTTCTTAGACTTCTGCAAACATGAGGCAGGCACAGAATTACAGCAAATGTACCTGCTAGCATACAACTTCACAAATAGCTCAAATTTGAATTCTTACAGAAAGTCGGTAAGCATTTTTCTTAATTAGCTGGAGCTCTCATAGGAAACAGAAACATGATAATGTTATGATATTAATAATAATAGTAATAATGTTTTTGTGTCCCATAAAAATACACGACACGGGAGACTTGCAGTAAAAGCTGTCACCAATGACCGCTTGACAGAGCCGTAGGCCCCCCATACACGGGGCAGTTACGTAACGACAAAGAAGGCATATAATACATGGTCACGTTTGAAATCACACTTCCCGAGCATACAATGTAACGTACACAAATTGTGATGGAATAAGGCAAGATGGAAATACAAATTAGTTCACTCATGTAATAAAACAACACAATCAACGACGGAGGAGTCACAAAAGAAACAAAAATGCAGTTTCACTTATCTGTAAGAAATAACAGTAATACATATACAATGACGGTAAAGAGAAACAAAACAGATAAAGCACACATTGTAAATTGAAAGAAGGGAAGACAGAACCATTCCCTCACCATTTACACTGTTAGGGATAACGCGGAAACGAAAAACTTGGTTTGCAGAAACGAAAAGTTAACAAAGTTAACGGCCTAGAATTTATTAAAGTGCTGTCGAAGTTCTTTGAATGTTATATCTTCAAGTTTACTGTGTTCATTATTTAATCTATTAAGTAACCTGGGTAAATTGTGCTGTAGTGTCTGCAGACCATACATTGTTTTACAAGTTCTCACTTTCCAGGGCATAGTGTTACATGTCAGGTGGGCAGAAATGTTTTGGGTGCACTATATATAATGCTTTTTAAATGAAAAAAGGTGAAAAAAAAAAAGAAACAAAGAAAAAAAGCATCCATTCTTGAAGCGATTTACTCTGACCTGCTAACTTGAAATGCAACTCACCTTCTCAGCTTTTGCCTTTGCACGACGCAGCTCCATCCGTGCTGACAATAGAGCAATGTCATCATCGGATCCGTTTAGAATAACAATGTCATCTTCCTCGAAAGGCTTTCCACACTGAATGAAAATAAGTGAAAGAAAAAGAAGAAAAGCTTTTAACTCAGAGCCTTCTATAGCAGTGCATACAAGTGGAACCCTGCACTGCAAGATATAAGATGCCATGTAACAGGTCAAAAAAAGTGAAGGTGTATGGTAGATGCGAGATCAGGTTCAGAAAACAGGGCCATACTATGTATCAATTTATTTCATTTTCAATTATTGCCCTACATAATTTGCTGGCATGAAGTCAAACTTCCATTTTCGCTGTCAGCCATACTCTCTGCGATGTGTGATAAGAAACAAATAACCAAATAAAAATGACCTTAATGTGGCCCCAGGCTCCATGTCTGTAATAATTTCTAGATGTGACATGGTATTTCATTTTCTGAAATAGGTGCCCAGTCACACATGCAAAATTTTAATGCTGATAATGGGACAGCAAGTCCTAAACACACACACACATGCACACACACACGCACACACATATTCAATGACACCTAAGCACACCTTATGAGTTGTGAATGAGAAGGTATCAATGTCCTATTGCACATCATGGAGTGGTCCTTCGAGTTATGAGCTTTTTGTGGGCAAGCAAGCACGTTGAGACACTTGGCACTTTTGATTTGGCCTGACTGAGGTGCAGTTATAATGCAGGCGAGAGCCCTAATGTTCAATTGAACGCTGCGAGTAACGAACTACAGCGGTATGTGCTGCCTGAACCAGCAAGCAGCAGCAGCATGCGGTGCCAACACCTCATGCCACCTACACGGCAATGCCCTCTCCCCTGATGCAACACCTGGTGCACTAGTGCAGCAGCAGGCGTCCACTTTTGTCCGCTCTGCTCCATCAAGGCGCACTCGTGCCATGGCGTCACAGCTAATGGGAACTCCATCAAGGCGCACTCGTAATGTGAGGTCGCAGCCAATGGGAATTCAGGTGCGATTTCGTTGCAACAGACGCTGGCTTTTTCGCTCAATGAGCCATCTGACGCCTTCACATCAATATAGACAAGTGGTAATTGAACTTTGATTACCTTATGGCACACTTCAGATTTCACTTCCTTGAGGGCACGTTCTGACAGCACACAGCCACACTGTCGGAGGTAGCAAAATCTGCAACAACCACAACAGTGTCCACAAAGCCAGTTTTGAAACCACAACACACACAACAGGAAGGCACCATCAATTATGAATGTGAAACCGTGCACTAGAGTTGAGCAGTGATTTCTGCGACTGTGGATTATGTTACAAGAAGCGTAGGCATGACGCCTTTAAGATAGTATTTTGGAAAACCTTCAGACCTGATGCACCAGCAGTATGAAGATAATGGTAAAAAAAAGGCCTTCGAAGAGTACTGAGAAAAATTCTGCAGCTCACTTTTTTTTCCCCTCTATTAGGTAGCTGCCAATTTTGAAATTACAGTATCAGGCCTGAATTCCTTGAGCATGCCACAGTTAACTATACAATCTTTTTCCCGCGGTCAATCTAAAATGCTCGCCAAGTGCAGCATGGCTTCATGCTGGAAGCAGGACCGCTTGTGACATCGCAGTGTCTGCAGTGCAAGCAAGCATGGCCTTAAGGATCTGCTTCTGCTACTCCAAAGAAGCAGCCAGCCAGAGCTTCGATATGGACATCACTTATTGTAGTGCCAGAGTTAATGTTACTAATTTTTGTAGAAAACTGATAAAATCCTGCATATGTGGCAGGTGTATTACAAGGCAACAGAAGAATGCGAGTTAGCTCGAAGTTTTTCTACGTCTACTGGTTTAGGATTGCTCAAGGAATGTGAGTCATTGAGAGTGGTGGCAAGGCAGTGGCCGATGACGTGAAACAAATATTCAGATCACCTCAAACTGCAACAGCACTAAGAAAGGTCAAACCCGCAGCCACAACTTACTTGTACTTTCCATTCATTTCAAGGCCAACCACTGGGCAGATGAACCTGGATGCTCTCAGGTCTACATACTCATCACCCTTGTCAGCATCACGCCGCTTGTAGCCAGGGTTCTCGGTGGGCTTCAGCTCCACTACGTCCTACGAGATAATGTCACAATTACTTTTTTGTTTCTTTTGCGTGTGATGTGGAAGTGACACATTATAATAGACTCAACAAAAGTTTGCCTTTTTAGAGCTCACGATAATGAAGGATTCAATTTGCCGTCACTGGCTCTGTATTCGAGTGAAGCCAACGCTTTAATGTCTACTCATGGCCCACCTCATATTAGCAAGAAAGTGGTACCGTCATATCCAATAAGAAACAGAGCCAGCGACCTCTATTCGTCATCAACACATATGGCGCCTGTGTTTTTCCTGTGGCACCTAAAACGCCTGCCCTGCGTTAAATTGGACTAGGAACAAACTTACTTACTTACTTACTGTGGCACTGAGAAATGGGAAGATTCTGTAGAGCTTAATTGTGTCGCTCAATGCTCATTGTTGCGACGGGAGGTGATATTACTCACTCGTAACATTGTAATGTGTTCGTTCAAGAAAGGCAATGTAAGAGGCAAAACCAGATAGGCGATCACGGGACAAAATCGTACTTTTATCACGCGACGTAACGTTCGAGATATCAACAGTGCAAACTTAGACGAAGGAACGCCATACAAAGCGCTGTAATGGTAATACGTTGACGACAGTTCGAATTGGAAGATCACGGGAGATCCCGAGATCGGGCAAATAAAATTTATACCAGTAATGGTAGTAATAAAAGCTTCTTGCGTATCAGAAAAATAAACGAACCTTCATTGATCGAATGTGCATGGCGGCCTCGCAAGACGCGTCCTTGTTGAGAAGGTGTTCGATGACAGCTTCCTTGTTGTACAATCTGAAAGAAGCGAACACAGCAATTACATACCACGAGTGGAAATAGAGAACCCGAGGTTTCATGCATGAAGTTCAGACGTGCTAATGAGGTTAGTGCGCTACTCCATATCGACAATCGACGACACAATTGACGAAAACTGACAATTACCTGCCGAGTTCGCAGGATACGATGGGCAGTCTGAGTTCTTCCTGCGTGATTGCGCAGTGTTTCCACTTGGCCACGGCCTCGGCATCTTTGTCTTTCTGAAATTTCACACACAAGAAAACGATGAGACAGGTTCAGTTCGGATGACAAAAGCTCGCTAGGCGCTATCTCTACTGTGTGCTGCCTGGAGTCTGTTGAAAGGCTCATGATATGCAATGCCTGAAGGGGGTGCATAAATTAAGGCAGATTTGCGTACCTGTTCGGGCTTCTGCTTGGTTCTGACGAGCTCGTCGCGACGTGGGATTGTGCCACCGTCGCATCCCATCGCGCTTAAACTGTGCAAATCCTGGTACACAAAACTGGAACGATCGTAACTTCACCGATTTGCCGATCACCGATGACCAAACACCAGACATAAAACGCAACAAGAAAACGGAAGTCAAGCTTGCAGCCGTCTGGGCACGTGACGTAAAGCTTCCGGCCACTGCTAGATTGTATTGCACCGCTAACCCAATAACGTTCCGTTTTCTCATATTACAAGATCGTTTAACGTCAAAGAAAACGCATCGTTTGCATTGTGAAAGCGTATGATGTACTACTAATAAACAAATAAGTAAACATTACCAATAAAAAATCACGTGATTTGTTTTAGTTTGGTTGGCGGTAGAATTTAGTCTGAACATTCCATGTGCCTGTGAGCCTTGTGAGCGTTTATGGCGTGTACTGCGTGTACGCAAGCGGCAAATTGCACGACAGATTCGGCAGCGTTCGTGGTTCTTCTTTTGCGTCATTCGCGATGGAATTTGCATTCGACGACGATGTTTTCGACTCTCCAAGGATCAGAGGTGGCGAGCCTGGAACTTCGTACAACGCCAAGATCTGTGTAAGTGAGGTGAGCGTCAACCGGTAGAGCACTTTGGAAAGTGTCATAATTCGTTATGTTTGGAACGTTGACCGAAAATAACGAAGTATCCTTTCAGTGGTTTCTCACCGCCACTAATGACGACCACGAAGAAAAGATGATGCTGGAAAAGTACAAGGGAGATTATCATTATGCGAGAAACGACTTTCGCAACGCGTTTGAGGACTACGAGCGTTGCTTGGATCTTGCGCCGAAGTCCGCTGCCTCCGTGAAACGGGACTGCCTCGAAGGAATGTCCAGGTGCTGCTTGAAACTCGGCCGAAACGACGAAGCATTGAAGTACGCCGATACGTTGGTATGCCACTTTCTAGTCTCATGTGCGTATCGAAGTTCACCTCACTAAACCAACTCTCATTGTTGTGGTTTTCTTGCTTTTCTGCTTAAACAGGAAGCACTAGCGACGAACAGTGATCACAGGGTCGCAGTGTGGATGCTACAATCTGAGATATACAACCACATGAAAAGCGCAACTGGTAAGAATTACACTAGTAAACAAAGACAAAGAAGGGGTGACTCAGCTGTAATGCTCCAACAAGGGGACTTGACTGATACATTTCTCGTTCAACCTCTGTTGATCACTTTGTTTCTATGTTCCTGTAAAATTTTGACTAGTAAAAGAGCGTTGCTTGTCTATAGAGAATTTGGTCTGCCCATTCACACTACCATGTCTGTTCCTGCATTCTTGCTCAGTTCAGCAAGGCCACCTGAACGATGACCTCATTCTTTTGCATTCTAGAGGAGAGCGCAGCCCTCTGCAGGTGCCTCCTGGTTCGACCTTGGACGTCTGATCTTTGGTACAAGCTTTCAGTGTGCTGTTTAAGCCAGCTTGAAACTCGGACAGACGTTGGTAACCTGCCTCTCAAGGCTGGGGCATGCCTGCTGAAGGCGAGGTAATGTGACACATCTTTCTGCACCTCTTGCTAACCTCTTTGTTGTCACTGTCTAGACGATGCAAGACGACGATTATGAGAAGTAGCATTCCAAGACACGGACATGTTGTTGACGCTCCTTGTTGTGCGCTTGCAAGTAGGCTGGACACAGTGTGGAGTGAAGTTGGTGTGTTAGCAAAATCAAATAGACGTGTCCTACTGAAAAAGGTACCCATCTAAGAATTACCTACTACATTGAAAGTTAGCCCACCTCAAAGTTTCACTCAATTTAGGTGGGCTATCTCTTGGGATTTTATGGTGAGTAGTTGTCATACGTAACATACTGATAAGTACTTGTCAGCATAAGTACTTATTGTCATCTCTTTTCACAGCCTCCCTCCTTGCTGGATGGCTTGACAGACGAGCATGTATAATAAAAAGACATAATGCACATGCAATAACTAAAACTATGATCAGTTAAGTCTAATAATGTACTATGTTCAAACCAATATATGGTTTCAGTGTATTTAGAATTTTATTCAGTTCAGGCTGCCTGGCTTTGCAGTGAAGCTAGAAACAAGTAATTAAAGGGAATTCAAAGTGCCTGAACAGTAAAAGTATGCCCGCATTTGTGTGTGTTTGTATGTATGCAGAGATGAAGCCACTGAACTAGTTCCCTAGAATGCAGTCAGTTTGTGGACATATCTGTTCCTGTACCTGTACTGGTCATATATCCATTGAACATGGCTGGGTCTGTTTAATATTTTATGCAACTTTAGATTATTTAACCAAAGTTTGTTGTCTCATGGAGATAGCAGATTTGTGTCTTAGCATGCCATTTCCTACGTGTGTTGCCTTGCATTTTCATAACTGATAACAGCAAGAAAGCGAAATATTAAAAAGATGAGTAAATACCAAGTAGCTCTTGTGCTGAGAATACCTGGAATTTTTCTTTACTTGCAGATTGCTGTACCAAGGGGCACTGTCAGGGAATCAGTCCTTTGCAAAAGTACGCAACCTCAAAATGCTTTCTGAGGTATAGTGTTTATTTGCAGCTGCTGTTTTTTTATTTGGCACTTGTAATGATGTTGGGTTCTCATTGCAGGTTGAACAGCTGATCTCAAGCCTAGAACTTCCAGAAGACTTCACAACGCAGGCTCTGAATGTGAGTTTAACTAGCCTGTTATAGCAGAAACAAAATGCTATTGCTCAAACAATGTTCACATAGATCAAACGAATTGTGTTGAGACAATTCTCAATCTTAATACACTATCATACATGTTTCAACACAAGATTGCCACTGTTCCCATGGCAGAGTAAATGACAACTGTGGTTGCAGGTGCTTTATTTTGACAAGTGCGCATCTGCCGTCTCTCTCAAGTTCTTTGTTAAAGTTTATGAATTTGGGTGTGTTTTATGGTTTTACGAACGTTGCATCAGTATCTGTGAAAAATTAATTCTGTTTGTGAAAAAGTTTCGCTTGTCGGTCTCCAATGCTTTCGTTGGAAGTATTGTGATAGTCAAAATATGTAAAAGGGGTAATTGTTTCAGGCAAGTTTATACAGACAAGTTCCAGAAACAGATGAATTCAACAAAGAGCAAAGTTGCTGAAAAAGTCACTGAGATCTATAAACAATGTCTTGCTTTTCATTCCTTGCTGTCTCAAGTTTGTGACTGCTTCTGTGCGATGCCTAAAGGAAAATCATTAGTTAAGTGTATATGAATACCTTATAAGGTGGGTGCTTGGGGCAAGCAAATGTGTGCTATCACACACACACCACACCCCCTTACTTGATGTTGTGTCTGTAGGATGTTACAAATTGTAATGTTCACAGATTGACACCTATGCAAGTGGCAGGTTTCCCGATTTTTCATTATGTCTTGCTTATGCAAAAGAACGGCACTGCTCAATTCTGACAGTGAAAGCAATGCACTAGAGTTTCTTTTTGTCAAGAGAAGAAGACGGTGATAGTCTTCTCATCACTTCTGCTACTGAAAGTGATGATTCAGAAAACAAAGACAAGATTGACTTGGCCCAACAGTGATGCAGTGTTTTTACACTTAAAACTTGAAGCAAATTGGTTGAAAAAAGCTTCAGAAGGGTTTTTGATCGCGTGAAGTTCGACAATAAGTCATAAAAAGAAAAACACAAGGTAACCTTTGCTCAAAATAATAAACACTTACGTGGTTAGGCAACATGTAAAGAATTACTGACGTCATGGTACTCATAGGAGCCGAGCTCACACTTTGCTGGAGTGATGAAACAGGTCTGTAAAATAATGTTTATTGGGTGCAACACTTCAGAGCCACACGAGTTTTATTTCAAAGCTACTGTCTGGATGTGAGGGATGCCATAGTGAAGCACTCCTGCTTGATGCCGACTGCCTATGAATCAATTAACGTACTCTGAAATCTAAGTACATGACCATTCTTACATTTTGTCCTGGCCGGATGCAACTACTGTGGCTGGGATTCAATTCCATCACTTAAAAATTTCTCTGTATAAATATTCAGAGTGCAACCACTTTATAAGTTCTTGCTTCCAATAACCTGTTTCCTTTGACTGTTTAATTTTTTTTTTTCTCATCCCCCCTCTCAGGAGTTTGAAAAAGACAGTGATACCGTAAATGGGGCTGAAAGTGATGAGGAAGCAGAGTCACTTTTGTTACTGGTAAGGATTTGGCGAAGCTTTAAAGCTGTTTTTTTACTGTTGCATGAAACTTGGTAGAACTTGTTTCTTAGTAGCCGAGCGTCTACAGGGTTAGATTTGCTAGTGACGTTTAGCAGATAAAGCGAGCAAGAAAAGGTATGCACAATTGATGGCTTATAACTACCGCACATGCTGACACAGGTCCTGACGCAATTCTCATTTGTAACTAGGCAAAACCAGCAGTAACCAGTGAAGAGTCAGCTCTATAAGCTGAGAACTTGACAATTGAATTTAGTATAATGAAGTTGCGACATGGACATACCTACATTATATCAGATATTCATTATAAACATATATTATTTACAATGATATCTGAGAATTGTTTAGTTTGTTATATCCGATAATTCGTTATATCAGTGTTGGTCATATTAAGGTTCAACTAGACAAGTTCAGCTGACTGGATACTTTCTCCTGGGAACTTGCAGCTGCCTGATGCACACAACTATGACTCAGCCAGTGCTTACCTGTTTAATCTCTTACCAACTTATCCACGAGAACAATGTGAAACATTGTCTGCAAAACTGAAAGCATCAAGCAGCATGATACTTCAAACCAAAAACCAGTAGAGACAGGTCTAAGTTCAACTACAACTTATAGGGAACATTACGTTGGCCCAGCATTGCAAGCGGCTTTGAAAACTCGCCTGCAATGAGTCCAGGTCATCTGAATGCCCTCGTGATATCAAATGAAGAAAAAATGACAAATGGCTACACATATTAGTACATGATATTGCATAACTTGCTTTAACAGATATTCTATACCTTGCTATAACTAACTATGCTTTGTACACCAAACCGAGAAGATGATGCATGTAGGAAGGACAGTGTGTATATTTACAGCCATGTTTGATGAGTGATTCAGAGACAGAAGTCGTTGATGGAAAGCTGGCAGTGAGAAAGCAAGTTTCAACCAATGTTTAATGACCAATGAATGCTCTGAAGGACTTTGATATGACTGACGTTACAGCTAATAGATGTGCTTGCCTTTCAGGGCATGAAAGCTGCAGATGTGATGTCAACGTTTGAGGAGCGTTGGCTTTCTTCGATTCTACAGTACAAGCCTGACAGCAAAAGTCCTAATGAGCAGTAAGTCATGGCAGAGCGAACGTCACCTGTACATTATTTACTGTGCGCCTCTACAAAATAAAGTCACATACACTTCACATCTCACACTCCAATAGTCTTCTGAAGTCAATCGATGCAACGTGGTGGTTGAAGTGCGTCCCGAATGAAAAGCAGTTTCCTCCGCCGCCCACAATGAGGATTCTCGAGCTTTTGTCCGAATCTTCGATAAGTACGCTGCTGTGGCCAAAGGTCATAAAGGGGCGTTCTGGGTTTTGTTCTGGCAGTGACACTTCCCTGCACGCCGTAGAAACCAAATCTACGATCGCTAGTCCGCAGGGTGCACCGCTCCTGCCACTCACTCCGCCGATGAGCACAACGGTGGTCAGGCCTATGAGGTGCGCAGTGTGGCCGAACCTGCAACAACCAATGATGCCAAGTTATCAAAAATAACCAACAGGTTAAAGGAGCATTCAAACTTTATTTTGAAGTTGTGTAAAACATAGCGCATGCTTCTTGCACAAAATAGGATAACATTTAGCAAGTATAAATGTTGGTAAACACTTATAAAATATTTTGATTCTATATTATAGTTGATCACAAAGTTCTCTGCCTGGCCTGTTCGACATTACTGTGACATTATGCAGCTTAGGAAATGTGCAGGCAAAAAATGGGTTTGGTTGAAGTAGGATAGGGTAATTGGAGACACCTGGAGGAACCCTCTGTCTGGCAGTGGACTTTGGAAGGGATGATGAGTATGTGTTTAATTTGCCACGTCCTTACCTTGCCAAACATGAAAGTTATGGGCAGTTCTGAATTCTGGCAGTCAACCATGTGACCATTTTCAATAACCTTTCCAGCTGCTGCACAAGCTTTAAGTTCACTGTTGCTTACTGGAATTAAGCATGTGCCACTTGTTTTGGCCCAAGATGCAGAATTAGAATTTAAGTAAGCTTCCTGCTGAGAATTTTCTGATTGGTTTTCAATTGTAATGTAACTGATACATGTACATTTGAATGGTACTGAAGAGAACAAAAGAACAGCGTTCTATGACTCAATGTGTAAGTGAGTATGATGGATGGAAGGAAGTGGGTGTGGCCAAGATTTCATGCAGGCATATAAAGCACATGCCACGAATGAACTGGCAGGAGTATCTCATACATGCTTTCCAGTCTTCTTTTTCTGTCAGTCTTACATTTAGTGACAGCTTCTTACATGCTGGTATGTGTGCATACATTCATAGAGCTTCATTTCAGAAACTGGTGTTTTCAGCAACTACATTGTACAAGGATTGCTCTTTACATCCATGTCGGTCATTTTTTGTTCATATCTTCTTTCTATCTTTCATTAAGTGACCAACAAATAGTAGGATATAATTTACTGATGTGGTCTAACATCTTTAAGCAACACCTGCACTCCAGATTAGTTTCGACTACCTTGGGTTTGTTTAACATGCGCAAAAATCTGAGCATATGAAAGTGTATTGTCACTCAGTGGCTACTTCAAAGTACAACCAATACAGCTGGGAATTCAGTACATGACCTTGTGCAGGGCAGCAGAATGCCACAGCCACAAAGACACTATGCTAGATACATAATGACGTCTGTGCACAAGAAGCAAGCAAAATGAATGCCACAGCTTGCCTGGACGCAACAGAGAGACAGCTTTTATAAAGGAAAAAGAAAAAAGGCAAGTCTGTAGGTGTTCATGGTATGGAAAGACAGGTGTACAAACACAGACACAAGTAAGAAGAGAAGGACAACACAGACGCCAGCTAGTCAGTGTTTGTGTCGTCCTTTTCATTGTCCTTGTGTCCGTATTTTGCATAGCTGCCCCTTCATGACATGAGCAAGACCGTACCTAGGTAGAAGGCCGTCCACAGGAATTTCTCTCCATGTTAGTGTGGCGATATCAAAGCTGTACACACAGTTGAGAGGTTTCTCGCTACTTGATAAGCCACACGTCACAATCATGGAGTACTGATCGGCTGTGGAAACCGCGGCATGACTGTGTCGCGACACAGGCCACACTACACCTTCAGGCACTTTGCTCCATGAACATTCTGCGACATCTAGGACGTAAGTGTCGCTCAAAGCAGCATCACGCGGTGTCCGCCCACCAAACAGGACCACTTTCTCACGGCCTTCTGCACTTCTCAGCTTTGCCAAGGTATGCCTCCATCTTGCTGGGGGCGTAAAGGCAAAATGCGACTTCTCGGCAACGTACGATCCACTGGAGGGGGTCATGACGATGTCAGTGTCACACGCTCGAAGCGGTGACGTCCGGCCGCCATTTACCAGAAAGCAGCCGTTGTCGAGGCATAACATTGCAAAATGCTGTCTACCTTCTAAGCGCGCGCTGATCAATTCTGACTGGAAGGTTGTGGGGTCTGTCAGGACAGGCTCGAAGACGCGCGAGTGTTTCCCGCCGTTTTCAGCAAAGCCGCCGGCTGTGATCACTCTGCCGTCCGTCGTCAGAGCAGACGAGTGGCCAAATCTGCGCAGGCTCGAATCCGCGCTGTGCAAAGTCCAGTCTACTCGCCCGAGCTGTAGGGTTGAGTTTCCAGGCACACAAGCGACGCCGCGCTGGGCGAAGCCGGTTGTGAGAAAAGCCTCGAAGGCGCTTCCTTTTCTGGACACGGCGAAGGCGTAGTGGGCGCATTTCTCGAGCCACTCCTCGAATTCGTCGAAAGGCTCGAGACCCTGGAACCGCAGCGCTTCCTTCGCGTCCAGCGCGGCGACGAACTCTGCCAAGCTGACGCAGTCGCACGCTTCGTAGCCGCGCGCCAAGTACCTGCTCCTTAATGAGGCCACGGTTGGATAGTCGCGCGGCGATTTCAACGGCGAGCCGAGTGATTCGAAGTGTTTCAGCATGACGATTCCGAAGGCGTCGTGCGGCTCCACTTGTTCGTAAACTGCCAGGGCCACGTCTTCGAATGTGCTCGACGTCCACTGGACGAGCCTGTCGGAATGCTTCGTGTCCAGGTACGATAGCACGCACTCCGCGAACACGAGTGTTGGCACGCGGAAGTCGAGGCCAACGGCTCGCAGCGCAGACTCCAGGCGGCCGAGGTCGCGGATGTCCTGACCCAGGAGGCAGTACTGCGGCTGGTGCCCTGAAGTCACTGCAGCGTTGACTAGCGAACGGAGCTCAGTAGAACTCTCGATGATATCTTTCTTGTTGGCGACGACCAACGGGAGGTCCACTTCGAAGTAACGACAATCGACGGGCAATGTACCGGCTGCTTTCAGTCTGAAAAAGCTCGCGTCATAGCCGGCGCCGAGGGACAGGACTTGGCACCTATGGTTCCTGAAGGCACCGCAGAAATCTTTGAAGAGCTGAGACATGGACTTGGCTCGAACGTAGTAGCCGCGATTGATGAGAGGCGATCTCCGAGCGCATTTGGCGACGAAAAGTCTAGTAAAGTCGTCCCTCACGTATCCCTTGGAAGCCATGGAGCACTTACTAACGATGCTACTGTCATTGGTTCTCTGCACCGATCTTTGTTTGTCTTTCTTTGTCATTTCTGTCCTTACAAAAGTCGACGTGGTGGAGCGCAGGAAGCACACACAGGTTTAAAAAGTTGGCTACAGTAAGCACCTTCACATCAATCCGCGCATCCAATGGGCGCCGCCATACTTGATTGTTGTGCCGCATAAAATAATTATTTATTCAAACTTAGGAAATTAAACGAGTATTTTAGTTTAATGTCCTAAGCCACATAATTTAATGGTAATATTAATAAGTTTGTAAGATTGGAAACCAATTAGAATAAACAGTGCCTTATAAACAGTACGGGCATTGGTACGGGACTCGTGCACCTCCTCCATAGCGCAAGCGGTCTGCGCAAGTGCTAGCGGCGGGTGTGGATTCGTTTGCCTTGCGCGTTTGGTCTACCTCGCTTCTCGTTCCGTCGCGTGAATTGGTGAGTTTTCCGTTATTTATTAACGAAAGGCCTTACGCGTTCCCTAGCATGCGTTGTGCGTGACGGCTTGACGTCTTCAGGATGATTGCCGTAGCGGTATCCATTCACAGACCGGCGTGTAGGCTTAGGTAGCGGGACACTGGTAGCCCCGGAGCTGTCATAGCTCGGTCTCTCTATTTAAAAAAGCGCCGTAAACCGGCAACGCTGTCGTTTTTGACGTATATTGTGCTCACGGGAGTACGAAGCTAAGTTGTTTAAATGTATAGTTTCGCTCTGTCACGCAGTGTGTTGGCAAGTTGAGCAGGTGCAAGGATTGCACGCCTGTCAAGTCGATTGACCTGGACGTTAGATACCCCTCTCCATGCCTGGAGGCGGGCAGCCCAAAGTTTTGACTTTCTGAGGACGACGCACGCGTTCGTAGAGGCTAGCGTGAGCCTTTGCACGGTTCCCTTACATTTGCGTCGTGCGGAAACGGGCGCGCGTTTGAAGTGCTGACACTTCAAACGTCGCTCGCACCGGTCCACCGTCTGCGGCCTACCTGCCCTTGCGTCGTTGACTTCCGGTACGACCTGTCCGTACCACTGTCAGAAACAAAAGTTGGCGGTCATTTGGCAGTTTCTTGTTTCGTTCGTTTTCCGCAGTGAGCCGGGGAAGCGTGGGACAGTCGGGATTCTGCTGTTGAAGTCTCCGCGTTCCTGGTTCTGTGTGGTGTCGCAGTGTTGGGCCAACAGACCGTTAAATCCCGGTCGTCTCTGTTCGCGGTCATCTCTGTTGCTACCTGTGAGAAACTGATCTTTCGGCGCTTGAGTTTACCGTCGTTCGCACCGCGTTTAATTACGCTGCAGGGTGCTCGCCCTCGTTACTCTATCGTGCCTCGTTTCCTCACTCGTTTAAACTGGTGCTTTTCGTGACGTCATGACGGTGATATATTCTCTCACGACCGTTTAGGCCGCCTGCTTATAAATATCTCGCTTTAATTGTGGCGTCAACGGCACTCTCCGAAGTCGCGATTATCCAACCGGCGCAGCTGAAATGGCGTCTTTCTTAATGTGTACCCGATCGCTATATAAGGCGGTTCGAGTCCCGTTGTGCGATCATTTGCATATCCTCGTACGCGTCAGCGCGCGCGCCGTCTGCTTGGCCGCGTGCCCACGAGAAGTTGCGTTGGCTAGCGGTCTCGATTTTTTTCTTTCGCAGTTGTACGCGTACGGCTGTGCGTTTTTTGTTTCTTTCCGCCGCGTTTCAGACCTTTGCATTCTCTCGTTACAGCGGAAGAAGGCGCCTCCTTTGTCGTCTGTTTTTCGAACTGCGCTAAAGTCGCACCTGTCGATTTAATCCGTAGCTCGCTCCAGTTGTGAAACAAGTCGGCTTACTCCTTACGGAATGGCGCATCGCTCAGTGAAGCGACGTTAATTCCTTTGCGCGTTGATTTAAGCGGCCGACGCCTCTTGAATATTGATGCCGAACTGTCGTAACGCGTCGGTGTCTGCTTGACTGGAACGAGGCGGATCGAAGTGCTGTCCTTGTTGGAAGTGTCGGGTCGAGGTGCGCGAAACGGCCTCCTTCAAAAGCCAGGTGTTTTTGCAGTCGGAGCAATCCCGGTGATTCATTTTTCAAGACGCTCGTGGCGATGGCGTCGTGACATTCCCACTACAGATCGCGTACTTGCTCGAAGCATAACCGGCTGGTGGCAATTAAGCGGGAATCAAAAAACCTGAAAAAAATTGAGTCACCAGGCTGTCTTTGGTGTGTTGAAGAACTGAGATGGTCACAAAAGGCAGGTGCTGGCAATAGTAAGTTGCAGGAGCCTGGTTGGCTTAATAGCATTCCCTTAAATAACTGGCATAATTTTGCAACTTGCAGGTGACTCTGGTTGTATCTCAGCTAGCTTTGTTTTGTGTAGTACTTGTGCAGAGAATCAGTGTGAGTTGACACATGGCATCATATTGAATTGTGATAGCACTTGGTATCAAGATAAGTGTCACTGCAAGTAGGTGATAAGGCCCCAAATATTTAGCCTCTTATTACTGCAGTTCGGTATATTGTACCTTTAGTACATCATGATTCAGCATATGGTTTGTACTTTTTTTTTCTACTCGTGTCGCACATACCAGTAGTTCAGGCAGCTAGGAGCAGCATGTCACTGGCATAATGGCGAACTTTGACTTGTTGTCATCCATTTTATCATTGTGCATTAGGACCTGCATGCTGTTATCGTGCTGTGGCATTGTGTGTCAGGTTGCTTGTTGCTGCTGCTGGAGAACGCTTGTCCCACTTGAAGCTTGACTCAAGCATCTTTGTAGGTGCAGAAAACATTTAGATCTCTTTCAGTTATGCTGGCCCAAGTTCCCGATTGACATGTTTCAGGAATTTCTTTTGATATTCTTCCGTTGTTCATTGTATTTTGTACTTATCAAATGGTGTGCAATGCTTCATTTTGACAGCAGTTGAATGTTTATTTCTTTGTCAGCCTTAATGGGCATTTGGCAGGACGACTGAAAGGTATTTCAAAATAAGTACAATACATAAATGGCATGCACAGTATGAATACTGAATGAGGCATCCCAAAGTAAGAAACTGTTGACCTCTTAACAAAAAATAAATGGGTAGGAGTTGAAGTAAGGCACAGAGTAGCAGCTAACATAAGATAATTATCGTAAAGGAAAAGAAAGCTTGTAAGATTGTTATGCAGTAGTCCTTCCTGAGTATAGCTAATTTGGGTATTACAAATTATTGCATATAAATATGTAAATATAAAACATTTACCACTGACGGTAGCATGTAACATATGTTACATGTATATGTTGTGAATTTCCGATGCAACGAACTGATTGGCATGTTTGATGCAACTTCTTTATATCAAGGTAATCATGACTGTACTATATTTGATAACATAAGGATTCAGTGCTAGCTCTGCCCACAAAACCACACTGCACCTTCCCTTCGTACCTCTGTGCCCTAAACATAGTTAACGAGAGATACTGATATTGAAAGGTGCTTGTCTCTGCATTGACATCACATAAACAACTGAATAGAATTGGCTGGTGCATCTATATGAATTCTTTTGAGTTGGACAGTGGTGTAATTGCAACTGCAGTCTTACGTTGTCACAGACTATAGCAATCCAGAAACTGCTCATTCAAGCATAAAGTGACATGTTTGTGGAACAACAAAGCAATAAAGAAAAACCATTTAATCCTGTTAACTGTGTGGTTCTAGTTAAGATAATGAAGAGAATTGCTACATTAGATGGATAAAGTATTTCTTAAACTAAATTTCTATGTTGCAGTAAGAGGTTTATTACTAGAATAGAAAATGAAGGCCAAGCTTTAAATTGTATGTTAAAATTTCGTGCCAGAACCTTCGTGCTGGCGTATGAATGTTGATGTTGCAGATCTAAAGTATTTGCTCGTGTTTAAGTCATTGTGACGCAATAAATTCTTAGAAGGTGCTAATTTCAGTTTCTGGCTTTTTAGAATACCATGTAGTTCATTTGTACTTTAAAAGAATTTAACTAGATCCAAGCTGGTGCGAAAACTTTGAGGAAGCCATTTGCATCTTTTCCTTTTCCCACTTGCCAAGCCTCTTTTATGGATAAAGTGGCTTTGGTATTGTGAAAGGGCAACTTGCTAATACAGTATATTATTCTCTTAAGTGTCCTTTTAACGCTACAAAATTCTGTTGTGTAGGTGCAGCATGTTTTATTTCTGCCTCAGACACGCTATCCTTTTCAATGAGCCTGGCACCACTGTCTTGAGAGATGTGGCCTTGCAGATTAGTCAGCGGCATCAAAAGGGCCTGAATGCATGGCGGGAGCGAGGAGGGTGCACTACTTTCGGAGCTAGATTGCGTGGGTGTCAACAGAGTGGGTGCCATCGCTGTGGTCGAGGAGGGAGGGCCTCTTTCCGGGTCGGGAGGGGACACTGTGTCATGTGGGATGTGGCGTCGGCTTGTCTACAGTTTTGCTTGGGCTTGTGCGTGTTCGTCGAGAGACCAAAGACAAAGAGCAAACAGTGTCTTGTGTGTGCTTGCTTGCATTTCGTGACTAACGGCATGTGCTGCTTGCTCTGTGTGTGTGGTCATTGTACTGGCAGTTTGTGTCCCATCTAAGGGAATGCTTGGCACTTTGAACGTGTCCTGCTTTCAGGTTCAGTTTAAAAGGCACTGAAAGAGTACAGACATCAAATTTAACTTTCTTTTTTGGGTGGTATGCCTTAACTTTTCGAACCATAAAATTATACTGGCGTGTCTCGAAGGGCCCTAAATATAATAAACCAATACTTGTTTCTACAGACCAGTTTCAGTTTTGATAAACAAGAGGTAGATGTTTCATGACATTTATGTACATTGGCTCGTAAGCTGCCTTGAACAGTTGTCTTATTGCAAGCTCTGATTTACCTGCCCCTACAGGATTTAAATGAAGGAACAGTGGGAGAGATCAGTTGGTTTTTGCCTCGAGTCTCTCCCAAAAGATGGTCACATCAACTTTCATTCCTTTTTCTCCGATGAAATAAATCCCATTGTATATATATTTTTCTGCAAACAGTACTCAAAATGTGCAGATCCTGTTTTTATGCATCGGACACACAGGTACACTAGAAATAAAGGGACAAGGTTGCTTGAAATGCTGAAGGACATCACGTAGCCAAGTTGAGGTGCGAACGATAGGCATCTATGCAACTAGTTTTGCAGTCTATTTATGAATCGGTACGTCCATTTCAGAACTCATGTAATGACCCAGATGTCATTTGCATTTTAGTTGTACAAGCATTTCATACTTTGATAACTCAGTGTCTACAGCCTTTGTTTTAACCTGGGTTTGTTATTTAAGGGCGAGCAGAAAAAGGGGCGGAAAATCGTGAAGTGTTTGTGTGCTTAGATTGTGATGTGCATTAAAAAGCATGATGAGTCGAGCTTCATTTACAGCACTGCGCTATGGTATTTCTTGTTCCTCATATGCAGTAATAAATTTTAAAATGTGGTCAGATGATTTAATCTATACCCATCTTGGCTAAGAGCTACCATAATGACTTGGTGGCGAATGAAGTTGCATGCTTGACGTTCGTCATGACATCTGCATTTTGAGCAGGAATGTAAAAGCTTTTTTACTAGTCCATTGTAATGAGCCCCGGGTAGTCGAGAGTAATGTAAAGCTTTTTCACAATTGCAAATATGTTACCTCTACGTATAATATGCTATTTCTTTTTTTTTTGTCTGTGTGTATTCTCCTAACAGTTGTTTTATTACTAGTGATTGATATAGTTTTCTTCTTTGTTTTAATTGTGTGTATCTACGTAACTGTATTAGGTTGTATCGCTAATAACTAGATATGCACTCGACTTTGTAGCTGTTGCTACATATGACTATGGGCCTACACTAGCCTTTGGCTACTGGCCCAACAGTTCTTTTGTACTAATTATTGTCAATGAAAAATAAACAGAATTGAAATTGAAATAACCATAGTACAGCTCTAGGTCACCAAGTGCCACCAGATATTGTGGGAGAGGTGTGGGCGGTTGAGAATAAAGACCCCCTGGAGATGTCACAGTTGGCTGTGCTTGCTGACCTGCAGATTACCAGGGCAAGCCTAAGGCGTCACCATGGGAGAGCAGGGCCCACTCTGCGTCAACGTGCATGCCACAAATGCCACCACAGAAAACCTGAGTCGCCATGACATGCTGAACTGGGTGAACGATTGCCTCCGGACAAATTACACGAAAATTGAGGAGCTCTGTTCAGGTGAGAGCGAAGGGGGCACGTGCATGTTGAACTTTCAACCTCTGGTCTTTTGTGGTTTTGCTGTTAGGGACTACATATCTGTAAACTTTCCCGAATTTGTCGTAAAGCTTACCAATTAGGGCTTGTTCAATATTGCTAATGTTGCATCAAGTTTCATGAAAAATTGTTTGCAAAAAATCTTGTACAGGTTTTAAAAGTACGGGCTGAGAAAGCCTTAATCCAAACTGAACACTTAAGCGAGAAAAAGCCCTATTTTGACATGCTCTGTGCTTGTCGAAATATGCGGGTGAATCAGTGTTTGCCACTATTTTTTTTTAGCCAAATTACGGCAGTAAAAGCAAAGTCATGTCCATTCCCAGCAGTGGACCTTTTTTAGCACTGGCCAGGCCTTATCAGCTGGTAGCTCCGCAGCACGGCACGGCTGTCAGTTGTTCAAGGTGACGGTTGTGCTTCACACATCCATGGAATACGAGCAACGAAGTGCGCTGCATATTCTATGGAGCAGGGGACAAACGCCCATCGAAAGCCTCATGGAAATGCAGCCCACATATGGGGAAAGGTGTCTCGCTTTGAGAAGTGTGAGGTGGTGGTGTTGCAAGTTTGCAAAAGGCTGTGAAGCCAAGACAACAACCCGACGATGGTTCCATAGTCAGCTGGACAAATTCTACCAGAGGGGCATTTCAAATTTAGTGCTGTGATGGGACAGATGGTCTTAACTGGTGTGGGGACTATGAAAAAGTGTAAGGCACATAGAATAGTATGTATATTTGTAATTACCTGTATGTGCCTTATTTTTGGCCAGTAAGAAATAGGGGCAAAGACTTTGGTTTGCCCTCGTAAAAACGTGTAATTTCCTCACATCTGACAAAAAAGCATGGTGGTCACCAGCTCCAAATTGGAAAACGGTGTACTGCACATCTGTTAAGTCACCCACTAAGAATCTCGCATAGCTACGCCTGTTCAGGTGCAGAAATTAGTTAAAACCTCTCTGTTAGGGACTACATATCTGTAAACTTTCCCAAATTTGTTGTAAAGCTTACCAATTAGGGCTTGTTCAATATTGCTAATCTTGCATCAAGTTTCATGAAAAATTGTTTGCAAAAAATCTTGTACAGGTTTTAAAAGTACGGGGTGAGAAAGATTGCAGAAGGAAATGCACGCAAGAAATTGCTACATTATCTGCACTGCTCATTTGTAGCAATACTGAGCACTAAACAGAGTGGCACTGGGTTTGAGCAAGTTTATTCGAGCAGCTTCCTGAAACGGGCTAAATTGGCAAAAGCATGGTTGCTGAAAGTCAGTCTTAAAATGCTGCATTGCTTCTAAGTCTCTGCTGTACCTAGCTTGCCGATCCTTGTGTGCTGCATCTAAACATATATTTGTAAAGTGTGTGTATTCTATAAAAGGTGTGTGCTCTTGCCTCTCTTTGGCATGTCTTCAAGTACTTGTGCAAATTTTCTTAGTTCACAGGTTGTGTAGGTGTGCAACTGTTTCATGGGCTGCCATAAGATTTTGGATATTAAGCCTGCCAGTCCTGAATTCGTACAGTCCAAAAATGTACTGATGTTATGGCATGTTCATTTTAGTTCGTAACGAGCCCAAAAATTTCACCTAGTGGTATCAAACATTGTGAAACTAAGTTTGGATGTTCTGACTTTACGTAAAAGGATCTCTTTTCTTTTAGCTAAAAAATATGTTGCTTTTGCTAGGAGTTGAAAAAGTGGTCACTTAGATTTATCTCGCATATGCACATGTGGAAATGCATGCTAAAAAAAATGATGTTATGGCATGTTCATTTTAGTTCGTAACGAGCCCAAAAATTTCACCTAGTGGTATCAAACATTGTGAAACTAAGTTTGGATGTTCTGACTTTACGTAAAAGGATCTCTTTTCTTTTAGCTAAAAAATATGTTGCTTTTGCTAGGAGTTGAAAAAGTGGTCACTTAGATTTATCTCGCATATGCACATGTGGAAATGCATGCTAAAAAAAAAAAAAATAGACGATGTTCTGACTTGTCATTGTTTTATTCAAAGCAGACAATTTAATTGTTTCATTCCATCGTAGTTGTACATGTTTCAGTGACTCTATAAACAGGAAGTGCTTACCCATGGTAGAAAAGATTAGAGTGGAAACAATTGTGCCACTGCTAAGCTACCTGAATAGTCAAAACAGCAGTAAATCATCCATGAAACACCAGAACCTCACCCCAAACTTAGCAGATCTAGTTGCAGTAAACGGGGAAAGCTGTCAACTCGAAGGGTCATAATGGACTGGAATGCATTGTTATCAGAGAACTTTCCTTTTTTTTTTTGACAGGAGCTGCCTATTGCCAGTTCATGGACATGCTCTTCCCTGGTGAGTGAATTGCTCATACCTTGGCTGAAAAAAAGTCAAATCAATGAACCTAATGTCTGAGATCATGTTTTCCAGTATTAATCACAGAATGCATTGAAGCTTGCAAGCTCTATAAGTGTCCGTCTATAACATCTAGAACTAAACATCATTAGCTTCTATTGCAGTCAAAATTGGCTGTTGCAAAGTTTGAGCATTCAATTTATTGACTTTTGGTTTTGCAACTGTTTTAAAGGTTCTTACATGAAAACTTTGTTCTTCAAGTTAGTGTGGAAAACTTGTGGACATATGCAATTTTATATGCTTGTTTCAAGTGTGATCCATTTTTGTTTCTCATTTGTTTCATCAAGTTGACATTGTGGAAGAAGTTGCTAAAAATCAGTTCATCAGGTATTGCTAAGCAGGGTATTGATGGCTTTTGTATCTGTGAAGAAATCTAATACATGTGTCCCATAAGCAAAAAAAAAGACACTCATTAATGCCTTAAATTCTGATTCAAATGTAGAAATAGGCATGCAATAGTACCGTTAGCTTGAGTCTGTTACTGCCTTTTATTATTTTGCAACCGGCCATAGAAACTTCAACCATTGCATGTTAAATGCATGTCAGCATTGAATTCGTTGCAATGCTGACCTGAGCAAGTTTGCTGAGCACAAATCCTGATGAAAGCGTGTGGTTGGAAACCACGTATAAAGGATTTTTTGTTTTTTCGCACTGCAAGAGGCTGTCTCAAGTACTGCACTGTACAAACTATGGTGATGATAGTACGCATTTCTCACTCAAATGAGTTCTGGCTAACGTATTGGGTAACGAATGACATCAAAGCAAATGACATCAGGTTTGCATGGCTGAGTAGACCACAAATATGGTTGCTTGATGCAAACAAGGAAGGACGGGAGGGAACAAGGGGAGCGCTCCCCTCAGCAATATGAACCTAGCAATATGAACAGACTAGCCCAGCAGCATGTACATCAGGTTTGTTTGTCTGTGTGGCATCGCTCAAATGGCATTAAAATTTAAGGCATTAGCAAGTTTGTCTTTTTCTGTGCCTTTGTGGCATGGGCGGTGTAAGAGCAGTCTTATTGCTCATTTTACACTAGAACAAAAGTTGCGAGATTTTGAAGATAACATCTGGAAAAGTCTTTCTGGAACTCTGCCTCAATTCTAAAATTGGGCTCCGCCGGATAATTCAAAACTTGACCAGTCAGCATGCCTGCGGCTAACCTCCATGGGGACTCGAGTAGCAACTCCTTTAGTGGCAGTCTCGGCAGAGCTTGGAGGACAGTAAATGTGTTGGAACACACATCATCTCCTGTCGGAAGCAGTTTTTGGCCTGCCCTAGGAATATTTTCAAGCATTAACTAGCTCACAATGTCTAAGTATGGTATTTACCCAATTTTAACGTGCACTTTTTTAAAGAGGACTGGGCTAAAAATTGCCTGTGCGGTGCAATCACACAATACCAAAACCAGCTTTGTGGCATTCATATGCTTTACTGCATAATATCGCTGTTTACTGCGTAAAAGGTGCTGTGAAGCTGACATAAGGAAACTGACCGCCCATTGTGCAACAAATAAATCCTTACTCATTTTGCTTGCTATAAAATCGGGTATATGTGAAATTTTTTTGTTTAATAGTTTTAATGTCATTTTTGCATTAGTTTTTTGCTTCGGCTGCATAGAAAGTGGCCATGCATTTGATTCAGGGTTTGTTGGAATTGGGCAAATGCTGCCAAATGAATCGGCTGTTTATATAGGCTTTTTTTTTACATCTTGTTTAGTACAGCCCGCCAGATAATTGGATCAATTTAGTTGGTGCTGTCAAGGTCAAATTAATCTAAACTGCACTGTACCTACAAGTTTTGAGCACCATAAATTGGTAGATGTTTATTTTTGGTCCAAGACCCAACTCCCCTTGAGCTGGACCAAGTTCTCTCCAGTCCAGTTGGTACCTTGGGGGCTGAACCAAATTTCCTGAGATTTAGTGTTGCTTGCTGCTTTTTTTTTTTTTTTGTAGGTTAGAGCCGTCACTTTCACTCAATACATGCATTCTTTTTATTATTTTTTTTTCCTAATGCATTCAGGTTGCGTGAGTTTGAAAAAAGTAAAGTTCAAGACGAATCTTGAACACGAGTACATCCAGAACTTCAAATTGCTTCAGGCTTCGTTCAAAAAAGTGGGCGTGGACAAGGTATGTCAACCACTAAGCAATTCAGTTATCTCTTCTTGGTCTTAACGGATCGTGCATGTTCACTTCCAATGCCTGCTAAAACAATTTGTTCAGCCAGTGGTTGCACACACATTGCAAGTTGCGGGGAAGATTTCGTAGTTTCCGTGTTGGATGAGAAAGCGAAACCTGTTTCACCTTATCTTTTTGCAAGTAGGAGGCAGGGCAAGGCAATGTTCTGTCTGGTTTGGCAATGAATTGACTACATGTATGGGGATGGTTTACATGTTTCATTGTCCTTTACGTTCATGCACAACACTGCAAGCTAAAAAAAAGTTGGAAGGTGACATTATGTACCACAGTCGAACACCAATAAATATTCACGAATATAACCAGTCATATGTAATGAATTAAATGTTTCATTTCAATGAGTATTTTGCTATGACAAAATTACTAATGCATGCCCGAGACTGGCGTTACAGCTAAGCAAGTACCTTTTTTTTTTTTTGCTTGGCAACACAAAGCTTGACTTCTGGTAGCAAAAATGCCACATAAAGTGGAACCTCGGTTCTACATGCTCCGGTTTTGCGACGACCCAGGTTTTACGACGGATTAGCGCTGTCCAGGCAAAGTCCCCATAGAAGCAATGCATTACAAACCCCGGTTATCCGACACAATTTTACGCCTGACTTACGTTATACGACGACCCTCGCGAAGCGTGGGACGGAACGGTGGACGAAAGAAAAGTGCCGTGGGTCTCTTTCCTCGCTCCGCCTCTCCGCTTTTTCTTCTCCACAATCACACTTCCTTCCCTTCTCGGTGGCGTTGCCTCTCGTCGCTTTGGGGATGCGTTTCTCTCCCCAACCACAAGCAGCCGCCCGCTGTGTTGATTTACTAGCGCCTTTTCTTCTCCACAACCACTTTCTCCCTCTCTTCTCGTCGGCGGCGCCTCTCGTCGCGTTGGGGAAGCGTTTCTCTCCTTCCAGTTTCCCAGCAGAAGATTGCCGACAAGGTAGCGCGGAGAGACCTAGGTATCGCACGTGTTCTTCGTCGTAATCCTAGTGACCAGCGTTGAGGGGAAGTTTTGAGTTGTGTGGAGCAACGCAACGCACAATGTCTCGAAAGCGGAGAGTTTTGTCGCTTGGTGATAAGCTGAATATTATCGAGGAAGTGGAAAAGCGGCATGGAGCCACGAAAGCAAGCATTGCTTGGGACCTTAAGATACCCGAATCTTTGCTTAAGGCGATCCTGGCAAACGAAGCGGTGATATTGCATAATGCCAACAAGTTCGGGCTTAAGCGGAACGCGGCAAAAGGACAGCATGAGAATTTAGAAAAAGCTTTCGTTAAGTGGCTGCATCAAGCACGGAGCTCTGTGATCAACGTTGACGGCACCATTCTAAAAGAAAAGGTGGACCTTGTAGCATTGCGTTTGGGCATCGACGACTTTCAGGCATCGAACAGGTGGCTGGATTGCATTAAAAAACGAAACAGGATTGTGTACAGCTGCTCCTGTGGAGAAAGCACTTCCGTGGACGTTTTGACGGTGAACGAGTGGATGGAGTCGCTGCTAAAGATAATTGCTGCATACAAGCCCTGCGACGCTTTCAACGCCGGTGACAGCGGTATTTTTTACCATGTGCAGGCCGAGCAAACCCTTGCATTTAAGGGTGACAGCTGTCAAGGTGGCAAGCATAGTAAAGAGCGTGTGACGGCACTATTCTGTGCTAACGAGGACGGTTCAGAGAGGCAGCCCGTGCGCATTGTTGGAAAGTTTGCAAAGCCAAGGTACTTGAAGATGCTGCCGTGCAGCTACAATTTGAACAAAAAGGTGTGGATGATGTCTTCGCTCTTCAGCAATTTTTTGCAGCAGCTGGATAACAAGATGGGTGCTAAGGCGAGTAAAATATTGCTTTTCGTGGACAACGCACCGTGCCACCCACCTGATACCGCCCAGCCTGAGGAACATAAAAGTTGTTTTTTGTTCCGTCCAACTGCACAAGCCGGCTGCCGCCGCTGTATGCTGGCATCATTAAGTGCGTCACGCAAAGGTACTGGAAGCGGTTAGTGCGGCGTCGGCTGGTGGCTATGGAGCGCAGCGAGTCGGGAAAAAAAGATCGCTGCGCTCGACGCCATGCATTTTATTGCCAGTTCGTGGAATGCAGTGTTGCAAAGCACAATCGCTAACTCGTTCAAGCACTGCGGCTTTAAGCGAGAGACTGCCTCCTCTGCTGGGGATGCAACAACCTCAATGTCGCTTGAGGCCAATGCAGGCTTCACCGATGACGATTTTGAGGGCTTAAACCTCCCCACGGCCTTCGCTGAGTACGTGGAGGCCGACGACAACGTTGCGATCTGCAGCAAGATGTTGCTGGATGATGCCATCGAGGAGGCTTTGCCTAGTGCTGACACCGCTGCGACATCGGACAACGACGATGCCACAGATGCCGTGCCTGTGCCTACCACGTTTGCTGAGGTGCTATGGCACATAGGCGTCATCCGGAACTTCATCTGTTCACGCACCGCCGCAGAGGACCTCCTTTTGGACGTTGCCCAACTCGAGTGAAAGCTCTTGGGTCACGGATCAGACAAGGTCCAAAAGAAACATGCAGTCTTTTTTTTTCAAGTTCACGCCAGCTGGCAGGAATTGCGGCAGTGGAGTGCCATAAAGGTTCGTTTGATTAAAGTGTGCTTGGTACCTGTACTGCAGCATTAATTATTATGGCATTTACTTTTTGGTAATTTGGTTTTCCAAGCCCTGCAGAGTATATTAGTAGTTTACCTTGAAGTTTCTCGTAAATCCGTCGCGTTACATAAGTAGTATTTTCATAGGCATAATTTGTGTTAAAATTTTACGAGGCTTTCTCGCGATCCTGAAAAATTCGTGTAATAGGTTCCACTGTACTTTGCAAGAGCAACTTCAATTGTCATTCTGGATGCGCATGCGTGCCTTGACCTATGTGTTGGCTGGCTGGCTTAAAATCGGTAAGCAATGTGTGCCAATTCTATGTGAACACACCGATTGCATGTTTTCAAACTACTCCCGCACCTGACTATAACGACGTTGAAGGGGAAGCCAAAATTAATACGTTATACCAACTATTTCCCTTCACTGCAGTATACATGGCCAATGCCCAATGGTGTGCTTAGCGGTAAACATGCAGACTACTGCTCCATGGCCGCATATGCAATGAGAATTGAATAAAACAGCAAAAGGCTCTTCAGCGTGGGCAACGTGCGAGTTCATAGCATCCGATGCGACAGCAGTTACGACGGCGACATTATGCTTGAATGTGATGGTCTTTTGCTTCCACTTGGCTAGTACATATTGTGAAGCTGGTGAAACAGTGACACGGTCTAAAGGAACAACTGGTACGCTGCTATGGGAAGTCTGTTGTGTTTGAGCAGCATGCGGTACACAGCCTGGTGCGCCGACTACGCAGCTGAGGTGATATTCTCTGGCAATCATGACTTCCGTAGATAGTTTTGCTTCCACAAAATTGACCGAAGTACGCAGCTGACACAGCTTGGCACAGTGCCTGAAACTTGGAAGAGTACGTGGACGTGTTTGGCCTGTGAAAGTGAATTTATCTGATCCGCCATTCTCTCCGGTTGTCGTGGTTACACCACGCGAGTGCACCGGCTTGGCTTGATCGACTTGTGCTGGTTTCACGGAATCTCTGAGGTCATGCCTATCAGTGTTGGCGCAGCACGGCATGCTGTAGTAAGAGAAGTTAAGGCACTGGTTTTTTTGTCACTCCACTCGGAAGCATCATCTACATGTGGTGTGGCCTATGAGATTGCGATCTGCGAGTGTGCCTTGCTTCGCCAGTCGCAGCAAGAGAGGTGCGATAGCGTAAGAATGTGGTGTGTGTGCGTGGCTACATGTGATGGTGAAGAAAGCTAGTGTTGCTCGACGGCATCTTCGACGCAGAAATTTTGAAATGGCGCGCCAAATGAGCGCAGAACCTGGCTCAAAGCAATATGCTTAGTGCGCAACGGTCAGGATTTGTGGTGTCCGAGATGAATTGGGGCATGTGGGCTAAGTCTTGGGGCAAGTGTTTTCTAGTACACCTGAAACATTATTTGAGGCTGAGAGTGAGTGCGTTTTGGTGGCAGGAACTATAAACTCGTGCAGTTCTGGCCGCAGCGTTTGTATTCTCCCGTTTTTTTCATTTCAGAACATCCCTGTTGACAGATTGATCAAAGGACGCTTTCAGGACAACTTCGAGTTCGTCCAGTGGTTCAAGAAGTTCTTCGATGCCAACTATGATGGACGCCCGTATGATCCTGTGGAGGCGAGAGGCAACACATCCGTCATTGGCAGCGGCGGCACGTCTGGCTCCACCTCTCGTATTGCGAACAACCACAAGGTTGCTGCTTCACGACCAGGTACAGTACCCGCTGGTTCTGGACTTTTCCAGTGGAGAGTTCCCAGCATTCCCGGTGAAATCAACACATTTTACGGCCTTTAGTGTCTGGTTACATTAAATTTGTTGCCAAAGGGCAGTTCTTTGTAACAAAACGAATCGTAATGGACAAGCTTTAGTTTTGAATGCTGGCTCTCGTGAATAAATGCTGGAAAACTAAAACTAGTGTACTCACGTTACGATTTACTGAGTTTGAGGAGCACTTCGTTTGAGGAGCTTGAGGAGCCAAGTTTATGCGCAGGGGCCGTGGGCGAACTTTAGCTACAACACTAGCGCTTTTTTGCCTGCCACCCTTTTCCTCATTAAAAGTGGAATGAAGTGTTTCATTATAAAGAAAAAAAAGCATTTGTCCGTAGTGTTGTGAGTGTGCCGTTATGGTTAGCGTAGCTGCGTCAGCCGAACATCCTGTGGACCCATAACCAACATTGTTATTACAGTGCCAAATGCAAAAGATTTTGGAGCACATGATTTGGGACAGCGCTAAACTCTGCAGTTTTAAAAGAAGTCTGAAAAAATCCACAGCGTGGATGGCACATCGCCTGCTATCTTCTCGGAAGAGAGAGCATTCCCCCATGGTCCGAGAGCATTTTGCAGTTCTAGTCATGGAGCTTGACAGAGGTTTAATGAGCTCTTCAAGTCCTTTCTTCAAATTACGACATGCTTGCATGCTATTATAATTTTAAGAAGCAATGAGGTACAGCAACATTTGAGCCGGATGCAATGCAAGCATGCACAATTGCATCTGTTGAGGCTGACACTGATTTTAAGCAGACCCCCAAAAGTCTGAAGCCAGGAAAAAAGTAATCCTTCCTCCAACGTAGGCAGAACAACAAAGCGAGGACAGCATTCACAAAATGAAAACGGCATTTATTGAATATAAACAACCCAAGCTTATTCTCTGTCATCATCAGTGCTAGCCTCATCGTTATCTTCCTTATCGCTGTAATCTCCTCATTGTGGTGCACGCAAAAAGCATTTCCTGTTGCCCTTTGCAATGATGGTCATTTTTCTCATCAGTGCTGAAGTCTTGCCCAGCTTGAATGTTTGACGATGCCTCTGCGGCTAGCACAACTTTTCATTTGAAAGCGGTGCTGTCGCGGCATCGCCTGTTTGGTGCCAGTATAATGCCACACCACACGCTGATACGACGCAGGTCAAAATGGCGACGTTATTTGTGTACTTTAGTTGGGCACTGGCGTGGCTAGTAGCAGCTACGGTATTGTCTTTTCTAGATGGTGCTAGCTTAGAAGAGCCCGTTTTGATATTGCAGTTTATCTTGAATAGGCCTACCTTGTGGGGTTTCAAACGTGCTCTTGGGAGAAAGGAACAATACAGTAGAGCAAACAATCAAAAGGCCATTTATTGCACCTTTCATACACTAATGCCTGCTATCTGAATTACTACCAATAGAACATGTCAATGTGTGTGAGGCTACCGAGCGAATGTCCAACCTCATGGCTCGACACCCAACGTCTAATCGTTCGCACCTACATGAACAGCAACGCATTAGTAGTACGTGTTCGTCCATCTCAGGGGGGACCTGCTCCGAAGCCTTTCTCGGAACAGTCCCACGAAGCGTTCTGGCCAGCCTGCGAGATGACCGCGCACGCTGCCGATCTCAAACCAAAGAGGCAGTGGCTACTTCCTTTTGCGCCCGAGTAACCTCGCTGTTGGGTGGAGTTAGCAGCGCAACACTAGTGCCATCTCGTACTATTCTGCAATGACAACTGCCGCTGGTGCAAAGCCACGCGGCAAAGTCTGATTACAGGAGATGCAGTAAGCCATGCGGGGAAAGCACATTGGAGGACGCGTGAGAGTTGAGTGTCCCCACAACCTTGAGGTTGTGGAGCGACGAGATGTATGTGGAGTTTGTCAGGTGGTCTTTTTAATCTTCCTGTGTTATAACCACTTTGAAGCAGTAAACTTGTGATAAACTTGTGTTGCACATGACTGCCTTTTTTGTTGTGGGTGCCGAACGTTGCTTCTCGTCCTCGGTCTGTGCAGTGCATGCTACCAAGCCCATGGCGCGCAACGCTCCGGTGTCCAAGCCCATCGGAGCAGCAACGCGGATAACTGGAAGCACAGGAGCCGGCGACTCTCACAGGCTTGAGGAGCTCACTAACCAGGCAAGGAAGCACGTAGTCTCTGTCTCTGCTGCCAGCTGTTCCTTGTGTGAAGATGCACATTAAAAAAGGATTGGTAAAGCAGTGTAAAAGACACGGATGTCGTGCATGATAGAGGCGCTGGCTTCTGTGATCTTTCGCCTGGCTTATACAATCTCTGTTGCCAACTGCTAAGTGCTCTTTCTGGTGTTCGCCTCTGGTGGAAGTTTGTGCCACCTGATGTACTGGCCCTTTTTGGACTTTTAATTGGTGCCTGCATGTATCTTTTTGCCTGTCTTTTCAACTGCTTTGCCGTTTATAATGTTGAAGCAGCTAGCTCAAGCATCCATCCTGTAGTTTCAATTAAAGGGTCCCATCGGGAAATATTGGATATGCACCGATAACTGTAAAGCACTGTCCAGAGTTCGAACCACAGTATAATTTTTAAGGAGGATTTAGTAAAAGCAGAGATAAAAGCTAATGAAGCGTTGTGATGTGCTTGTGTGAAGACCATCCCTGCAGCAGAGGCTGTCCTCGCCTGTTGCCTTGAGCAGTGCATTCAAAGAGTTCTTTCCTGTGTTTTCTTGTGCGTTCCAGAGCAGAGTACCTACAATTGCATCACATGCCTTTCTCTTTTTTTTTTGTCTTTTAATTTTTGTTTCTCGCTAGGTAGCCAACGAACACTGACACGAAGGACAACAGAGGGGAAATTACTTGAGCTTAATAAATGAAGTAAACGATAAATTTTCTTTAATTTCATTTATTAAGCACGTGTAATTTCCCCTATGTTGTCCTTGGTGTCAGTGTTCGTTGGGTTCTTATATGACTAATAAAAATCGGGCCCCTCTGTTAACCCCTTTCTAATTTCTCATTAGGTGACACTTCTGTGGATGGTTTTGTGCACTCTGCCTTTTAAGCTTTCGTGGGAATTTCCAAGTTGTGAGCGTTGTTGTTGCCTACTTGTGCATAGGGCAGGATGTGCAGTGCAAATTAATTACTGGCAAGACAGTTGCCTCCTCTGAGAATAAGAATGCATGTGGTTTGTTCCCATTGTTCTGCATGTTGTGAATTGACATGCTAAATATTACTATTACTGATGTAATTCCCAAGTGTTAGCTAAGCGTATTGAGGAAGAGTTGTGCACTGTGCCATGCACAGTTTCGTAGACAAGTGTTTGTACCTAAGCATTGTTGTTTGGCGCGCAAAGCCCAGAGTATAATTTTTGCTAGTTTGATAGCTCAAAATTCTTACTCAAGTGTGGGGGAACGTGCCACAAAGCTTGTACAGGCGCCCAAATCTTTAACTGGCGTGCGCGAGCGGCGACTTTTCCATGCGTTAGTGCCGTATGACGGGGCGAGGCTGGAAACAGCTTAGCAGACGATGGGCCCAGCTGAGCGCGCTTCGTCCGCACGCGCTTAGCCTCAGACTCTTTCCAGCCGCGCCCCGTCATACGGCGCTGACGCACGGAAAAGTCGCCGCTTGCGCACGCCAGTTAGATTTGGGCGCCTGTACATAGTACCGTATTTACTCCCTTAAAGATCACTTTTTTTTAAAAAAACAATTGACTCAAATTCAGCAGTGCGCTCATAGGCTGGTTAAATTTTCCGTGAAAAGAATTTTTCATCCCGCATTCGCTGCGGGATGACAACAGGTCAACAAACAGGTGGCTGCCGCTGTAACAGTGTGGGACACCAAAACAAAAATAGCAGCCGGCAGAGCAAGCCGAACGCGCCAGACGCGATTTTTTATCTTCTTTTAAGTACATTATGTGCATTGAAACAGTTTTTTCCGTAGCAGTAATGAATAATATTGTTAATATCGGCAAGTTTGCAGCAATAACGCAGCCATGTCCACTTTGAGGGGACAGAAACAGAGATGGGCGCGCTTAGCTGCCAGTGACGTAGAAACACATGGCGGGCATGCTGCGAAAACTGCGGCATTTGCCTTCACTACTATCCTAATACGGCACGTTTCCGCTAAGGGTGGGCGAATATCTTAGCTGTGTTATAAGCGTTGGCTTATGAATAGGTCATACTTCTAATGTATCAGTGTAAACTTGGCTACTACCGTTGCCGCCCACGAGTGCAAACGAGAGGAAGCAAAAGGCGCATTTCCTTTTTTTTTTGTTTTTGTTGACCACAGCCATTATAAAGCCTACAAATAATAAAGCCAAGGCAAGTTTATTGTAGCTTTTTTCTCGTGCAAGTGCGGAAAGCGATGAACGGAATGAAATAAGGCATCTGCTTAAGAATGTTTGGTGCGAGCAGACCGCTTGGTATGTTTCTGAGCCGTTCGTGTAGCATTCAACAGATGGTAAGTGTGATGATAATTAGCTAGACTTGGCACACAACATATCGCTGCGGTAAGTTCGCGGTGCGATCATTACACGGGAAAGAAAAAAAAAATTGAATTTTGGCGGGAAAATTTAGGGGTGCAATCATTACGCGAGTGTGATCATTAAGCAAGTAAATACGGTATAGTGCTTTTGACAAGCTGGAATGACTTCTCCAGCTATGGATAGTTCACCAAACCCTCTACAAGGAAATACTAAATTTTCGACTCAAGTAACATTTCATTCTTATTTTAAGCATCGGTAGCATGACACTAGAGAATTAATTTCTAGTGCAGTAGAACCCCTCTAATACATTTTCCACGACACCGTGAGAAAGACGTAATGCCCAAGAAATATATTAAGCAAACATGGCGTTAAGGGTGCATGCTCCTCGAAAAAATTTATTATTTGTACTAGAGGACATCAGTTTTTGTGTGGCTGCTAGAGTTCTCGAGTTATGTCCTACACAGCAGCAAAATATAGTGATATTCGTGGGCAGTTTCCTGGGTACTAAATTTTCGTGTTCTAAAATTGGCTGGCGTCTAAAATTCGCCAACACCCGGTAACACAGCTTTGATTGCACCTTTCTAAACGTGGGGTCTTGAAAGAAAATTCGCCGCTGCAGATGTGATAACAGGTCATGAACAGTTGCGGAGAGCTTGTCACTAATGTTTCTATGGGTGGCTCATCGGTAATCATTAGCGAGATCACGTGTACGGGTTAGATTGACAACCATAAAAGCTGTTTTCTGGTCTGCAGTCAACCAGCCAGCAACTACTGCAGGAACACGTGCAAAGCTAATCTGTGCTCGCATGTTTGTAGAAGGCTCCGAACTGCGTGAATCTGCGTATGTGAACACTGAACTCGTGTGCTCGATGCAATCAGCATGCCTTCTCACGGCTAACTGGGCTAATCTACACACATGCTTCCGTGCTTTCTGCATGTGCTACTTTTGTCGTTCCCTCTGTTCATGTAATGTTAATTGTTTCGATCGGTCCAGTCAACCTGGTCGAAGCTTGTGATAATTAAGATCATGCACCGTGGAAACAATGCGCATGTCAAGGCACCGACCACAGCCACGTGTTGTGCACCTAATCAAATTATTTAAAAGTTCACTATTCAATATAAAGTTGAATATTTGACTATATGCACACCCCTATGCATAAGTGGACTACACTGTGATGCAGCACGTCAAATGTCAATTCAAAACATGCAGACTGACAGTGCCCATGCACCCTTATTCTCAGAGAAGCCAGTTCTCTTGCCAGCAAAGACTTGGCACGTACTGCACTGCAGATCCTGCCTACAAGGCTGCGATATTGTGGCGGTGCCTCTTCCTGATTCTAATGCCTTTCGAGCTCTTTGCATTCGTTAGTGGTTAAGAGGCAGAGCGTCGAACGCGGCCGCTAACGAACGCAAAAAGTGCTGAAAAGAATTAGCAGCTGGGTGGCATCTGAGCCAATGACAGTGAAAACTGGAAAATGAAATGGATAGTTACGGAATGTTCTAGCTTTTGACAACGCTTCCTAGCATCTGCATATGTTAGGCCTGCACTATTGTAGAAGTCAATGCGATTTTTTTTTCGTAATCTCTCCTCGATTTGTTAGGTTGCGGAGTTGAAGACGACTGTAGATGGCCTGGAAAAGGAGCGGGACTTCTACTATGGCAAACTTCGTGACATCGAAGTCCTGTGCCAGGAGTGTGAACAGAAGCATGGAAAGTCTCAAGTTGTCGACCAGATCCTCGAGATTCTCTACGCCACTGAGGTGAGTAACATTTCATTTTGTGGAAGCAATGCCACAAGATATGGAGCATCGTTATAGCAGGGGCGGTATAGCTGTGCCAGTTGTGCCAAAACCGTAGGACTGGCTTGGATTGCGCATAGCTGCTCCGAAACGCGAAGTGCAACCGCCCAGGATTTGTCTTGGACCGGTTTTAGAGGGAAGTGGCAGTGAGGTAAATAGCCATGAAAGCTGCTTGTAAGACTATGGAAGAGCTCAAAAACTGTTCTGTGCAGTTTTCACGGTATTGTAAAAAGAATACCTCTTACCGAGCTCCTATTTAGAGGAAATGTGGTACATGTAGGGTTTTGTTAACTTCGTTCTCGGAATCCTGGGAGTCGACATGGTCGTCATTTGCTACTCCATTCCAGCCTGTCTGCCACTGCATTCACGTGCAACAAGGCGCAATTGTGTTAGCAACCCCGCCAACTTGTGTTTTTATGACAGAGTTGAATATCTTCATTGTACCACTTGTCCCACGAGAAGCCAGCACATGAGCATAATTATACCTGCCAGTGGGGCCGATAGACCCCCCCCTCCCCTCCCCCCCAAAAGAAAAAAAAGAAATTTATAATACTGTTCGTGTCACCCCCTGCAGTAGCTCAGTGGCTGTGATGCACTGCTGACCTCCAGGTCGTGGGGTCGATTCTAACTGCTACAGCCGCATTCTTATGGGGACGGAAGGCAAGAACACTTGCATACGTTGCATTTCGTGCATGTTAAACAAACCTTGGTGGTCGAAGTTAACCCAGGGGTCCACAACTACAGTGCGCCTCATTATGAGACTTGTGTGGTTTTTAGCATGTAAAACCAGATACTCTTTTTTTTTTTTTTTCAGTGTGCGTGTCTTTGCTTTAAACAATAGTCGCCAACAAATAATTCAGACTACATGGGGACTGCTTAAAGTGCGAATAATGCTAGTAAAGGTGACCTTGTTTTAGAAGTGTTGTGAACGCATCGTTGCACGCGTGAAGGCTATATGTGTAGCATCTTTTATTATGGATTCAAAGTGGTAAAATAAGGTGCACCTAAATCTGCAATGGAAGCCATCGCTCATAGGCACCACTGTCTGGAACTAGTCGCACGAAATCTCGCGAAAGTGAAGGTATCCCCACATGGTGATTGTGAGAGAATATAGCACTCCCTCCCCCCCCGCCCCCTTTTTTGCCGATTTTGGAATAACTTGGTTGATCAACTATTTTGGAGACCCAGTTACTTGAGCTTTTAAGTAGCCCCCATTCAGTCCAAATTATCGGTAGGCGACTGTACTTGTTTGACCGAATTCTAAAATATTTTCTTGGTCCTGTGACAGGAGGACCTTCAGGAAAACGAGTGTGACAACCAGTCACAGCGCGTAAGTTGTGCGCAGGCACCTGAACTGCATGAAATCAAAATCTACGCTTTGCAGAACGAGCGCAAGGAACCATGTACAAAGGCACTAGTCCATTTAGCGATTGCTTGCTCAGCAGAATTTCATTGATGCCTGATTTGCCCCGGGATGTTTTTTTTTTTTTTTTTTTATCGGAGGCAACATTTGGTTAATATGTGCTGCTGTATTTGACAAACGTAATCGTTAGGTGGGATCTATTTTTGCATGGTGCCAGTGCGCAACTTGGTAGTGCTAATCTGACTAATACTTGTGACACGTCATTAGATTGTTTATCACCAAGCGTGCAGTGCATTTTGTGCACAAGTAAACACTGTAGGTCAGCAGTGTAATATAGCCTCAATATAGAGCAGGATGACTGAACACAGTATACTTCGTTAATTCGATTTTTTTCAAGTAATTTGATCCCAACCAAAGATCTCGGCCCGCAACCATACATTCCTATGGGCCAGCGTTTCGCATTTTTTCTTGTTCTGAAATTGGCCCTTGACCTGAATAGGTGCAGCCGTCTTGGTGGCACCAGTGGGCAGTGAACGTGTTCCACGTTATCTCCGGCGACAACTTTTATTTATGGCCGTCCTTCAACAGGTTTTTCAGTTGATTCTAACTAGCGCTGTGTAAAAAGCAAGAACCATAATGGCAATGGGAAGCAGAGCTGTGCTTTGGTTGTTTTTCTGCCTACCTTAACTGGACCTGGCAGGTAATTCTAATTCTCTCCGTCTTGTCGAGGTTTGATTAATAGAAGTCAACTGTATAACAGTACACAATGCAAAAATGTGTGCAGTGGACAATTAGTGTCCTAACAGAACACGAATGATATTCCAGAGCCATTGAAGCAACCTGTTGACGTGTATGAGTTTGTGCACCTCGCATATCTTGTTTAGATAGCTTTGCATACATACTGCATACATGTCTTTGAATCTTGCTAAAAAAAGAGTTGAAGTGATCATTAGCTGCCGGCACATTGTGTGTTGTTGTGTATTGCCGTTTCTGCTGCAGTAATCCAAGGAAGTAAGCTAAACCCACTTATAGCAATACTGGTTTTAACAATACACGGGATATAACAGTGAGCAGCTGATACATGGCCAGCTTTTGCATACATTCTATGGCGAAATAGACCACTTACTACAATGCTCCCAGGTTGTGTTATCAGTTGCGTTATAAATTCGACTACTGGGCGTATGTGCCGAAAGGAAAAAGAATGCAAAGTACCTGAAGGGGGGGGGGGGTGCAGTAGTGAACTGCCGCACCCGCCTTTGTGCCATGCACCCTGCACAGCATGCCTTTGTCGCATCACCAGCCTTGTGTGCCTCTTTCCCGTTTCTCTTGTACCCATCTGACATCTGCGCAGTCCACTCGTGTGTCCGTGGGGTGGGAGGGAAGTGCGCGGGTGGCCGTACATAAGGCGATGAAGGCTGACTGTGGGGCGGGGTGAAAATGTGAAGCGTGCGGCGGCTTGAATTTTTCTTCCTTTCCTGGATTTTTCATTGCAGATGCACAGTAGCCTGATCTAGTTGTTACTGCCAATAATATCAAGACTGCTAATTGGGCTAGTTAGAATGTTGAATTTGCGGTTACGATACTTCAGCGCAGAGACGAGGGACAAAAGAGGGGGGGGGGGAGTGCAAAGCATCAACGCTTGTGCACTTCCTCTCTTGTCCCTTGTCCTTGTGTTGAAGTATTCTAACCATGCATGCCAGTAATATGGCATGGGTGCATTGCAGTAAGTGGTTTTATTTTGCCATAGAGAACACACAAATGTTCAAGTTGCAGCAGCTGCTCGTGGTTGCATGTATCGTTAAGGGGGGGGGGGTGGACCCAGGTATTTGGGATCGAAAATTGGCCCAGAATTCGTATTTTCAATACTTATTTTCCGCGCCCCTGACGCGTTTCTGTGCCTATCTCTAAAATTTGGTTACAAAATACCGCATAGTTCTTCCGTTATCGTGATCTAAAGATGCGAATCCGCAACCTTTCCCCTTTAAATTGGGTACAAACCGCGTCCCATTTCCGGCGCGTATAACTTTATAAACATTTTGGTATCATTTAAAAACTTGTTTCTGGCTTTCTTTATTCGTCGGTCGGCAACATTGCCGGTGCTGCGGTCACCATAAAAACAACAAAAAGAAAATCGTGGCACATGCTATTATTGGCCAATTTGAGCATGTGACCAAGATGGCAAGTCATGATTGGCTCCAAGGACCACGAACTCTCAAATGATGAAAACGGCCGCCATTTTGTCTGTCTTGCGACTGTGACTCTCCAAAGCTTTGTTCTGTGAATCGTTACGGGCGCAAACGTACGCACTGGATACCCGGCAGCTCGCCACTGAAGTTGTACCGCCGCCAAATGTCGATGCCTCACTACTTTGCCGAATCACGCATATCCACACACCAATTATACTAACGTCAGAATTGAACACGGCTGTTGTAACTGAAGAGGAAGTCGATAAGAGCACATGAGAAAGCTATGCTTGACAAGATTGCATCTATGACGGCAACGGAGTTAAAGATTCGGCGTTTTATTGAAGATCCGACCGCCGATAGTGCAACAGCCTCGGTCGCGAAGCCTGCTACTCTGTACGCTGTCGTCGGACTTGCAGCAGTGAACAATCTTCTCGGCATTTTCTCGTGTAATACTTGAGGTGGTTCTGCGTAGCTGGTGCAGGGCAACCAGGATTACCGTCCCACTACTAAACTGACGGAGGTTTGCGAGATCTGCGGGGAAGTTGCATCGGGATGGAGCTCACAGGGAATGGAGAGCCCGAAAACGTGTAATCCTTTTGAAGTGAACGTACTCGCAGTGCATGCTATGTCGTTGATCAGCAATGGCCAAACGGCCAAACGGCCATGAATTATACGTAGTGCCTACTGATGGGCTTTGGTCCCTTTTTTTTTTTTCAAGCTTTCTTTCCATATATCAGTTGTGAAATGTTTTTTCTTGTTTTCTCAAAACCAAAATTTTGATGATAATGCCGTATTGGAGGTGCATTATCTCTGCCTTCTACTTGTGCTATCCCTGTTGTTTTTTTTCCAGAAAGGCAAAGCTGTGTAGAGTGCAAATAAACGAAATAATGTTGTTGTATTTATTAGAAGATAACAAAAAATACTTTTCTTAGGTGGATTTCTCACTGAAGCTTGCAATGTCCTCGTTTGATATAAAATTGGATTAGAACACCATAATTGCTTATTTGCACTCTTTGTTAGTTCCACATCATTTTCATATGTTATTTATTACGCCATGTATAGTTTAGTAGATAGCTCACCTCCAAGCAAAGTCAGCAATAAAGCTGAGTTTCTTCAATTTCTGGAAAGTTATCTACTCTGCAAGAAAACTGGACGTATATTTAAAACTAGCACATTGAAATACTAAACTCGACAAGTTTCTTCGAAATCAACTAAGAATTTAAATTTTCAGGCGCAGCGACCCCCCTTAAGAGTGGTATAGAGGGCTTGACTGTATTTATTTCTGTCTAAATAAGATGTTTGTCCCCTCTGCGTTTTTTTGTGCAACCCGATCATATAGCAGTGGGATTTTCTTGGCACTTGAATATTGTTATAAATGGGGTAGTGTGCCTTGGTAGTGTACAATGCCTCGACCTTTCATTTGAAGTTGTGGGTGCCTGGGTTATTCGGCGTTCGACGGTAAAAACGGTACGCCAGCGAACAGAAGCACTCCCTGACCGTCTCTTCTATCAGTCTTCCATCTGCTGGTGTGCTTTTTATAGTGGATTTCCGTTTTAGGCAAGGCTTGAATTTTTTTTATTGGTTCTCTGTGCTAATATTCGCAGGAGGGCTTCTCGGTTCCCGAGGACTACGTTGAAGATGGCGGTAATGTAGCTGGAGGTGAAGAGGAAGAATACTAAACTTCTCATCCGCTTTGGTTTGGGACCTTCTGCAAGACAGCTTACTGTTCGGCTTTTGGTCTGACAAAGACGACGACCAATCAGACGCTACAGAAGAAAAGACTGTTAGTGTGTTTCGTTCAGTTTCCGTTCCCAAAGCACCTCTCCTCCCTGTGCCTTCAGTTAGAGTGACCTAGAATTGGAGAGTGCCCGGAACGCGCTTCCGAAAGGGAAGCCGAACGGCCGTAACACCATTGGGGGCGCTGCGATCGGTAGCACTCGCACGGCGTGGTGCAGAGGTAGAATGTCTGCTTCCCACGTAAAAGACCGGGGTTCGTATCTTGGCAAGGAGTAGTGTTTTTCTTTTTTTTTAATACTTCATGCATTGATGTTTATATTATTTATACTGCTGCTTAATAACTTGCTTTTGTTGCTTTGTAATGCAAGAAAGAGTGAAGTACAACATGGAAGAATAACAAAATTACTGAGGTTCGAACCCCGGTCTTTTGCATGGGAAGTAGACATTCTACCTTGGCACCAAGCTGTGTGGGTGCTACCGATCGCAGAGCCCCCAATGGCATTACGGTTTTTCGGATTCACTTTGAATGCATTGAATGAGCGGCTGTTCCGGACACTCTCCATGTTCTAGTACTCTCTACTTCAGTTTTTTACCCCTGTGGGCGATGCTTTGACGTTTTTTTTCCCCTTGCTGTTGCTGCAGAATGGGGGGGGGGGGGGCACACTAACTGTCCAAGCAGGATTCACCTGAGGCATTGAAGTACCGTTAGCCAAAGCAATACATTGACTTGTGGCTTTTGCAATTTTTTGTTTTTTGTTCCCAAGGGTAGGCACTTTTTTAACGAAATTCTTGAGCTCTTTCGTGGTCTTTCTAGTGACATTGCTTATTTTTCCCTTCGTCGAGATTGCTTTATGATCTCATGTGTGCTGCCCACATGATTTGAAAACGTGTAAATGTTGTTAGGTTTGGAGGAGGTGTATTTTCTTTATATGCACTCTTCTCCCTTTTAACGGTGTCTTCAAGTTGTGTTTAATCCAATATTTATAGCCATGGTCAGTTTGAATGGTGAGAGTGGCCACTTTGTTTTTTGGCCCCCTCTTTATTTTATTTTGAAAGACGCAAATGCAAAGTGGAGGATGGAGAGCATGTTAAGTCGTGGGCGTTCTTTCTTGGTGGCTCTGTGTCTGTTGGTGTTCCCAGATAACCAGAGTTTAGGTCATCCAGTCTCTCCTTACCTTTTGACCTCACTGTTATAAGAATGCAGTAGTTTCCCACTGAATGCTAAGACTACTACTGAGCAACTGCGCTAATACTGAACAATATCGTTACAAATGCAGCCTGTGCCCGTTTCAATGTGGCCAGAGAGATGATGCAATAGTGCATACAAGACCTTGGCACACGGCTTTGCTAGATCGTCCTGCTGCTTTGCTAGGGCGTGTTCAACCCTGTGGTAACTTTGAAAATAGATGGTGAGAAGTGCTTGATAGTTTAGTGTGGCAGCTGATTGTTAGATGCGCCTTGGAGAAGATCACTTGCATTTTTGAGAGCCTGAAATTGCCAAATCGCACACCAAGGAAGGCCTTGTAGAAGCATCTGGGGTTTACATGGTCCAAACATGGCGCACGAGTTCAGTATTAGCGGAGCAGCTTCTTGCCCTTACTATAGCGGTTGGTTTGAAAGTTCTATGGTTTCTCTGTTTAAACCCGGATGCACCTTGTAAATACGGACTTGTAAGCCTGTTGGTGTTTCATCACTGTGCACATGTTCAGAAGATTATAACGCAGTGAAGGGCTCCTCTTTCTGTGTTGTTTTACAGCAGTTTCCTCCACCTTTGGCTATTTTTAGACTAATGCGAAGCTGATGACACTGCTGTACACTGACATGCGTTTTTTGCTGTCTTTACACTAACGGCAAAGTTATGCAATGCAAAGTGAGCCTTGCCAGTGTAAAATGACATTGGCATTAATTTATGGTGCAGTTGTCAATAAAACGAGTTCTACTCCTGATTTGGTTCTTAGTTTCTTGTGTTGTCGTAGCTTGTTTACCTTGTCAGCATAGCCAGCTCTGCTTGGTGACAAATTTGCCATGTTACAAACCTTCTCTGTGGAAAAATAAAGTTGCAATGCTATTCTTTATTGTATGTGAAATGTTTGTTCTAATGCCATACTCTTCAAAGGAAATATGTAAACATGAATGCACTCATTAGCCAACAGCTAGCATTGCTGAAAGGGACTTTAGTGCCATTTTGTGCCATTCGTTTCAAGAAATCTTAGCATTTCAAAATGGCGTGGTAGGGAAGCTTAACTCCACATGTGACTTAAATGAGAGATAGCACACCTCACTCTGCAGGTACGAGTTGCATATACTCCTCGGGTATCTCTCTTCGATGCCAAGGCTGGCGTTGAAGCCGTGTTTGAGTCAGCGTTGTTGTGAGGTGGCATAAAAGAATTTCCCAATGTGCAGCAATTGGTTAGGTATGACTCGTCTGACTGCGCTGACGTGTAGTGGCTGCAGCGATTGCTTGGAACAAAGCAATCAAATGGATCTGCTCGTCCATGCCATCAGGGGTGTTATTCTGTTAGTGTTCACCTAGTAGATGTGTCCATGGTAGTCTGCTGATGAAGTCCTGGTTGGCTGGCGGTGCCGGTCTCCTGCTGAAGTGTACCTAAACCCAGGCAATCGGGAACTGCAGCAGCAGACGAAATATCTAGGCGTACGCGTATATCCCTGCCCCCCCCCCCCTCACAATCAGTTTTGTAGAACCAAGTGACGCTGTTGCTTGCCAGTATTTTTTACGAAGAGGGTTTCAACCTTCCATGTACCGATTCAATGGGGTGGGAGTTTTAAATAGACTGAAGCGCAACCTGGGGGCCTGTAAAAGTTGGATGGTGAGTACATATATGATGCCACCCCATCGGACGCAGTCTTGTTCATTTTGTGCGTTGTTTTGAATTCGTAGTTTTTCAGACTCCCAAAAGTTCATGCAACGTACACACGACCTTGTGCACTACATGTAACGCAGGTCGTAAAAAAATTTGTCAGTTTCAACGGAGGGTGAAGCTTTGAAAGCGATAGCATGGTTTTGGCCTCGAGCTCCACCACTGGAAAAACCTGGCGCCACCGTCAGCGTGACGTGCTATTAGGGATCACGTGGACATAGCGGCCTCGTCGGCTACTTCGGGAGCGCCGAGGCGAGCTGAAAACGAGTTTAAATTTCCTCGTACGCTGCGGTCCTCATTTGGTGGCGGGATATTCCCGCTTCGAGTGCCTCCTTTACAACGCTTGAAAGCACTAGAATAGGTAGTGGCTGCCTTTGAAGGTGCGCAACATGGTAGGCTACTGCTCGGTGCCGCAGTGCCGGACGTACGCAACGGAGCCCGGTGTCAACCTTATTCATACGTAGCCGCAGGACAAGAAGCTGCGTGAAGCTTGGCTCGGGAAACAAAACCGGCAGTCATCGGCTACAACTCGGGTATGCAGCAAGCACAGACGCGAGGAAGATTTCTGCTACGGCGCCGTGTCTGCGATGTTCGGAAAACGCGCACTGAGACTCGCCCGACTCCGCTGCCCGACTAATGTCATGGCGGTTTGGTCTATGAACTTGCCGGTGCTATAGATACTGGCAAGTTCACTAGAGTGGAACGGGAGCAGTAAGAAGCACATTAAAAAAAAGCATGGCATATGGTCATGTTTGTGTTATGAATTAATGCACTGGATTTCAAAGAAGCAGCGGCAAATCGCACGCTGAGAACACCGATAAACATACAGTGCGACGCAACTCGAGAAATAATATTAAAACGTCCAAGAATTTAGAAGAAGAAAAAAAAAAGATTGAATCGCCGCGACGGCACGTCACAGTCCCCGTGGACGCCGAAGTCTCTACGATGAAATTATTTTTGAACAGCTCTGATAGCGCCCACGCAAGAATGGTTGCTTGTATACTGTCAAATGCCCATATTCTGCGGCCTAAAGCTCGTGGCACGGTGCGAAAACGCGCACGCGGCGAAAGCGAAACAGTGCGCGGACAAGCATGCAGACGCGCAGTCGGTCGCTGCGAATCTGTGCGATCACTGCATTGAGGCTTCATTCTATTACGCTCCATTTAGTTATACAAACACTATAAGAAAATATTTCACATAGTTTGCTCTCAGCGTTTACCTACCTTTCACGCAAGAAGCCGGCTCGGGAGACTCCATCGCGGCGACCGCGCGCAGTGGCGTTCACTACGTATTCGGTAATGAGATAGCGTCTGTAAACGATTCTGTGCTTTCAGTTTGCCCAAGATTATTTAGGCAGTAAAAAACTTCTCGTTTCGAAAGTACTTACAGAAATGTCCGGGAGAGCTCGTGCGTGGTGTTTTCAGTGAGCGCTGACAGCAAAACCCATGAGGAGCGCGCTGCGTGGTCCCTCATACTACGCCAGCGAGGCACTTCCGACAGATGGCGACTCCGTAACTCCTCGCCGCCATTAGCCTTGCACCGAAGGCGTCTCGGGAGGCAGGCGTGATGAGCGCGTCGCCAGTGTCGCCCCCTGGATGTCGCACGATAGTGTTCCTGTATATGCTCCATACAGGGACACTAGCCTACGAGATGGGATTAAAGGGCTCCTCACTAGGCCCCATAGCAAAGTTTGGTTATACGCTGTAAGTTGTTACGTGACCTCTAGGGAGCGTTCTGCCGCAAAACTTTTTCAATTCGGCTCATTAATAGCCGAGATGGAAATATTTCAGTGCCGCGAACCCATGATTTCAGCAGGCGGGCTCCACTGCCAAACGAGACGCTCTCTCCACTCGCCCCGTTACAGTACTCTAGTATACTGTAGCCCCGTCTAGCCTTCGTAAGCGAAATTCCTTCCCTGCGTTCTCCCATACCAGCCCTCGAGGATTGCGTGACGCATACATCACAGGCCCCGCCTTAATTTTTTTCTCCACTTTTTTTTTTTTTTGCAGCGCTACGCATTTCCGCCGACCGCACGATTTTGCGCGCTGTGCACCAGGAAACATGACTAGCGGTATAATTCAGTGCTACACGAATACTGAGGCAGAACAAGCGGATCGCAGAGCGTCATCACGCGCTGGAAGCAACACGGTAGAAAATGGCATAGTTTCAGTACCTGCGCACGTGACCGCACGACCGAGGGAACAAGCAGACGAAGCGGAAGTACATCTCTTGCTTCGGTGCGAAGTGAAAAAAAAAAACACGCAGATATTCCGTTTGTGTGTTTTATTGTTTCTCTAAACTTCAATTCGTCAATTCAATCAACAGATCGCACAGATAACATGTCTTGAATAATCCTCGAAGTCACGTGTCACCATAAGCGACGTCACACTGCGGACACGATTACGTAGGCGCAGGAGCCCGACTACGTCACCGTCCCTCTCCGGGCGGATTCGCCGCGAGTGACGAGGGAAACGGCGTTCGGATTGAACTTTCAGGCCTTTCCGCGGCGCGTAGCGATGTAATGCTTTGCAGACACGATCGTTATCGCGCAATGTACGCTCTGCGCTTGTCAGCTCAAAATGGCAAGACCTGGTGAGCGGCCCTTGAACGGAAAACACGAGCCGCTGCTCGGCACGAACGCGACGGCACTCTGCACGTTCCAGTTTGACCTTGGCCGAGCTTGAAGGTCGGATTTACAGAGCCAGGCGTTTTCTGGGCTTGTACCTGGAGTAGTAGAGCTATCACTCTAAAAAAACAAACACAAAACGGCGGGCCTTCTTGAAGCTTAGACAAAGCGTGCCGAAGGTGGACGTACCCGGCGACTACGGCGAGCAGCGCGCGGTCTCCCAAATGGTAGTTAAAACGCGCGGCTCTCCGCATTGAGTTACGCTGTCATCGTGCTGTTCAGCCGGTATCGCCTGCTTCGTTCGCGTGTCCAGTGTAGTTACGTCATTTGAGTGTTCACTACCTGAAAAGGCACCTTCGTTCGCTTACGACATGCTTTGCCTCACCTCTTTGGGAGGGCGACCCGTGAATCGCTTGACCATGCAAGAAAGCTGGAGCAAGAAAATTCAGTCGAGTCTCTTGAACAACGGGTGGTGATTTCTATTTAAAGATTGCCGCGCACGGTAATTTACAGGTCATAATGGAATATTTGGTGGTGAAGCAACACCGGTTTAAAGGAAGGCTGGCAGAGCGGTAGAAATTGCTGCAAAGCATGTTACTCGGAGGACTAGCGAAATAGAATCGATGACGTCGTGAAGACGGCTAGTTACGTACAGTACGAAGTCGGGGAAATGTCGATAAAAAGTAGTGCTTTTGCGTTATAAAACATTATACGTTGCTGTTAAATGACCAACATGTAGAGAAAATGATTGCGGTCGCAACATTTGCCCCCGAAATTCCTGCACGGAGACGCAAAGGCTAGCGAGACACAATCGCTCGATTTACATTTGCCGCATAAGCATAATGTCTGTCCGGCAGTCCAACGAAAGGCAGCGTCAATACGCACTAACGCCGGTCAGACTCAGTCGCAGCTTATTTATTCTTTTATTTGTTTGATTATAGTTGATTACATCATTGTTCCGGGGCCATGGTTCAGAAATGACGAGCGTTAATAGATGCACACTGTAACAGTCTGTCGTTGCAGCTTGACATCGCGTGACTTGAGCGGTGTATATTCGAAAGCGGCAGCGCCGTGGTACTGTCTACAACTCCTTGCGCGCAGTGTAAGCATTAACCTTGCTTCCTTCTCGATGAAAGGGAGGAAGGAATTGTGCGTACATGACCTATGCTCCATTCACACTCTCGATGGAAGGCACGCTACAAATCCTCTCCCATGCACGAAATTCTACATAAGTTCCCACCGCAGTGGCGGCAGCGAAAGACAAACCGCGGCGCTGAGCGTTCAGCAGCAGGGCCTGGCGTGTTGTACTGCCCGAAAGAGGTACATTTGGCGCGGAGGGCGCTGTTGACCGGAGCTTCCACAGCGCCACCTGGGCAGTGCACCACGTCCATGAAAACAGCAAAAAAAAATAAATTTTGGTTCTTTAAACGAACTTGAAGAAAAGTTGAAAAGGTAGCGTTATAAACTCGAATTAGGGCAACAAATTAGCCGAATGCTTTTTTGTTTAGGCTTTCTTGATATGTGGTAAATAACGACGAGCATATAAGAAACTAAGCCTTTTGATTCTGCGGGTAGCACCAGTATAAATGGCACGAGAAATGGGACCCGTCTTGCTGTTTTTATAACCTGCTCAACAAACTCTGGTTCGATAACTACGCAGAAAAAAAAAAGCACGTCCAATTAGTCCGCAAGTGTTCTTCGCTTGGACCTAAGGCGCTCAATTCACAGAACTGCAACGATTGACGTTTACGATTTTGTACCACTCACTCGAGATTGTTCGAAGCGTGGTATCCGAGATTGTCGGTGCGCCAGTCTCGGGAGCCCTGCTTCAACTCGTTGGTGTTTTGCCTGGCGTCCACTTGGCGCTGCGGCAGCGCTCATGCTGTTGCCATGGTTCCAAGCGGCAGCGTCCCCAACACGCCTTCAATTATATGTCGATACCGCCTTCACGCACAGAATTACTTCGAAAGGCGTTCATGAATGTAAGTACTCACTTTTTTTTATTTCTGTTTGAAAGCAGTAGTAAACAGCGGATATTTTCAAACTGGCTTTTGTCCCGATATACATCGTAGGCGTGACACGGCAGTATGCGTTTTTGTCTGAGAAGACGTTGGTCAAATGCCTACATGTTCAGAGTACGCGATATCACGCGTTCTACATGCTCGTAATATATTGCAAACTCTATAGCTTACGGGAAGGCTTTAACTCTAATTCTGCTTACTTAAAAAAAAAAAAAAAAGGAACGTCAGAAATTCTCTCTGGAAGTGCTAAGCGTGCATATTTGGATGGATTTGCATTTTAAGAGGCAAATTGCAGTGCTTGTTGATGATCACGGATATCTGGCTTGTTCCCTTAAATACTCTATAAAATAAGTCTTCATGCCATGAACTTCAGTTAAGTCAAGGCAGCGCGAATACTGGTGTAACTCTGCCAGTCTATATCCGCTTGCATTCATGAAAGGCGCACAATACTACCTCATGCTCTATAATGTACGCCTTGTACCAACAACCACATGAAAACAACGTTTCAACCGCTTCCGACGTCGTATCTAATTATGTGTCTTGCTACACATGAGAATGTAGTGACTAATGCGAATATGAATATAGATGCGAATTTGACGTAGTAGTTCTGCGGAAACCCGCAAGGTGGAGAGAAGTAATGAATAAAGGGAAAATCAGACATCCACACGTTCGTAGCAATTGCTACAAAGGAAACCCATACGGGTTCCTCGAAAGAAAAGCCTCAAAGTTGAAGAAAAATTCGTCCTGGTCCGGGACTCGAACCCGGGACCACCGCTTTTCCGGGGCAGCCGCTCTACCATCTGAGCTAACCAGGTGGCTAGCAGATGACAAGGCGAAGTCGAATTTGTCGACAACACGAAGCAAAGGCAAGAGTTGTAGTTCTGCGGAACGTAGTAGTTCTGCGGAACGTAGTAGTTCTGCGGAAGCCCGCAAGGTGGAAAGAAGTAATGAATAAAGGAAAAATCAGACATCCACCTTTTTGTAGCAATTGCTACAAAGGAAAACCATCGGAGTCCCGGACCAGGACGAATTTTTCTTCAACTTTGAGGCTTTTCTTTCGAGGAACCCGTATGGGTTTCCTTTGTAGCAATTGCTACGAACGGGTGGATGTCTGATTTTCCCTTTATTCATAGATGCGAATGGGTATGTACCAGCTGTTGGATCGCGTTGGAACAACCTGTCGGAAAGTAGTGGATCGGATTGTTAGCACGATTCGTACGTCGGATCTTAGAGAGACAATACTGTTTTTTTTTCTTTTTTCGAAACTCTATTGAAATATTAGAAATCGCCCGTGGCAGATATAGAACAATTCTACGTCTTGAGCTGGATTACTGGAATAGGCGGACATACGCGACAGATCGACATACATACTGGGCTCATTAAGACAATTTAATTAAATTTCTATAGCCAATTACTTTACGCCACACATTGCAATTAACGAATTGTATCCGGTAAGTTCTCAAGTGGCATCCACTTGGAACGAATTCTCAGGATTACGCCAGTTCCGTGATATACATTCATCCTGAAGTGTGCGTTGGATTACATTGGCGTTCTAGTTGTTCCGGCGCTTCAATGCGAAATACGTTATTTCCAATTAAGTTATATATTTATAGTTTTGTTTATGTACCTTTAAGGTAGGTGAAACAACAGTGCAATTTTTACCGCAAGTTTGACTGCGTATTTCGAAACCGTGGCGCCTTCCTCAGAATTCATTCTGAGTGTGTATGCTTTGCGAGCTCACCCGCTACCCAATTCGTAAATTGCAATACTTGCCGTAATATAATTGCTCAAGAACGTAACTAGTGATATTTGATTAGTCGTTTATGCGTTTCCATTGTTCGTGTAAGTAATGCCCACTTCTTCGAGCAATGCAGTTCATGGATTAGAATTGTGCTATACAGGGTGTTTTTTTTTTAGGCTATACTGATTTTTTATAAGAAGTAATGAGCGCATCGAACGTGGCGTTTTTGCAGATGAATTCTTTGGCGACACGGACGTACTTTGCCGCTGATAATGTGAGCTTCAGAAGACTAATTAACGAACATTCCTTAACTAACTATTTTACTGGTTCCTCTGGGTCAATTTTTTTAAAGGGACACTAAAGGCAAATATTGAGTCAAGCTAAAGTGATAGATTAGTGCTTGGGAATCTCTAAGGCGGTCAATAATATCGCGAACAGGGCCTTAGTAATCGTGAAACTGAGGTAAAATGCGGGACATGATTAGAGACTTCCCTGGGACATTCAAGCACTCGACGAAAGCACTCCTCAGTTAAATTCTGCCACTAGTACTAAACCCTGGTTACAAAAAACATCATTGCATTGTATTAGGAGACGAAATCCACTTCTATCTCATCTTTAGAAAAAGAAAATAACTAATTGAAATTACCCTTGGGAACGACGCGGACGGTCGAAATGTTTCGTTTTCGCTCGACTCTGCGCCGCCCACGCTTTCGCGCTTCAGTACTTTACTGATCGCGTAGTGCGGCGCTGGTTTTGCTGGCTCGCGAAACTCGCACAAACTGTAAGTAGGAGAGAATTCAACTTGCACATTATGCCGCGGGATGCCTGAACGGTCCAAAACGGTCCGAACGATTTTTGGTCCACTTGACCAAAAAGCAGCTGCAGCGGCGAATCCACCGCTCTGTCTTGGCTCGGTGCCGCCGTCTTTCGGGCGCCGTTTTACTCACCGATGGCAACAAAGGGCGGTGATGGCGTATGCAACGTCACCACTCCCCCGGTTGGGTGGCGGGATATATGAATTTCGAAAAGGGTATTCCGGCTTTTCAGATGCAATTTTCTCGTAAACTAATTCCTTTCTTGGCCCGAAACAAGTGTAGCGAGGTTTCTGGAGTGGTATTTGGACAGTACACGTCGACTTCTTATTTGCCGATAGTGTCCCTTTAAATGGCAAATTTCGAGACAGTGACGTTTTCAAGCGCACCAGTCTTTTAAAAAAAAATCTTGAAAATCGCACCTAATTCGAAATACTCATAGTCGAATTCCAAAGCCAAATCGAGGCAACAGTATCGAGACTGAGAGCGTCTCGCTGCGCGTCAGAGGGCAACGCCCCGAAAAGAAGGGGGTGAGGGGGAGGCGAAGTTTGAATGACGCCATGCCGCGGCAGATCTTGACCCGACTGCACAGCTGCGCACGCTTGCCAGGCAAAGCGTGGCGTATCAGTAGCTGCCGCGACTGGCCGATACGCTTCGTTTCCAACTTCCTTGCGCTTGTCATCGCGGCGCGTTTTTGTCCTAAATGATAGTAGGGCCGCCGAGATAGGTATCTCGTAATAGGAGCGACTTTCGAGATTAATAATAATAGTATTTGGGGTTTTACGTGCCAAAACCACTTTCTGATTATGAGGCACGCCGTAGTGGAGGACTCCGGAAATTTTGACCACCCGGGGTTCTTTAACGTGCACCTAAATCTAAGCACACGGGTGTTTTCGCATTTCGCCCCCATCGAAATGCGGCCGCCATGGCCGGGATTCGATCCCGCGACCTCGTGCTCAGCAGCCCAACACCATAGCCACTGAGCAACCACGGCGGGTATAAGATTAAAACAAGAACAAACGAAAGAGGGTGCAGTAAAACGCAACTGCCTTCAAATTCACCATTAAGCAACTACATCTGAGGTACTAATAAAAAAAACTATAACTTTTTCTTAAATAGTCTCCCGAAGCTCAGGTTATTAGCGGCAAAGTATGTGCGCCTCGCCTAGGCACTCGTCTGCAAAAACGCCACGTTCTGTGCTCTTATAGCCTTTATATATATATATATTTATATATCTGTGTTGTCTACGCGTGCATGTGGTGACCATCGTAATCTTTTCCTTACTGTCAGCGTCACGGTGCATCGGATACGATCACATTTCAGTTGTTTCTCATTTACAGGCTTCTCATGTCACCTAACATCACGCCTTTATTATTATATTGCCGCAGGGTCTGCACGCAACCTTGATATTTCATATCGTTTAGAATTTGGAAATATTTGGCATTCGATGCGATATTCTTTCGTGTTTCTGGAATGCTCGTATTCGATTAAAAAAAGTTAGCTGTTAGAACACTTCTAGTTTACAGGTGTTGGAAGAGAGAATATCTACTCGTTCAGCACCCCCCTCCCTCTTCCCCTTCCTCGCCTTCCCCTCCACTTCTGGTGGACGTGTCGTTTTGCAGTCCCAGAACTCGTACTTGTTTGCATTCTGACCGTTTGGCTCGTTTGACCGGCTGCTTTTACCCGCCGTGGTTGCTCAGTGGCTATGGTGTTGGGCTGCTGAGCACGAGGTCGCGGGATCGAATCCCGGCCACGGCGGCCGCATTTCGATGGGGGCGAAATGCGAAAACACCCGTGTGCTTAGATTTAGGTGCACGTTAAAGAACCCCAGGTGGTCAAAATTTCCGGAGTCCTCCACTACGGCGTGCCTCATAATCAGAAAGTGGTTTTGGCACGTAAAACCCCAATTATTATTATTACCGGCTGCTTTTGCCAATTTCTCTTGGGCAGGGCGCTGCAGGAGAGACTGAGGAGGCGCAGGAGGGCGTTCGCGTCCAGGGATGTCGGAAATGACGAGCCCAAAGAGGTGCGCAATAAGTACGAAAAATAAATCGTCCTGGTGAGGTACGTTACTGCTGCAGAACACCATTGGTTGCGTCCTAGTATATTCTATATTTTATTTTTAAGAGCTTGGCTAACGTTAGCTGGGACATCCTATACTTAGTCGGTACTTATGGTATGTGTTTATTATCGTATTCTTCGAAACAAATAATGTGTAGGCTCACACGCCATTAATTGTCTATGAACTTGTAGCTTATTGTAGGCGGCAGAGTTTAATTGTTGCCTGCCTTTATTTTTATTTTATTTTTTCACTTTGCGTTGCGCTGATTCATCAACTGATATGGCTATTTTCGCGTTTGTACGCGAACTCTGTAGTGCAACGGTCTTCGTGCACTAATTACGTACTAGTGTTTTCCTGAGCGTACTTGTTTATGTTTTTAGTTCCCATCTCGATTGTACTTTTCTGCATTGACTGTACTGATATTGCGGGCTATTGCGTTGTGTGGATAATTCTTTTGTTACGCTGGTGCTTTTTTTGCCTTGTTGAATAGTGATTGTTTTACGTTAATGCAACCGAAGTTGCCCCGTTAGCCAATGCGTCCCTTACTGCATGTAAGATATTAATAAATAAATTTATTCTGAAAAAAAAATACATAAAATAAACGTGCCGTAAGCATGCAGAAAACGAGAAAAAGCGAGTATAGTATTTTCTGTTCGAAGCAAATAATATTTCAGTGATTACTATTTATAGCTATGGTAATGCCTGCTTGGGTGACATCTGCATGTACTAGTAAACGAGTAAATAATTGCATAATATATCATCTCACGCTTCGCGCACAAATCCTCACGCGCCTTGAGACTGCGGCCCGCAGCAGAACACGCTGATTTTATTTGATCTGTAAAGAAACCTTCTTTTTAAAAAAAATCTTGCCGCGCCCTAAATGAAACATTATTTGTGTGTTTGCACAATTCAGTGACACTTCACCTTGAATATTTTCCTTTGGGCTGGCATACTTAATCCGTCGAGTTTTCCATTTGCCAACGAAGCCAACACTAGGTGCTACATAAATAAACACAAATGTTTCCTTTTTTTTTTCTTCAATGATTTCGCTTGTTAGCTGATGTATGTCAATGCGCATGTTATTGTGCGCCTGTCCGTGTCTTTCATTCTGTTATCCGTGTCCTATTTTTTGCGCCTAATGCCACTTCTAAAAGCTCGTGTTATCATATGCATGTCAGCTGATAAATGCCAACCACTCTGCGCACATTTTATCCCGATATGCCTTTGTGGCTTGGGTGGTTTCCGTAACGTATACGTTTATCTTCGTTGCAGCGTACGAGTGTGGCAGCACGCACATCTTTATAGGTATAACGTCTATAGATATAAATTATCTATAAACACTGGCAGCAGCCGCTCGATGCTCTCTCATTCGTTGTCTTTCCGGAAGTGCACGTGATGAGCGCGCGGCAGAGGAAAACGCACTAAAACATACCGTCACATGATCACGTGCCGGACCGACGAGTTTCTTTGGCTTCAGTTTTAACACGTGACGCTCCGTCCTAGTTTCTTACATTCCCTACGTGGTATACCACGTCATCCATGAAGCGCTCCTAGCTTTACCTTCCATGTCCTGACCAACATGTGCTCTAACCGCGTTGTGATCGGCTTGGTTGCTTTCGTAGAGCGTCGTGCAATACGACAACGAAGCTTTCACGGACGATGAGAAAAGCGAGGACCTTCCGGCCGCGTCCCCGTCGGTGTCTCCGTCATCGGCAAGACCGTCGCCCCGTATTCTGCCGCCGCTTCGGGAACGGGTCGCCGAAACTTCAGGTGCGGTGGAGGACTTACCCATTTCTCAAGTTCCCGCTCATTTCACTTACGTGCGTTGCAAACAAGCTCGCGGTGCGTAGATCGCGCGTTGCCGACCGTGTCTACGAAATATTGCGCACCAATGTACGCCGCGGAAACGGCCGAAACTTTAAGAGAGAGCTCGCGTGTCCTCGTTCTCGGAGCAGACGACAGTCTTCTCGCCAGCGGAGACGACGTCACGTTTTTCGCTTATGACGTCACGTGTCTCGCCTGCGGCGCGCGAATAGTCGACAGCAAACGCGGACAACAACGCCATCTCTTTGGGGACTGCCACCGGAAATGCACCTTGCAGTAAGAAAGAAAAGAGACATAAAGCCAGAACCACGCGAAACTTAAAGCATAGCTTAAGGTCAAACCCCATGCGCGCTTGCCAGCGTGGGCTCACTCCTGCCCCCCCCCCCCCCCCCCCCTGTTTAGGAGCCGAGATTCTGCTGAACACATTGAAGTACATCTTGCGACAATGTATTTCTGAAATAGCATACTTCAACTCCAGATGCATTTCTAGAATTTGAAAAAAAAAAAAAGTGGTTCAGGGCCCCTTCAAAGAAGAAAACATACGTAAAACAGGCGACGATTATTGTTTGGGAACAAGGTAAGCACTAAAGGGTGCAAAATTTTCTTGTTGTGTAAGTTCCCGGGGGTTATTTAATTATTGTATTTACGATGTTGACGTGATAACTCGCCCACCTCGCGCTTTCTTGATCTATTTCTTCGATAAGTTTAGCTTGTCCCCTACACGGGTTTATATATGTATATTTTTATATATGTGTATTTCTAATGAGATCACCTATGGAAAAGGGCGGCGGCAAACAGTCACCTAGACTCGAGCTATGTGATAGGGCCAGCAGCAGCGCTGGTGGTGCCATTTTGAGGCTTTTAATTCATCAAGAACACATAAAAGCATGGCCTCCAAGATTGGGCCCAATCTCGCAGGCCATGCGTAAAGCTATTATTCCGATACCCTATGGCGAGCGGGTCGAGTCACAAGACGAGCTTAGCCATCCCAATCGGACCGCATTTACGTGCATCTTGCTAAGTCCGTTGGGCGAGTTGCAAACGTGCTGACACAACTGGCCTCGACACTCGCTCGACCCGAACCGCTAGCGTTTGCGTAAACCAGACGAACGGATTTCGGCTCGACAGGCCGACTCGTTCCGATTTTATCGTGTTCATGTGAGCGCAGCTTTAGCTGATGACGTAAAGGTGTCGGCAACAGCATAATAATGAATGGGCAGCAGTTCTGTTTCTTTTTTCTTGTTCGGCAAAAACAACATAAAACGCGAAAAGATGGTTTTAGTGTGTCGTGGTTCAGAAAACCACGAGCAAACCACTGCAGGACGCCGGTGCCAGCGCTGTTGCCGTAGTTCACGTCTCCGGTGTCCCGTAATTCCGCGAACAGCAGTACGTCTACAGACAAGCCAAAACACTCTATTACTCGTATAAAGCGTGGCGTGTTCAAAGCTTTTTTTGTTGTTGTTGTTTCGTGCGTTTTCCAGATGGAGATCTCAGCTCCGGGAGCCAGACTCCAAGTTCCGTGGCCAGCTCTAGGGTCAGCGCTGCGGACAGAGACCGCAGGCGCCGAAGGCCATCCGAGGTTGGTGCGCTCATGTGCGCAGTGTCCCACAACTTAATTCGCTTGACCGCTCAGGCGACGCTTTTGTGGACACTGGATAATTTGTTCTTTCATCGCACTGTGCAAGGCTTGTTAGTTGCTCTTTCAGCACTGCCAACAATGAGATCTCACTGCCGAAGAGGGCTTTGAGGAGGAGTCAAACCCGGTTCGACATTTAATTTTGCAGGTGCAGATTCGCAGGCCGTGGGAGCGGTCGAGAGCGACGCCTTCCAAGCTGGTGGCGCCGACGCCGCTTCCTCGCAAGGGGCGAATTCAACAGGTGAGTGGCTGTTGACGCTTACAAGTGTTGAGAAGGGCAGCATTGTGCAGGTGTCACGATTCCATCTGCACTTATATTTCTTGAGAGAATAGGACTAACGGGAGTCTGTGAATGTTTCCGATTTCATCTTGCTGTAGTTATTACAGCTGTTGGCTTCGCACGAAGCACCGAATCGCTGAGTGCGTCGAAAATGTTTTGCTCGGAATCTGCTGCACAGAATTTGATGAGGCTTGCGGCATTAAAAAAAAAAGAGACAGTTTGAGTCTACAGACTGCAGGGAGCTGATTTGTAATTTAGGCCATCAGCATTTCAGCAAAAATTGTTCGAAATAGCGAAATTCAGGAAAACCGAAGTGCGAAGTATGCAACCTCGTAACTCGGCAATTAAATATAAAAAGATATCACAAATTTTCAGACTGAACCTAGCGAGACATATAAAGCGGGCAAATTTAATGTATTATACATCGCGGGATCGAATCCCGGCCACGGCGGCCGCATTTCGATGGGGGCGAAATGCGAAAACACCCGTGTGCTTAGATTTAGGCGCACGTTAAAGAACCCCAGGTGGTAAAAATTTCCGGAGTCCTCCACTACGGCGTGCCTCATAATCAGAAAGTGGTTTTGGCACGTAAAACCCCAAATATTATTAATGCATTATACAGTTACACTGGAAGCATAGCGCAGGAAAAGACGATCGACAAAGACTAGACAGGACAAGCGCTAACTTTCAACACAGCGTTTATTGCGGGAGAGGGGCATATATACGCAACTGATTCTGCTAAGGGAAAGAAGGACATAAAAGCTTAACAAAAACGCCGCATGCCATCATGCCATGAATTCAAGCTCTGTAGTTGATAATGCCACAGACGGCCTACTGACGCATAGATCACCTGCCCGTGCAATCTCAGATGGTTCCTTGATTTCCCTTGTCAGGTCTTTGCGGTGCCGGTACAAAATTACCGTCTTATCGAGCAAGGGATGGCAAGGTGGTTGTGCAACACACTTTTTACTATGGGACGCCGAATGACCGTCTGTGGAAATATTGCGCACTTTATTACTGTGCTCTCTCTCTCTCTCTCTCTCTCTCTCTCTCTCTCTCTCTCTCTCTCTCTCTCTCTCTCTCTCTCTATATATATATATATATATATATATATATATATATATATATATATATATATATATATATATATATATATATATATATATATAAAGCCTGCGGGAAACCTCGATAAAAAGCTGCCTCTGCGGCAAAAACCCGGGTGTTCTAAACTTCTTGTTCGCGTTGAGGACTTTGAGACGAAGAAAAGGATAACAAGAAAGAAATACATTGAGTTTAGCATTGTAAAACCGGTGGGCTGGCCTGCGCTGGGGAAAGGGGTTTACCTTATATAGGGAGTGAAACATGATCGAAGGAAACCTGGTACGAAATAAAAAAAAAATATGCAGAGAAAAAGTTCGCGCACAAAACTATGCAGCACAGGAACAGCACGGCGCAGTTTGTGTGCCCTCAGTGACCGCAGCAGCGCGTTTGAGGCCTTCTGTGCTGAAGACGGTCGGGGCCAGTGCCCCAGGATTCTCCCCTCTCATGAGGGCCGGTAGACCAGTCTGTCTAGCGCTGTCGAGCATTGGTATGTAATTTCAGTGAATGGTTTATTGCACAGCCGAATGTGTACGTGAATAACGCCAACGCACAGGAACAACGCTGCACAGGCCACCAGAGTATCAGTTTCCTAAGTTCTGTGGTCTCTCGTTCTCGCAGCCAGAAGTCGAGGAAGAAGTCATCGAGAAAGCCCTGAAGAAGCGTCGAGAGGCGCTCGCGAGATGGAAATCCAGCGCCTCGTCCGCTCTTCGTCAGGTGAGTCCCATGCTGAAGTATGCGGCAGTGTTAATTTTTCAATGAAGTACACTGACATGACATTTCCAGCTTTCTCGCTTTCTTTTTCACGTTGAATGAAGTTCCTGGAGCTCGAAATCCTAGAAAAAACGCTATGCGGCCTCAGAGCACCCTAAACGGTCCAGTTTCGGTTTCTTTGCCAAAAGGTGTATACGCGTCGTGGCGTCTTGAAACAGAAAATGGTCACGTGGCAGCAGGACATCGCCACATTTTGGCCCTCGCTCCGGCTCGCTCGGTGATCTGCCACGATGCTACATCGGGCAAACAGTAGCAGTATCACGGGCAAAGAGTAGCGTCATAGCAGACGATCGACTTACAAGTGTCGCCGGTATTACATGAGCGGTTACTGACGAGCCGAGGCTGTTCAAAGGGAGCGAGTCTCTGGTGCCGGGACACGTGACGAGCACACGACGGGTCGCAGGACGAGACCCACGATGATATTTCTTCTTGTCGTCAGTCCGCAGAACTGGCCGAGAAGACGCTGGTCGAAGAGGCGACGGAGTTTTTCACCCGGAAGTGGACCAAGGAAGTTCCTCCCGGCAGCGCTGAGCAGAAGACGAAGGAAGTCAAGGAAGCTCGCCGGTCTTCCGCCGTCGACGGCGGAGACAACGCGCCCGAAGGCGCAACCCCTGACGTCAACGAGTCATTGCACGAAGCGGAAGAAGACGGTGAGTGAAATAATAACGGAGCATTTGAGCGCAGCGTTACCATTCTACTGCGACAGTTACCACTTCGCGTGACTGCGCGTGCGCAGGGATCCCCGCGCATGTGCAGGGTGCTGCTTTCTTTTCGAACGATGATGAACCTGAAGTAACTACAGGGAGCAACTACCATCCTCGAAATTGTAGATCCTATTTGTCCAGTAAAGCGTGCACCACCTTTTATTACTGCGTACTAGGTGAAGCGCACTTTCAAGAGAACAAAACACATGGGAGAATTTAGCATAAATATTTACTCGTGTCACGTTATCTTATCGGTCGTAGAGTGATACTGTAATACTTTGCTTTGTGCGTGCTGTTTTGAAACGAGGAAAGAGAGAAAGAAAGCTGTGAAAGGAAGGAAGATTATCCGGAAGCGATGATTCCGATTTACTACCCTGCAATGGAGGAGAGGTAAAGGGTGTGGAAAGATGGAAGGAATAGCATGAAAAAAGCAAAACATGCAAGCAAAAAGTAGAGGAGAAAACTGGGGGGACACCCTCATGGAATGTCAGAGTCTCTAATAGAGCCAACAGATAATGAAGCCAAGGAAAGCATTGAGGAAATTAGCTGTAGTTGAAATTGAAGTGTACAAAATAATAAAGAAAGGGAAATGAAAGTGGCCGAAATATAACATGTCGCCAGTGGGAGCCGAACCCACAATCTCTGCATTAAGCGTGCGTGCACACCCCATTGTGCTACAGCGATGGCTATCAAACAGCCCACTATCTTTGGTTTTTACTAGATCTATCCCGGGGAGGGTTAGCCAGCGCCACTCAGAGCCAAGGTAGGCGGATGTGGAACATCCTCTTTTTGCTCGATGGCGTCACGTAACACGGGATCTTAGGAGAGCGGGCACGTGGCTAATAAACCCTCGCACGCTTCCTAATGACATCAAGGCTCCCAGATTTGAGATCCTCGCAATGAATAAACGAAAGAGGAAGCTGAACCGAGGCGCTTGATTGACGTCTGTCTTTTCTGCCGATTGGTGTGCAGGCTTGATGTCATTAGGTGGCATGCGAGCGTTTATTAGCCACGTACCCGCTCTCCTAAGGTCACGTGTTAGGGAAAAAAAAAGATGTTCCACATACGACCACCTTGGCTCTGAGTGGCGCTGGCTAACACTACTATGGCTAGATCTAGTAAAACATAAATACCCAAGTTAGTGGACGGCTTGATGGCCGTCGCAGTAGCACAAAAAGCACAGAAAGCAGAAGAGAAAAACAGACACAGACAGGCGCCTATGTGTGTCTGTTTTTCTCTTCTACGTCCTATGCTTTTCGCGCTACAAAAAAAAAAAAAGAATTGCAAAATGTTACACCAACAAGCCCAAATATCTGCATTTATGGCCGTAGCCCAATTGGTAGTGCAACTCATGCGTAATGCGGAGGTTGCGGGTTCAGCTCCCACCGGCGACACGTTATCTTTTCGTCCACTTTCATTTCTTTTTATTATTTTCTACATTTTAATTTTAACTACAGTTATTTCCTCCAATGCTTTCCTTGACTTTATTATCTGTTGGCTTTGTGTGGCTTCATGATTAACAAAATCGAGCCTCTCGGTTCCCCTTCTTCTCAGAGGTCCTAATTGGTTACTTGAATGTAGGAACTTCAATAGTGCACTGACCTACTTCTTATGTGACTATGTCGATAGACGTAGATGAGAACGAAAGCTCATCACCGTCTGAGTTTTTTTATGTGTCTGTCTGCCAATCAGCACTAAGTTACTATAGGCAGACTGTAAGATCAACTAACCCAACAGTCAGTCCTTCTAAAGTGACTACTGTAAAGGATTGCAAAATGGGTCCCCCGCGAACGCACGGACCCGCCTTGACGGCTGGCTGCTTTCGAAGGGTGGAAAAGTTTACAATACGGTCAAGCTCTTTTCTCCTCTACAATGAGGCAGCAAGGCAGACTTCTAAAATAGGTAACGGTACAGTGGTAACACTTCGATCAAGTACTGTAGTAACTTGGGTTATATTGCGTCGCCAAGCTACACTTAGTTTAAAAAACTTCCAGTAGGAGAAGTTTTGCTTTGCCAGTTTTTTATTGTTTGCAATTACCATATTGAAAAAAGAAAGAAGCATTCCCTCTCTTATTTAATTTTCTCCTGCGGTGAGTTCTTGCCTGTCTTATTCCAATTCGCTACAGTGAAACATATCTGTGAGAGTGTAAATCTACATGATTGCGCCTGACATAAGATCAGTTGGCACAATGTTGCCTGATGTGGAGAAAGCGACATTCGTGCGATGCCATTTATTTAAACACTGATGAGTCTGAAGTAACCATGAGGACGAACTACAATTATCACAAAAATTGTAGCCTTAGTTTATCCTGTAAAGCGTGCACCACCTTTGATTGCTAAGCATTAGGTGAAGCGCATCTGCAAGAAAACAAATTAGTGTGCTGGGCGTAGACAAAAAAGAAAAAAAGACGCTAATTTGGCGCCCGCCTGTCGTATGTTAATTTATTGAGAATTTTATTTTGTGCTTTAAAACTTGCCTTCTTTCTGTTTTTTTTCAAGTGTGGTCTCGTCCTGTGCGCACATTGTCTTGTGATTCGCGCTGTTTCTATAGCGATGAGAATAAACATTGCTATGCGATTAAATTGGGCAAGAAAAATACCTTGGAAGATGTATGCAAATGTGAAAAACTCGCACGTCAAAGACAGTGAAGCTGTACAAGGGAGTTACCACATCTTTCGGAATTTCTAACGGTCTCTTTTGCCACTGGTCAAAATTTACTGAAGTCTGCAAACGCCGGCATACATGGTACTAAAACCGGCACTATATTCGATACTATATCCGATATTGTAACTGGCACAATTCCTTTGCTATATCCGAGCCTTTTCATTTGCTTCACAAAATCTTAGCTCTCTGCGGAGACCTGCGCTTTTTCTTTAAAGCATACGAAATAATAAAAATACGGTACAGCACGAACATACTAAACAGATACTAAAATTGATCTTAGCCAGAGAGCAAGGACCTGATACCCACCATTTGTTTACTTTGTGAGTGTTCACTTGTGAGTGTATGCAATAGCTCCCGGTTCTTTTACGTTGCTTCCCGTTGGTTTGTGAAATTGATGCCAGATCTACAGATCTCCACTGCTGCTTCTGCTACTTTCCCCTCGCCGCAGTTGCGTAATCATTCAGGCATGCCACGATCTTACTAATAGCGATGCCACACGCTCAGTCTTGACTGCCGTTGAATGCGTAATCAGTGTTTCGTTTCTCGTCTTAGAGGAGCACCTTCTGACGTCTGACGATTACGTTCCCGACGAGCAGCTCGCATGCAAGATCGCAAAGGCAGAGTACAACCCCAGTGTCGACACGAACCTGCACTTCCCTTCATCCACGAAAGGTTCGTATTTGATGTACGGTGATAAGCGAGTGAACGTAAACTTACAATGTCTAAACAATCTGGCATAGTGTTCCTCATGTGTAGAAATAATTCCGAATCACACACACACACACACAAAAAAGTCGTTTTGTGCTTGAAACACTCGGGAAGGAGTTTCGCAATCAGGGAGGAAACATAACACTCAAACCGGAGTTAAGAACGAGTAGTCGCGTCTACACGAATGCGACAGCAGCGCATTTCATCGCGTTCACGTGACCGCGGCTGATGGGATAGCAAGACGCAACGCCTTGAAGCGGCTCTAAAGAGAAACAGTTTATCAGTTTAGTATGAAAAAGCTGTCTTTAAAAACTATATTTTCGTTAATTCATCGGTAAGAGGTTGAATAATGACCATATTTCCATTTTCAATTCTCGCCCCGAAACCCCAGCACCTGCAAGTTAGTGTTACGCGATGGATTTTAAACATATTTGCTCGTATCTGGTTATTGTGGCTCTGTGAAAGGTCTTGAAACTTTCCAAGTTCAGCCTTTGGCTCTGTTAGAATACAATATAGTATATCTCTACTTCGACGATAAAATACTACGCCTCTGCTGACGCCGTCAAAATCTATGAAGTCACTGCGAACTGGTGTTGGAGCTTCAAGGTGGCGTCATCGCACGCTTTTCCTTCAAACGCTTTTCCTGGTTTACCAAACCTCTTCTCACCGTAAGAGTGGATTTTGGGGTATTGTAGTCAGGTGATTTAATAGTGCAACTCAAATAATTTTTCTCTTTAGTGTCACTTTAATAGGCCAGCCGGAAGAGAACTTGAGCTGGTGAAATCGCCTTTGGCTAATTCATATAGACGGCTAGCATGTCGAATCAAGAAGGAGGGAGAAAAAGCGAGACACGAGGATTGAATTGTGATGACGCGCTAGAAAATGCGATGTTCTAGCGTCATGTTTACGTAAAAGAACGAAGCTGCAAGTTCGAACGAAGTATGCTTTTTTTTTTTATTACAGTGCCTTTTTCTGCAAAATCGAGATCAGCAGATGGAAACGAAGACGACTCGAATGATCGCAGCAGGCCGGGTTCGCCGATAAGGAATAACTTATCTCGCTTCGCGATAAACCAGATGGAACACCGGTTGATCAATCAAGGCGTGAGTGGTAGCACCGGTTCTGTAGTTACCGCCTCTGTTTGACGACTCTGCCAATAAAGTATTAGCGATTTTGGCGCTTCGTGTACTCATTGATAACCTAAACTTTTTTTTTTATATTTTAGGAACTGCAATGGTTCAACAGCGAAGGCGCTGTTGACACGTCGCCGATTACGATTAGTGATAAACCATTCCGTCTTCGGAGTTACGAGGATGAGACTAGGGCTTTCAAGCCGAAATACACAAAGGCGAGTTTTTTTTTATTCACGTTTCCAAACTTTATGCATTACATTGTGGTGCGGATCTGTGCAGGAATCGATAATATTTTTATGAGAATTTTCCTATTAAGACGCACGTGAAACTTCAAATGCTTCTATAGGCAACTGCTGAGCCAATTTGAATGAACTTGGTTGCATTTAGGTGAGGAAGTTCAAACTTGAAGTGTTCAAGGCAGATTTCTCATTTCAGCCTTCGATTTGAATCGAAACACCAAGTCTACAGCCTTTTAACTCATTCTTCACCAAAAGCGGTTACCGGAGATCTATTATTCACGATCTATCACAACATTTTATGCCCACCACACGGCGAATGCCTGTCCTCGGTACCGCTAATCACGCCTGTCAATTGCATGTTGGGCCAATCGACTCCATCCTATCAGGCTGCAAATTTCCTAATCTGATCACATTACCTATTTCCCTGCTCTTTTCGACTGCGCTTCCTTTCTCTTGGCAGCCATTACCTAACTTTAATAGACCACCGGTTATCTGCGCCACGCACTGAATGTTTTGCTCAGCTCCGTTTCTTCCTCTTATCCTCAGCTAAACAATCAGCCTCGCCCGTTTGCCCTATAACCCACACCTTCTTGGTGTTTAGTGTTCCTCGTTAAGATCGCTCAAGTTCCTCGTCCTCGCCACAGGCGATGCACTGTGTGCCGTACCGGTGCGACTCCGAGCCGGAGCTCGAACTGGAGCTGGACGTGTCCTCGCTGAGGTTTCAGCACCACCCTCTGTTCAGCGCCGAGCACGTGCTGGCCGCCAAGCTGACCGGCCTGTACGAGGCGTATGCCGCGCTCGCCCTGTCCGGGGACCAGGCACCTCCGCCGTGCAAGGAGAAGGTGAGTTCACGGCGATAATTATGGTTACACTCGCGGCTGTTCACCCTCTGGACCGATTCCATAAAAAACTCACGTTTGAAAACAACAACAACAACAACAACAACAACAACAACAACAACAACAACAACAACAACAACAACAACAACAACAACAACAACAACAACAACAACAACAACAACAACAACAACAACAACAACAACAACATGGCAGACTGGTTGGTGTTGAGCCATATGGTACGCACGGTCACTTAGGGGCTGTTGCGTTTCGCTGCTGTAAATCCCTATTTCGATTCCTGGCGCGTTCTAGAGCGGAGACAAAAAAAAAGCCCACCTGTGTGCTGATATGTCAGTTAAACTTAACGAACATTGGTGGCCAAGGTTATTCCGGAGTTCATCGCTCAGTTATGTCGTGCCGAATTCTTTTTTTTTTAACGTAATTCTGTGCAGACTATGGAGCGCGTGAAAAAGACCGTCACCAGGACAGAGGACACTGCGCAAGTAGCTGGCTAAGGCTGTGACGTCCTTCGAGGAGTGGGTCCAGCCATGCATGGGGGGTTAACGTTAACTAACTCACCGTAGAGGTTCGCACGTGAAGATTCGATAGTGAGTCATGTTAACCCGATCTCAGTTTCCCCTAACTTCCTTTCCGAAGCAGACCTAGAGTCACTATTTAAGTATAATATTTTCTCGCTCTCGTTGTTTCAGATGAATTCGCTCAGGGAGGACTTGGACAAGCTCAACGAGGAGGCCAGCGAAAAAGACTTTTCTCAAATAAGACGTAAAATTTTGGACGTAATGTAAGATCCTTTTCTTCCCACGTTCCATAACGTCTTCTATAACGGTGGTGGGACTGAGAGTAATGTCGCAGAAAAGTAAGAGCTAGTGAGATATCGCGAGACACAGCAATGTGCTGGTTAGTATCTGTGCGCTCACCTTTTTTTTTTCGGCTTTTACGACTGGATCGCCGATGACCTGATCTTTGCAGTGGGCGATGCACTATCATTAACGAACGTACTGCCTATCCAAACAAGCTGCCGCTCCAGTCAGTCACACTGCACACTGGTGTTTGTTTCTATATAAAACAGTGCCGGCAAGTTCCTTCGAGGAAACACGTCGCCAACTCAGCTGAATTGTTTGAAATGTTACTACCTCATTTTGTACCATAATTATCGAGAACGTTTCCCGTGAATCTGGCATACATTATTGCGAATGAATTTAGTCGCTCTCCGCATTTATTTTCGTTTAGCTCGGTCTGCGGGAGGCGACTTATCAAAGCGCTGGCCGCATTGTGATTTGCTAGACTGAGTTACATTGAGGAAAATCCGCGTAACCCATTCTTGCGGCCATGGCACTGCCACCGAAGAACAAATAAGCCACTCATGATGCATCGCCGAGAAATTGTATCGCCAGCGATTACTGCCCATTGCGACTCCAGTAAAAGGGCGAGGACAACAGTGCAGACTATCAAAAAACGTGTCGCCATTTGCCTATGAAAGTAAGCGCGTTTTAAACAGCTGTCGCACACAGACTGAATGCATAAACCTGCGCCTGTTTACAGGCGAAATTCCGCCTATGCACATAAATTGCTAGCGAGAAAAGCTCACTCTGACTCGTATTTTTCGTTTCCTTTCTTTGGTCCAGAGAACAACGTGAGAAAGCGGACGCTCAGCTCGACACCTTGAAAACAGTCGTGGACAAAATGAAACGTGTCTGGGAAGACATGGAGCAGCTTCGGAGGACGCAGGGCTACACCAGCACCGCTGTGAATTTGAAGTTTCGCAGGTAACGCTAGCTCAAACTTAGTTAACGCCGTCCGTGGCTACCGCAAGGAGCAGTGCAATGGAGGTATAGAAACCCAACTGTGCAGATAATGAGCGTGCCCTCTGGAGATGTTAGTGAGACCCCTTATTAAGGTCGCAAGCTTACAAGATGATAAAAAAATAACAAATAAATATTTAGTAAATTGAAATGTATACACCATAGCAACATATGCGATTTTCGCAAAAAATGCACAGAAAAAACATAGAAAAACATGGGATATATTTTTTAAATAACAGGAAAGGTTATATCCGTGCATTTATATTTGTCACTGACAGGTGGCGTTTGTATTGAGCCACGAATAACCTGACTGTTGGTCACCGCGTTGTTTCAAAGGGGATGCCAATAAATCATCCTCATCATCAATATTAATGAAAAGTTAACAACCGTAACTATTTTATAGGATTGTTTGTTGTTCTAAATGAAGGCATTATTTATAAAGACTGTAATAAGCTAATCGCAAGGAACCGTTGACTGCATCTGAAGACTTCTGTGCGCCATCAGGTGTTAGGTTACAGCGGACGCTGTTCTCCAACCTAAGACTTCGCATCTATACTTGCTGAAGTTGTTATACAACGTGCTCTGAGAACCACTCGTATAATTATTAATTAAGAATATTAGTCAGCTAGCTGGTTAGGTCAGGTTGCTTTGCGAGTCCGCTTTTAGAAAGATAAAATAAACATATCGTAATGCTTTTCGATTACATTGTTGCTTTGTACTTCTTGCAATTGTGATTTTCTTTTTTTGACGTCGATATCTTTTTGTACATAACAATGATACCGGAGGATGACATTTGATATTGTTGACCGCTACTGCTGCTTGAGCGCATTTATTTTTTCCTGCCGTCTTAGAAAGCACGGCGACAGAGAGGCGGAATATATACCATCTCAGGAGGCACCGACCGAGGAGGAACTGTTTTCCGAAGAGGTCGAACTAAGGAAGTTGCTCCAACAACTACAGTGGATGGAATATGAAAAGAAGCTGCACCTCTGGCATCAAGAGAAACGCCTCAAGGTAGGCGCGGAAGTCGGTGGCACAAATTGTGGTAAAATGGTGATTGTGACAGCCTGCAGCCGTATTACCTACCCGACGCGTTGTCCGACGTGCTATATACAGATCAAACGGGTTTGAAGCACTCGTGCTTTCCCACTTTACGTGTAGGTCGGAAGCACGTGTTTGCGTGCTTCCCACTTTTTGCTTGCGTGTTTCACATCTAAAGTTCTTTGCGCCTTAGGTGCGCCAAATGTACATCTAGAGTGCTTCCCACTTGATGTGCGTGTGGTGAGCACATGGGGCTTCACATCTACCTAAAAATGAGAAGCGCATGTGCGCCAAAACCATGGAGGAAGGAAAAATATGGGAGAGAGCATTACGTCACGCAGCCAGCCTTGGCAAGCGAACGCTCCGTGAAGCCACAGTGGTGGCCCAACACGTGACCTCTTGCGTCGAGATCACGGAGCAAGAATCACGATTTCCTGAGACGTTTGGCTCCCGGTAGCTATGCCTGTAGTTTTTATTCGGTGCACTCTTGTTCAGCTTCCCTGCCGTGGCTCTGGCTGCAGAGCGGGAACACTAAAACAAACCGCGCACTTTGACGTGCAGTCACGTGTTGGGCCACCACTGGCCCAGCATATTTCGGCTTCAGTCGCGCAATGTTGCGGTATGCTCCCTCCTCTTGTTTCCTTCCTCCATGGTCAAAACCATCCGATCCATTGCCCATCGGACAACGTGTCGCTAAGATGGCCGCTACGGCTGTTGGAACGTGATAGAATCTGTTGAAAAATTGTGTTAACTTGCTGAAAACTTGTTGGACGCATTTTCTTTTTCGGTATTGAATAGACGTGCAAGTGATCGGTCGCTTTTTCTTTCGCACGTGCGTATTGCCCTTTATGTATACATTCGCCTCCCTCGACACACTCGCAGCAGAGGGAAGGCGTCGGCGACGAGGAATTGGAAGCGGACAAGCCGGACCCTCCGGTGGACGTCGTCGAATCCGAAATCGCCCATATCGTTCGTCAGAGGGTCGAGAAGCAAAGAGAGGCGACAGGTACGTCTGAGCTGTCCGCCCATTGAGCGGCGATGCCGGGTGGGAGTGAACAAGTGCTTCATTTTGTTGAAGGCTTGAACTGCAAGGCGAATTCTTGGTCGTGAGTTACTCTCGCGGGTGCTGGTGGAGTGAAGTTTAATCGTGGACCGGCGCGTTTTCGCGCTGCCAGCGACAGCTGCTGCTTTAGTTTTAATGGCGACTTCCACTTTTTTTTTTATTTGGAGGAGCTTGATGACGAAGTGTACGAACAAGGAGCTTCGCATTGCACATAGCTTCCAGAAAGTTGTTTACTCACTGTACTTTCGTTAATATATGCTCCTAGCTGTCGTATCTCGCATTAATGCCTCTGATATGTTGGACGGGAAATGATATTACTCACTTTCATTTCTGTTCTTTCTTTCCTTCGTTTTTTTTTTTTTTTGCTATGGGGCGTGACGTGGTTAGAGTGCGTGGCATACCTGACCCGAGGCAAAACCACGCCGGCTCACCAGTGCCCCAGGTACGTTGCACGCACCCTTTCCTGTAGTGGCTAGACACTTTGCAAGGTATTGTAATATAGTACATCCCTCCGGTAAATGTGCTAAACATCATGGCGAGGAAGTCAGCCCATAATTTTAGTAAACGACGGTTTCAACAAGAACTTTAGCAAGTTTTGCTGCATCTCCCCCAATTAACGATTACTCCTCTCAAAATTGTTTTAGGTGGTATTGTAAACTTGATTAGGACGAAGTGTAGAGCAAACCTTGACGAGGACACAAGAGCATAGGAACAACTCACTCACAAAGCGCTTTACTTTGAGAGTTTTGCGTGTGTCGTTTCTTCAATATATTTGCCTTGTGCCTGCGTTGCACTGCGCATAAATCCCAGTATGTCTGACCAACTACAAAGGTTTGATACCATCGCACACTGCAAACAGGCTTGTTTTGCGGATGTTCGCCAATTGCATGAAGTTTCATGAGCGGCAAAGCGTCATCCAGCCGACAGTAATGCGAAGTTACAATGGAAAGCGTTAGTAGGCTTAGTTAGTAGATCGACTGTATTGGAAAGGCAGTAGTGTCGGGTTCCCTTCCCAAGACGAGAATTGAATTTGCTTCATTAGCAATGTTTTCTTTTTGAAGTACACGTATAAGGCTTCCTTTGTGCATTTCTTGCTACTCTCACGTGCATGTCTATTTTCTCTCTCTCTCTCTCTTTCTCGTATTACACACTGGAAGCGGAGTTTTTGTGTTAAGTGTGAATTTTTGTGGATTTAAAGAGCATTTATTCATGATCTGGTTATTAATTTTTGATCTTCTGATATATTGATCTTTTGATATCTGTTCTTGGTCTGATGATGTTCCTTTCAAATGAAATGAAGGAATCAATAAAGGTAAAGATTTATTACAAGAAGTTCTGCATTTACGTTTTAATCAGCTGTTAACAAGCTTTTTTTTTTATTTGGCAACGCTTGCCTGTTTTGTGTTTTGTAATTGTTTCCTTCTGAATTTATTGTTCACCACTATTTTTATCTTACCACTGCTTTCCGTAGCGTCCGCTGGCGTTGGCGCTATTGAAATAAATAAATAGAACTAAATTGCGCGCATACATATAATGCAAGTCTGGTCCCAATGACAGCATGTTGTCGTGTTGTCCGGGAAAGAAATTGCTGACGTGAACGTTCGCATTTTCTTTCTTAAAGCTCGGCGTTGTGCAGGAAATGAGAGAAGGGGCCGTAGGCCATGGTGCAAAAGCTACCAAACTGAAAAAAAAAAAAAAAGCTGGCGCTATAGCGCTGTTGCTATGCTTTGAATTGGCATAAACTGTTGACTACTGCAGATAATCACATAGAGTTGAAAGATGTTAAGATGCAAGTCTCGACATAAACTCACTGTTGAAAGCGCAATTTGTTGTCTTAACTCAGAAGGTAAACAAGCAATCCATATTTGAGATTATACAGCCTTGTTCACAGCCGATTTTTGTGTCGATTATGACTGAAATGTGAGAACAACAACCGCGGCAAGCGTAATTTTATGAGGGCTTGAGCAGGAAAAACAACGCAATGAACAGCACGGGAAGAAGTTGCAGACACTGGAGCTTTACAACTAACCGGAATACGTACGCCTTGCAGTTAACTTGTGCGGACATCCAGCGAACTTGCCGGGATAACAAGGAGGTAAGCAGGAGTGGAAGCGATGAAGAAACTGCAGTTACAACAAAACGCGTTTGGAGCGCTTCCGCATGCCGCCAAAACAGTTTCGCCGGCAATCAAACCGGTAATGTAACCATAACTGGTCTGTACTCCAATTTCACGCGTACGGATGTGGATAGTCCGACTTCGTGGCTAAACTTAGTTTTAGCGGCGTTTCGAAGGCACGTACGTCTCACAATACTCACGATCTCGCTTCAATAGCTCATCGTTGGCTCTGTACATTTTTTGTGTTGTTTTTGTTTTTGGCAGTGAAGAACAGCAGAGGAGACAAGACGTTGCGAAAACCAGCGTTCATATCAGAATCATGTTCAACGAGAAGGAGGTCTGCAAGACGGACACGAGGTACGTTGCGTCACCGTACTGCGCGTAAGGGAAACGTGATGCAATCCATGCAATGCATTTCAGACCACTCGGCGAAGAGTTCACGGTGGTTTGGGGTCAGATATTTGCGTTGCGAATCCTTCAGTTCCCGAGGACAATCAGCCTTGAGGTGAGACGTCGCACAATTTTCTTCTGTGGAACGCACGCATGCGTAGCGAAGCACAGGGAATAATATATATATATATATATATATATATATATATATTTTAATATATATATATATATATTATATAAATATATATATATATATAAATATTTTTATTTTTTTATTAAATCGTAGTAATGGTTACAGGGCTGCCTTAAGAGTAAGCTTTAGCCCGGGACCAATTCCAATGCCGCCTATTGAAATACATGTAAAACCCAGAAACTCTTTTTCTGAGACAACCACTAGGCCAATTTTAATGAAATTTGTTGCATTTGAGAGGAAAGGTTAAATTATAGTGACTGTTGGGAGCGAAATTTCAATTTGGGCCCTGAATATTCTAAAATTTTTCTTTAAATTCGTAAGTTCGAAAAAGAAATAGAACGAAGTTTACAAATCCGTAGCTGTGCACTAGGAACATATATCGTAGGTCTGCAGACTGCATCCCTTAGAGCATCCAAAGCGTACTAATTTGATTTATCAATTTTTCTCTTACATGAATTTGCTACGTTCTTTACTAGGGTTTTACAAGAGCTGCACTTACATATTAGTGGTTTATCTGAGAGCCATGTATAATACATCAACTTTGTCCGTTTTAGATGTACTATAAGGTGGAATTTACAGAATTGTTACATCATTTTTCATTGTTGAGTTACAACTTTGTAAACTTCATAGTTTCGTTTTCTGAAAATGTGCTATTTTTGACAATATTTATTGAAAATTGATGACATAAATAAAAATTTCCTGACCAATGGTCACTAGAGTCTAACGTTTGCTTTTAAATGCAACAGATCTCATCAAATTTGGTGAACTGGTTGCCGAGAAAAACGATTTCTTTTTCTCCGTGTATCTAGATAGAAGCCCTCGAGCTAAAGCTCCCTCTTAGATCTGCACTAACTTTCACAGTCTTAGTACTCTTAAGAGTCCGTGCAACGAGACTTCTGTGGCTTCAATGATGCTCCGCGTCCGCTGCTATGGCTTAGAGTGGCGCTGGTTAACACTACCGAGACTAGATTATAAATAGACCCATTCATACAAGTGTACCAAAGAAAGTGAACGAGAGGCGAATCTGGGCGACCCGTCATCGTAGTTCCATTTGCAGAACAGCCTACGCGTCACGCTGAAGTCCTGGGTTCGACTCCCACTCGGTGGCAAAAGTTGTCTCCCCGTCTCATTTTTTTCAGTTTTGCTTATTAACAACATCAAATATATCGGAAACGTAACCTCTATCTACAATCACTTCTATAGTTTATTAAAGAAAAAGTTTAACGGCTTCGTACGGTTGTTGCTGAAAATCGAGCATCTCGCTTTTCCCCGATAGTTCTCTCTTGCTAGATCAAACAGTTAAATTGCTGCGGCAAGCATGCCCACGGCAAAAGATGGCGTACTTACAGTTGCGGTTAAGGTTTGTGTCGTTCTTTCTTTCCCCGCACCCAATGCATCCACTTACTAGGTTTATGAGACGAGGGGCGTGCTGTCCCAGAAGCTGGCGGACGTGCCCGTGCCGATCCCGGAAGCCGAGCAGACCACGGAGAACGCACACCTCGCAGCCGTGGACTTTGCCAGCGAGAAGACCGTGTCCTCGTCGCACGCTGGCGTCGGATGTGGTCGGTGTCTCATGGTCTTTCGCGCGGTCGCAGTTGCTAACCTCGCACTGCTACCCCGTGGCCGTTACTTAAGAGAAAGCTTTATCCCTAGAGCTCCTTTGTGAAACGTGGCCAAGGAGAGATTGTTTTGATAAACATCTTCTGCTCCGAGTTATCAGAGTATCAAGAATATCGGAGTACCTATCCAACGATAATTGTGGAAGTAGTTGACTTGCTTGAGGCGTTAGGTTTTAGGGACTCTAGGGGATAGATGAATGAATATACGCTTAAGACTAGTAAGAGAATGCTGGTAGGTGGCGCAAAAGAAGAGAAAACATGTTGTGAACCTAACTTCGCATTCTGAACAATGTAGCCAGTTAGCGAATGAACTGTTTAAAGAATTATATCGCCAGAAAGTCTAAAAGAACAAGATTGGTTGCATCTGGCACTGGCGCGTTTCAATGTTGATGGTTGTAGTCATCGTCATAATTTTAACCTTCACGCATTTATCTCTCCGGTATTCCCTAAACTGCAACACGTTTACGATTCCGTAAACTGTAGTGTATGTTTACGGGCTATCCCAAAACTGCATTGTCTTGTTGCGGAAAGGCAGGCATGTAAACTCGCGCGCAAGTAGAACTAAAAGGACAACATGATTTATGCCGTCACTCGAGAGGACGGCTTGACCCAATGAGGGAGTAATGCAAGACAATGTGTCTCACCTCCTCCGTCTATGTCTCGTTCTTGTTCTTTTGCTTTTTTTAACTCGCCGTGGTTGCCACGCCGCATAGCATGAGCCATAATTTTTTCCCCTCCGTCGTTAAGCGCTAACAAGCCTAATCTGTTCTCGTCGGCTTGACCAAGTTATCGCGTAACCCTAACGAGTTAATGTAAAAAGTAGAGGGAGAACGAGATCGCGCCCTCTTAAAACCCCTTAAACTTCGTAAAGTAGCGCCAATCTTTGAAGAATGCCGCCTCCTCCTCGCGCGCTCTGGCCGAGGCCTACGCTGCGTCGCTATTGGCCTAATAGCATTACGTTGGCCCTCGCGCCGTGCTTCAGCGCCATTTTCGTTCGAGAAGCGTCTACGGAGTGGCGAGGAGCGCATGTTGGTGCCGTTGCTACGCTCGCGCGTTGTAGGCCGCGACACGGTCGAGCAGGGAGCGTGAAAGAGAGGAGAAACGAGGGGGAGTGAAGGCGGAGGAGGAGAATGTTGCTACTTTACGTACTACCGTTTTCCTCCTTTTTTCAGAGCAGCGCTCACCAGACTCATTTCTCGCTAACCTCTCCCGCGCTTTACCCTCTCCTCCCTTGCTTCCCCAAGGCGTCCGCCTCGAAGTGGGTCGCGGAGGTCCCCTCTGGCTGAGCCTCAACGGTGAGCTCACCTGCAGCCTGGCGTGGGCGCACAACGCCGCTGGCCGGAACGTCGTCATCCGCACCGGCACCGCCCTGAACTCTCGGTGCGTGTGCGAGAGAGACCGGTCGGTCCAAATTGTTGTCGCAAGTAATTTGAATTGTCGTATTCAGTCACAGCATTGTAATGCCTAGTTGACGTTAAGAGAAACGAAATATAGAACTGGGTAGGCCATGTAATGAGCAGGGTCGATAACCGGTGGACCATTAGAGTCACAGAATAGGGGCCACGGGAAGAGAAGCGTGGTCGAAGACGGCCGAAAATTAGGTGGGGTGATGAAATTAGGAAATTTGCAGGCGCAAGTTGGAATCAGCTAGCGGAAGACAGGGAAAGTGGAGATCACAGGGAGAAGCCTTCGTCCTGCAGTAGGCATAAAAAAGAAAGGCTGACGTTGATCATGATCATGCGAAGAGCAATCAATTTTTTTTCGTCTCGTTTGTTGCCACCGCCAATGCAGAGCTCGCGTCACGCAAAGGAGGGCCGGGAAAGGAAGGCTCGGCACCATTCTCAACCGGTCCAAACTTAGAGCTCTCGCGCAGGAGCCTCACGGCAGCGGGGTAAGCCGTGACTTTTTAATGCATATTTAGAGTGTCAAAGTGGAAAACACAGTGTATGGTGTGAAGTGTGGGAAGCCGGTCACGTAGTAGAGGCAGAGACGGGATGGGAAATGTTAGAAGAGCGTGCGTGCGTGCGTGCGTGCGTGTGTGTGTGTGTGTGTGTGTGTGTGTGTGTGTGTGTGTGTGTGTGTGTGTGTGTGTGTGTGTGTGTGTGTGTGTGTGTGTGTGTGTGTGTGTGTGTGTGTGTGTGTGTGTGTGTGTGTGTGTGTGTGTGTGTAGTGTTGAGGCCGTCCATGCCACGCACGATTTATTTGAGCATTGCAGGTCTGGATTTTATGTTCTGGATGGTGACGTTCCTCGAGATGTTCTTCGCCTGTTTTCTCCTCATCGTCTACCTCGTTTACACTTTACCTCGTTCTGTTACCAATATCCCCTCCCTCTCGCCACTCTAGATGCTTCCAGCGAGAGACGGAGCCAGCGGCGGCCTGGAGTTCTGCGACAAGGCCGAGCTGGAGAGAAACCCGCGGTTCTCGCTGCTTCTGCTGCGGAACTCGGGCGTCGCGGAGTTCCGAGACTTCGCCATGGTGCCGCTCATGACCAACGAGTACACGGTTTCGCTCATGGAGGTGAGGGGGCTGTTGGCCTGTTGCGCCTGCGCCAAGGGCGCCGAAGGATACGGATGACAGTGCCCCTCGTCGGTAAAGTTGACGGCTTCAAAATAATACGCTCGACATTCCTATCAATGATTTATGGCACAGATCACTGAACCACAAAGAGATACGGAGAGGATGGGCGCGCAAGCGTAAATGTTATTCGAAAAAAGAAATAAGGAACTGTAGTTTTAGTGTATACCAACGTTAGTTGGCATAACCGTTAGTTTGAAGTTAGCATTGGGCCCTGTCGTCTTCTTTCTTCTGTCTTCGTCTTCCTCGCGCTGTCAGGCCAATCACGAATTCGTGCAAGTTCGCCCAGCTTTCAGTTCTTGTGCACAAACTCTCGGGTGGCTCGGGCGTTTAGAATGGTAGGTCCGAAGTGCGCATGCGCACAACGCAGAAAGAGTTTTCGGTCTAGTGTTACGGGTTTTTTGCATATGACACGGCGACGCAGGTCGCACACTTTTGGTGCGAATTCTTCTTTTCTGCTCTTGCTATTCATCGTGATTGAAAAAAAAAAAAATACAGGCTTTCGCTTGTCTTGCGCTAGTGGGCAAGATTACGGCTTTCCCGTCGACACTGCGGGTATCGCTTGCTGTATCCCCCGTCCGTAGTGCGCAGCGAAGACGGGCAGTCCTCGGTTCGACCGACAACGTTTACTCGCACAACTTGAGCGTCTCTTATGCCTTGCAAACGCTCCGGCTACAATTCGCGAATTGCAATATCTACCGTTAATTAAGTCAATCATGAGTTAATTAGTTAATTTTATTAATTAGTCGAATATGCATTTGGATTTCTCGTGTGCGTAATGTCCGCCACTTCAAGCAGTGCAGCTCAAGGACTAAAAATACCCTATCTGCCACAGGTGGTTTTTAAAATTCTGTATAGCTAAAAAATAAAAAGAAAGAAACATCCTGTATATGCGGCAAAAACTTGGAGGTTAACAAATAAGCTCGAGGACACCACTCAAAGGGCGACGGAAGGAAAAATGTTAGGCGCAATGTTAAGAGACAGGGAGGGAGCAGTGTGGATCAGAGAGCAAACGGGGACAGTCGGTATTCCGGCTCCAGTACATTTGTCAATTTCCCTTTGTGTGTCTGAATTACGAATTAATTCAGTTGTTTTCGGCGATACCTGTGGTCCGTATAGTCTTGCTCACGGGCATGCATTTGTGCAAAAGATAACCGAAAAATAAATTAAATGAAATGTCATTTGAATTATGTGTAGTAATTTATTAACAATTGGTTTGGGGAACTATGCACAAATGTAAACTTGTTCCAGTGCGGGAAAGACGCTATCGCATGGGCTATGCGTTAAGTTTCCTTATCAAAATTTCGAGGTGTACAAATAGCGTAGTATGTGTGGGGTACGTTGGACATACGGGGTTAGAGAGAGAAGTTTAAGTTACGCTGATAGAAAAATTGTGCAGATCCAACGGACATGTTGGAATCTAGGTGAAGTTTAGTGACGTGCTCAACTACATTTTATGTAACTAAGTGCGATGCGTAGAATTATCCCTATCTTCACCGTGATGCAACGTGTAAACTAATACAATGTTTATGATTATATGCACTACACCGTTCACGAGCTATGCCAAAATGTAAACACCGATTTCAGGTCAATGCAGACTGTGAGACACCGATGCATAGATGCCGGGGGGACGAATGCAGTGCTTGATGCTTGAAGAGCGATGAAGGGCGACGCATGTGCAGTCACAAAGTACGACACGTACCTAACCACAATATTGGCTTCCATAGCTTTTTTTTTCATATTGGCAATTAACTATTGCGGACGATTGGTCAATAAACACATTAAGCACATTCAAGGCTTCTGTATCTATTCTGTCACAGTGGAACACACCCATTCGAGAGGATTGGTCAAGCATCATCACATACCCGTGGCACGTATCGAAAGGCTCAAGAAGGGGGTAGCCCGAATATGAGAAAATTTAGGAAAATCAAGAACGTCGTTAATTATAATGCTAAATTCCATTAAACGGTCCGCGTGCTGTAGACGTACCTAAGAACCGACATCATATGTGCATGTTTTATTTCGTGATTTACCGTTTGACTGTACGCACAGTAGAGGTGGGCTCGCTGGCACTACATCTTCGGTCCTGGAGTGTCACTTGCATGCCTATCAGACGAGACGTCAAAGACCGACGATGCATACCAATGAGCTGGGAGGTTGGCGAAGAAAGCTTGAACTTTTTTTTTTGTAAATAACCTGCATAGCCTTAACAAAACAATCAGTTAATATTTGCTTGAACTCGAGTGTTTGGTGTATTTTTTCGTTTTATTTCTCGCAGAAAATCTACGCGAGGGAAACCCGCAAGGAAAGCCTCTCAGGCCACCACGATCCAATCGAAGCTCGGCAGGCACGGATGTCGCACGCCATCAAGGAGGCGAGTCTCACTGGTTTAGAACAGACACGACTACGCACTTGATGCTTCAGATTAGCCAACGTGGAACTGCCTGGCATTTCCCGTATATTCAGCGTCAAGATGCAGCCTCAGTACCGGTCGTCGCATACAGCGCGACTCAATTTCGACGCGATTGCTTTGCGGCCTATACGGCATCGATGATGATGATGATGATGAAAAACTTTATTTATCCCTCTTTAAAGGGAAGGGGGCAATGGAATAGAGGGTGGGAGGAGGAACTACTTGAAGTAGGCCCCCTTTATCCTCTCAGCCCACTCCAGGATGGCCTCCTGAAGATCGGGCCTGGAGCTGCGCAAGGCAGCCTCCCACTGCTCCTCACTAGATATTAATTGCTTGAGGAAAGGGGGAAGGGGGTGATACGGCATCGAAGTAAATCCTTTACTGGTGACTTATACGTACAGGTGACTTGTATTAAATAAAAAAAGCATTCCCACAGAAACTCCTCTAGTAGTTGTCTAAGCACGCTTAAGCATTGTGCCACTTGCTCATCTCCCCACTGCAAAATAATTTACACCCTCAAAAGTGAAAAAAGTGTGTGAATTAACAACGCGTATAGTACACTATGCGGCTTACGTGAAAATTAGAGCAGGCTTGTTCAAGGTGAAACTCACACCTGTGGTGGTCCTGGAACTTTTGACAAAAACTGAAATCTTTCCTTTTTCCTTTCTTTTTTTACCCTTGCGCAGATGCGAGAGCAGGTCTTGAGACAAGTGTACGAGTCGCAGGCGCACAGGGTTTTGGAAGACGTTGTGATCGAAGAGAAAATGCCGTTCATTGGGTGAGCTGTCGAAGTTCCCCGCTCGTCCGTTGTATTCGTAAACGTACAGCTTTTTACTTTATTTTCTATCTTTTTCCTCTTAGCATTGGCGGCATTTAGAAGCCCCCACGCGTACGCGGGCAACGAAGGTAGAAAAATAAGAGACAGCGCGACCGCATGGTTTAGAGAGGAAACGCGTGTAACCTTTTTTCTAGTCGATGTTAAGAAAACGAGGGGTAGTTAGATAATGCAACGTGCAAGGCAGATAACCGGTATATTTATCTTAGAGTAAAGGAACGGGCTCTAAGGAGAGGAAGCCGTAGACTGCGGATAACTATGTAGTGCGATGAAATTAGGAAAGACGCAGCCATGGGATGCATTTCAGCTGAGGCGAGACGGGCGCAACCGGATATTCGTTGGTAGAGTCTTTCGTGCTGCAGTGTGCCGGTGCATGACACGCTGACGTGCCATCGCCGATTCCGGCCATGGAGTTTCCTACGAAACAAAATTACTACAACGAAACCTTTATCGATACTGGTTTAACAAAGCACGTCGCTAAAGCCAACGTTTCGACGAGAGAAACTGTCTCATTGTCAGGACGCGGTGATCGACGACGAGTTCTCCTGTCGGCCACATGCGTTTGAATTACCGACGGCAGGCTGGGTCTTCGTCGGGCGTGGAAAAGCGTCCGCAGCCTAAGCTTCGTCGGTTTGTAGTGTGCATATTCTGCGAACCGAAATAAATATTAGTGCTACTAAATTAAGGTTGTGACGAATTGCAGTTCCCTGGGCTTCGGCCTTCTGAAGCTGGCCAAGCGGCGGCGTCCCCTGCGTCCGAGTCGCCGAGAGCGCCGTCGTGTGACGGGACAGAGCGCGGCCGCCGCCGACGCCGAGATCCTGGTCACCGTCCTCAGGGCGTCCAACGTTCCCGTGCGGAGGGACCCCGACGCCTCCTCCTTGCACAGGGTGCCGAGGGCAACCGGTGAGTTCGTGGGAGGCAGAGAAAGAGGGAACAGTATTTTTTTTTGACGTGCAAAAGAAAAAATAAAGCAGAAAGGCTGGCCGGAGGAGTTTCGCCTCTGGCCTGGTACTCTATGTAGGGGAGAAAAATGAGAAGGAAAGCAGGTGGACGCCTGGACTAGGGGGGGCACTGCACTACTTTAACTGCCGTGTTTACTCGTGCAAGGCCTGAAACGTTTGCTGTGACAGCGTGCAGTTCGAAACGCCCGAAACTGGTTTGCCGTATCCGTCTGGTCGCAATCAATCAATCAATCAATCAATCAATCAATCAATCAATCAATCAATCAATCAATCAATCAATCAATCAATCAATCAATCAATCAATCAATCAATCGGTTGGTCCGTCAAATTTCTCGCTTAATCGATCAATCAATCAAGCCACCATCTCTTCCTCCTCAGCTTCAACCTGACCGTATGGTGAAGAAAAGCAAAACAAAAATTCTGCACACCACCACCACCTACTCAAAACTCGCCAAGTGCGTGGTGAAGTTTAAGAGATGACCATGCCTCGAGAAATACCGATGTGGCACGGCGGAGCAGATGCTTTCCAGGCAAAGCATGCCGTCTGCCACGACGTGGAGTAACGTGACGCGCTTTTCCGTCTGACGGGATAACGCACGGTTTCCATATTGCCTGGGTTGTGCGTTGAAATGTGACGATGAAGATATTAAATTACGCGCGCTTCTTAAGATTCGAAATAAATATAAAATAGGATGCAGAAATACATGCTATAAATTTGCCATATAAACAACTTCCCCCAAGTTTCTAACGAAAACTTCACAGTTTCTTGTTAATTAGCCCTATCAAACTTGTGCGGTTAGTCGCAAAGTTTGTCCGGCTCGCCTAGCAATCTCACTGTAATAACGTCACACTCACTGCTCTCGTAGTCGTGATATAAACATTCTGCATAGTCTAAAAAGAAAAGAAAAGAAGAAATGCCCTGTATAAGAAATTCACCTTGGCTTAGTATTCTCTATTAGGGTTCTTGTATGAAAGTCGTAAGGCTGCGACAGAGAGTTCTCGCAGCAAGGTGCCTGAAGGGCTTACACCGCTGACTGCGCAGCCTATTCGGGCATCTTGGACGACGTGGTGGAGTACCAGGTGCGCCCTTTCGTCGAGGTAATGTTCCAGCAACGCACGGCGCGAACTTTTGTCGCCGATGGACCGCATCCCACATGGAACCAGGAACTGCGGCTTCCAATCACGTGAGTTCTCCACGTTCGACAAACACATAAAACATAAATAAATGCATATACCTTAAACACATAAATAAATACATAATACATAAACGCATAAATAAATACATAAATACACAAACACATAATTCAATACATAAACGCAAATAAATACACTAACAAACATAAATACATAAACACATTAATAAACACGTAAACACATAAATACATAAACACATAAATACAATAAATGCATAAACACAAGTAAACCCATAAACGCATATTAAATACAGAAATACAAATAAGCACTTAGACACATAAATAAACACATAAAATACATATACACTTAAAATAAACACGGAAACACAAATAAATACACAACCAAACACATACACACACTAATAAATACAAAAACATATAACTACATAAACACATAAATAAATACATATACACTAAAACACATAATAAACATATAGACACACTAACAAACACATAAACACATAAATAAATACATATACACTTAAACCCGTAAATAAACAGATACACATAAATAAATACACAAATACTCAAACACATTAATAAATGCATAAACACATAAATAAACACATAAATATATAAACACATAATTAAAAATATAAGCACATATACACATATATAATCTTACAGTATGTCGCTTGGCAGAACACTTGTTTCTGTGCTCTGTGAATTTTTGGTAAAATCTTCGGCTTTCGAGGTGCCTCGCCTCCCCGTCTTGCAGCCATGGACGCGGAGCATGCTAGAGGCCCGCCTGGCCAGACGTCATCACAGCCGTCAACCGCAAGGAAGCGAGTTGGCTCCCCCAGTGACACCGAAGACACCGAGCTGTACTCCATGTCGGACGACTCATCCGACGACGGCTTCATACCCGTCCGGAGTAAGAGGGCGAGAAGAAAAATCGTCAACACAGCGCCGTCAACTCCTGCGAGCACAACGACTATGAAGTCAAGGCCTGCGCGCTGGCCACACGTCATCATTTATATGCCGGAAGAGCCATCAAGCAACCTACGATTGCTGAACAGGCAAGCCCTCTCCATTTTTCTGGAACGTGCGGTGCCGGATCAAATTAAAGATATAAGAACAAATCCACGCAAGAATATACTCGCCATAGACGTGTACAACGCGAGTGCGCTTGGAAAACTTCAAGCGATCACGGAGCTAGGCGGAATCAAAATGCGCCCCTTTATCCCGATCGACGACACATCCATAGCCGGTGTGATTTAGGACATCGACATAGCCATTCCTAATGATGACTTACCTAGCCTCATCAAGCCGGCATACGAAGGCACGATCATTACGCAAGTGCGCCGCCTTGGGAATACGCGCTGCGTAAAAGTAATATTCAAGGGGGATTGTATCCCATCCCACGTTAAAGTCGGACATTTTCGACATCCGGTCCGACCATTCATCCAGAAGCCGCTTCAATGCCATCAGTGTTTCCGGCTAGGACACGTCAAGGGCGTGTGTCCCAACTCGCTACTGTGTCCCCGTTGCGCTGAACCTCATGCAGAACAGACCTGCGGTGCCACGGTCCTGAAGTGTGCTAACTGTAGCGGCCCTCACGCGGCCTCGTCGAAAGACTGTCCCCGCATCAAGAGGGAACGCGCGGTTCTCAAGCAAATGGCCAGAGACAATTCGGCCCACAGGGAGGCAGCCAAAGTAGTCCGGCGTCGGCGTCGACGTCGGCACCATCGTACGTCTTCGAAGAAGACGCATGCGCGAAGTGACAGTACCCACTCCTCTGCGGTGCCAGTTAGCCGCGCCGCGAAAGGGCCCACCACTTCCACGAAGGAAGCAGAAAAGACTCTATCTTTAGAGGAATGGCCTACGCTACCGAGCCGCTCCCTTGCGAAAGAACCTCAGAAGGTCGGGGCCCCACCTGATCCTTCTCCGGCCATGGATGATTCACCTAAAACAGACCGTCAAGTCATCTCGGTGCTACGTTCTCTCATGGAGGCCATTCGAGCGCTTTTAGTGGACATGAGGACACCATCTGCTCGAAGCGCACTTAAAGTGTTGGACGCCTTAAGCCCAGTGCTTGCATCCCTCAACTAGAAAGATGGCTACTCCTACCCCATCCTTCCGGAAAGAAGTCAAAGCAGCGTCCGTCATCCAGTGGAACGCCAGAGGGCTAAAATCACGAATTTCAGATTTTCGTCAGTTTGTCTACACCAATGGGTTTCCACTCATCGTCATTTGTGAGCCCAACTTGTCGAAACCAATAAGACTGTCAGGATACGAGTTTATCATCTCATCAACAAACGGTGCATGCAGCAAAATCGTCGTTTTTGTTCGTCGTGAACTCACCTATGTTTTGCAACCAATTGCGCCCCACGACGACAATCAATATATATGCATCACAGTTAAAAAGAACAAACTATTGTTTACTCTCATAGGCGTGTATATATCGCCTTCCAGCAATTTCGATACCAATAGATTTGCGGATATCTTGAGTGTTTGTCCCGCCCCATGGGTCATCATAGGAGATTTCAATGCACACCATCCAGCATGGGGAAGTACAAGGACAAATGCAAGAGGACGAATATTAGCAAGTATCGCCCACAACTATGGCCTTATTCTCCTGAACGATGGTAGCCCCACCTTTCTTCGAGGCGTGACATACGGCAGCTGCCTCGACCTTGCTTTCGTCTCCAACTCTCTCGCCAGATGTGTGAAGTGGTTTCCAGACATTGAGACACATGGGAGTGACCACATTCCCACCTATCTGAACATCAAAGGCTTGTCGTCTACATCAGGCTCACGGAATACCATTCGGACGATTCAATGGGCCAACTTCAAATCTGAGATGGAAGATGCCTGCCGCGAGGGCCTACCCTCTGGGTTAGAGCAAACGATTAAAATGACGATGCAAAACGCCACTCGCATGATGACGATCTCTTCCACGCGAAATGACTTCGACATAGAATTAGAGCGACTTCGAGCGCTTCGTCGCCGGGCGGAACGTCGATATCGACGTACAAAATCAATCCATGACCTTAGGGCAGCCAGGAGGATGCAAAAGAAGATTCAGCGTCGTATGGATAGATTAGCGTCGGAACGGTGGGCAACGTTTTGCCAGACACTCGACCCCCGCAAGCCACTGTCTCACATTTGGAAAACGGTGCAAGGTCTGCGTTGCCTTCCGGAACGGCGTTTTCCATTCAAGGCGCTAGCGCTTTTCCAAGGGCGGCAAGACATCGATGTCGCAGAAGACTTTTGTGCGCGGATCGCAGACCAAGCGGCTCGTCCAGATCCTCCAGCCCGAGCTGACGTCCCCCATTCCCGTGATTGCCGCATGGACCTTCCTTTTACAATGGAGGAGCTCGAAGCGGCACTAGCTCTCTGCAGGCGCTCATCATCTCCGGGTCCAGATGGTATATCATACCGGGCCTTGTGCTATCTCGGAGAGTCCGCACGGATAGAATTGTTGAGCCTTTACAACTCCTCATGGCAGGAGGGAAATGTTCCTGACGAATGGAAAGTAAGCCGCCTGGTGCCATTCTTAAAGCAGGGTAAATCCCCATTAGAACTCACCTCTTACCGCCCAATAGCACTGGCCAGCTGTGTAGGAAAGATAATGGAACGGATGATCCTTGGCCGCCTGGAATGGTACCTTGAATTTTACAAGATTTATCCGCTTTCCATGGCTGGTTTCCGACGTGACCGCTCTTCCATCGACAGTGTAGTTGATCTCGTTTCATATGTCCAGCACGAAAGGTCCCGTAAGCGTTTATCTGCAGCTTTATTCCTAGATGTGAAAGGGGCATACGATAACGTATTACATGAGGCCATTCTCGACGCTCTTGCGACGGTTGGCCTAGGTGGTCGAGTTTTTTTGTGGATTGCAGAGTCCAACACCTGCAAGACTAACCTGCGTACGATTCAGAGTATTCAAGCCCAAGCCCTTAAGATATGTCTTGGCTTACCACGCAGTGCATCAACGGCTGAAACCATTGCCCTAGCGCAGGATTACCCGATCACGACGCACATTGCCGTTGAGACAATGCGTATGCATCTCAGGCATTATGCTAGGACCCCTTCCCACCACTTGGCGAGCCTCACTGCTGCAAGGCCCTGCTCGACATTTAGCGGTATTGTCAGTGCACATCGTGCGTCGTTTACCGCAGGGTACGCACCTGCGGCCAAGCCAGCGTTTCCTCCGTGGTGTTTGAGCCGTCCACAAGTTGAGATAACGATTCCAGGACTACAGAAGAAGACAGATCTACCGGCCCCTGCTCTAAAACAGCTGAGCTTACTTCTTCTGCATGAAAAGTACAGCAACCACGTGCACATCTATACCGACGGATCGACTACGTCGTGCAGTTCTGGTGGTGCCGTGGTTATACCAACGCGAGGAATGACACTGCGGTTCAGGACATCGCATGTCACGACCTCAACGGCGGCAGAACTAACAGCCCTGCGTCGAGCACTGGAATTCATTGATTCGGAAAGACCCAGAAAATGGGCTGTGTTCTGTGATTCAAAACCGGCATTACAGTGCACGCAGTCAGTTCTCCGACACGGATGTCATGACCAATTGACATACGAAGTCGTGAAACTTCACCACGATGTCCAACAAAAAGGCCACGAAGTCGTTTTTCAGTGGGTACCTGGCCACTGTGGAATCAGTGGCAATGAGTCCGCCGATAACGCTGCTCGCACAGCTCATCAAGAAGAGCACAGCATTCCGATTCCGCTTTCGAGGACTGACGCTGCAAGGCAGCTTCGACACCTGGCACGTAGCCTCACAGTGACCGACTGGAACTCGCAAAACTTACGACTTACACGACTACATCGACTAAACCCCTCCCTGCAGCTCCGACCTCCACCCGGACTTCCTCGACGTGAAGCTACGCTTCTCTGTCGCCTTTGGTTAGGAGTGGCCTTCACAAAGGCATACTCTACATTAATTGGGGTGACTGACAGTGCAGCATGCGAGGTCTGTGGCACCGAAGAAAACATCGACCACCTGCTGTGCCACTGTCCAAGATATGCTCTAGAGCGACAAGAACTTGCCAAAGCTTTCCAAAAACTGGACAATCGGCCGCTTTCTGTGCAGGTGCTGCTGGAACACCGCCCCCATCGCCCATCGGCCCATAAAGCGGTGAAGGCACTTTTGTGTTTCTTAAGGACGACGGGTTTGTGCGACCACCTGTGACTATTAAGGCAATTTCTGTAAAACCGCACGCGTCAGCGAACTTGCCACAATTTCATTCTTTCCTTCCCTCCTCTCTCTCCCTGTGATCTTTGCTTTCCCCTTTCCCATTCCCCCGGTGTAGGGTAGCCAACCGGACGTTATTCTGGTTAACCTCCCTGCCTTCTTCTTTTCTCTTTCCTCCTTGTGGATTGCAAGTTACCTGTCTGCAAGATCATTCTATGTGTTAACTGACGATGGCCCAACTACGCGACGCTATACCAGCAGGGGCGTTCCTCAAGGCGGTGCTCTCAGCCCGACGCTATTCAACCTCGCTCTTGTTGGACTTGCTGAATGCTTGCCAACTACCATCAAGATTTCAACATACGCTGACGACATCTGTGTCTGGACTTCGGCAGTCACACGTCCTCAGATACGTGCGCGACTTCAAAGAGCGGCCACTTTGACAGCGAACTACTTGTGTAAACAGGGTCTCAGCATTTCACCTGAAAAATGCGCACTAGTCGCATTTACTCGGAAACCGATGACGCCTTATATCATCTCAATCAATGGGCGGACCATTTCCTATGTCCGAAACCACAGATTCCTTGGCGTCATTATTGACCGAGACCTCTGTTGGAGCCCACACGTGGCCTACATGAAACGGCGCCTGACAGCTACTTCCCAGTTGTTCAAATACTTGACAGGGAAGACGTGGGGGATGTCAGTAGACGCAATGCTTAAACTCTACAGAGCTCTCTTTCTCGGTTTTTTAAGATACAGTCTACCTGTACTGAACAACACCTGCAAGACAAATATTCGTGTTCTGCAGGCAGTACAAGCTCAAGCACTCAGAGTCTGCCTTGGTTTGCCCAGATGTACGTCAACAGAGGCGACTCTTGCGATTGCTCGGGACCATCCAATGCGAACTCACATTACGGTGGAAGCCCTGAGAACGCACATCAGACATTTTGCACGTGCCCCCTATCACCACCTTGCAGCACTACCTTCAGACAGGCACCAATCATCATTCTCTAAAACTATCAACAAGTACAACGACAAACTTCCCTCGGGCTTCACCGCTGCATCTAAACCATCGATACCCCCTTGGTGTCTTATCAGCCCCACAGTACATCTCAGTGTACCAGGAATCGGAAAAAAGTCTGAACTGTCGTCGCCTGTCCTCAAACAACTGTCTCTGCTTCTTCTGCACGAGAGGTACGCGGACAGTGAACACATTTATACTGATGGTTCCACAAACATCCAGTGTTCGTCCGGTGCTGTGGTTGTCCCAGCAAAAGCTATTACCATCAGCTTCAGGACTGACCACCCGACAACATCGACATCTGCTGAACTAGCTGCTCTTCGCGCTGCACTCCGTTTCGTCAGTCGGGAGCCACCTCGACAATGGTCCATCTTCAGCGACTCAAAGGCAGCCCTACAATCTGTACTATCAGCTCTGCGTCGCGGGCCATTCGAACAGCTCGTATTCGATATTAGATGCCTACTCCATACATCACAGGAGAAAGGACACCACGTGACGTTTCAGTGGCTGCCAAGTCACTGCGGCGTCACTGGAAACGAAGACGCCGATAATGCAGCTCGGGCAGCTCTTGAAGACGCACAAGAAGAGGCCATACCGCTTTCACGATCCGACGCAGCTAGCAGACTTCGAGTGCTTGCACAGGAGATGACGCTCTCTTCATGGTGCACACCAAACAGCCAGACCAACCAGAGCAACCGTCAATACCACCTGCCCTCTTTGATGCATCTCTATATGCCAACTGGACTCCGCCGAAGCGAGGCGACTCTGCTTTATCGCTTATGGTTAGGGGTGGCTTTCACGAAATCTTACTCATTCCGCATTGGAATGGCCGACAACGCTCTCTGCAATGCCTGTCTTTGCGAGGAGACGCTGCAACACATTCTGTGCGACTGTCCTGAATATAATGTTCAGCGACAGTCCCTGGCATCCGTTCTCGCGCACCTTGACACTAGACCATTGTCCCTCGACACGATTTTCACATGCCGCCGACAGAAGACATCGCAGGTGAAGGCGACAAAGGGACTACTTCAGTTTTTGAAAGAGACGGGATTGGACAAGCGGCTCTGACAGTGTTATCACGTACAATGCCAGATTGATAGACTCTACCGGACGATGTTTGTGTGCTGTGCTATGTGCTCTCTCTCTCTCTCCCCCTTCCCCATCTTTCATCGCACCCATCCCTCTCCCATGTGTAGGGTAGCAAGCCGGTTACGCTAAACTGGTTAACCTCCCTGCCTTTCCTTCTCTACTTTTTCCTTCCTTCCTTCCTCCTACAGTATGTCAACAACCAATCAGTCAGACAAACAGACAGACAACCAATACAATGATAATTAATTAATTAATCGATTGATTGGTCAGTATATCAATAACTCGACAAGCGAAATAGTTGGTCAATCGGTGAGTCAATCAACCAATATGTAAATCGGTGAACAAGTCCATCGGTCAGTCACTGAAGAACCTTGCGAATAATTTAATCAACAAATCAATCAATCAATGATCGAACCAGTTAGCTGGCCAGTTAGTAAGTGGAGCAATTCATAAGTCAGTCAGTCAATCAAACTAAACAGCAGCTCAGTCAATCAGCGATGTTATCAACAAATCAGTCAGTCGACTTGTCAATTCTTCTTTGCTTTTCACATTTGTTAGTCCAGAAGAGGGAGTGGTGAAGGACATGATCTACCTGAACCTGTTCGACGAAGTGGTGCTCGACCTCTTGGAGGACGACCGTGAGCGCCACAGTACTGTGTACCAGCGGCTTGAGAGGCGCTGGCTTGGCAGCCTCAAGATACCCTTCTCTACGCTCTACATAAACGCCAAGGTGAGCGGGTGCTTTTGCGCGTCGCCGCGCGGAAGATCAAACGGTTCGCAGTGGCTCCCGAACGGCAGACAAGGCTGACCGCCGCGTCTATCTTGCATGCATGCGGAAGGCACTTTGTTCGGACCCTGTAGCATCACCGAGAAGCCGCTAGGATTCCTAGAGTGGCAGTGATGTCCCGCATTAGGTTGCGTGTAAGGTCCGTTAACGAGAGCCTTACTGCGTCTTGCACGTATTTCACAGGGGAAATCGAGGTTTTCTGCGAGCTAAGACTTCGTCTTGCCTTGAAGTAAGACATCTTGCTCAGCAGTGGGGTTAGTGACAGCTTATGCAAAATACTATGGACAGGCGAGAATAACTCGTGCGCTGTGACTGTCCATCCGATTGCTAAATTAAGTTGCACCAACGTTCTGACCAGTTGCAACCATACGCTGGTGGGACGGGTTAGCGCGACGCAGCTCACGCAAGGCTCCTGCTGGACAGAGGAAAACGGCAACGTGCCAGGCATCTCCCAAGGCCGAATGTGATGAGAAGCACCGCCAGGTGGCGTTACCGGCGCCAGACGTCGATAGTTCACAAGAGGAGAACGATGCAGTCAGCGCCTAGTAAAATATTAGATAACGACTAGTTTGACTTTTACTTGTTCGTTCCGCTCAGAGCGAGCTGCGGTAGTGTATACATACCGCAGCTCAGCAAAAACGCCGGAGTGCTTATAGGCATTTTTTTCATCCTAAACTTCGTGCGGGCTCGTGATGACGTGTTGAGATGTCGGACAGGCTATGGCGTTGTGTGCCGCACTTGGCTGACTAGGCTGTGGCCAATCAGAGCAGACTGCGCGTCGCCTTCTGCTCAAGCAGACGAAAAGCGCCCGACTTCGCGCTTTGCTTGACTTAGCACTTATTGGCTGCGTATGAGCCCTTGCCTGAAACTGGAAGCCAATGTGCGAGCTTCCTTTCGGCAACAAATCTAGACAAACTACAGCTAAGTACGTCGCGAATGCGCAGCGCACGAAGGCTCTTCTAGACTGCACCGTCCTTGAGTAAGATAATTTCGTTTTCTTGGACGACTAATTCACCTCCCTCTGTGACCGTCGGTAACACACTGTCACGCCAGCACCTCGCTGCTCGACCCTGCAGCGAACCTCTCATATCGTCGCCATATCAGCGCCGACAGTCACAGATAAAACGGCGCCCCGCGTTTGCATGGGCAGCCTTCTTGTTTGTCGTCTGCTACCTCACTAATCGAAACTGCGGTGTAGAAAGTGCAGTTTTCAAGCTACACTACTTCTATAAGAAATGGCTTTGTGTAGGTGGGCAGAGCTGCACTTTTTCTACGGTAGTAAAAAAAATTATGACTTCATACTCTACTTACACTCGTGTAGCCAGTGTAGGTAAAATAAGATAGCCCTATTGTGGGTACGCACACTGCTCACGCCAGCAGCAGAAGGCAGTATGCTGACCTGTCTCCACCACAGAGCCGGCTAAGCGGAGCGTAGATGATGCGTCCACTTCGCTTCGTCACTTTTGCAACCAAACGCGCGCCGCGTTCCTCTACGCGCCGGCCGCGCATGCGTCGTTAATAGCCGGACAACACGACGGAGAATGCGGCAGCGATGGCGGCATGAATGCGCCTCGAGCGCCCGTATATTTACGATAGCAATGGAATGCACATAAGCTATTGTCCACAGGAAATTTACCAACTCGCTGCCTTTGAGAAAGTCCCGTGGAGCTTTCAGAGCTAATCTCTGTTTGTTGGGGCACAACCAAGATCCAGGAACTTTTTTCCACAGAGAAAGGGCGCCTATCTGAAGTGCTCAGACGATTGCGAAAGAGATCTTGGAACTGGCCATGTTGGCGCTCGGTGATATAAGGCGCTTGGGACCCTTTATAGCAAATATATCGGTGTCGTCTGTAAGATACACCGATGATGAGATCTGCAGTCACTTTTGCAGTCATACCTCTCCGATCGACAGCAGTGCGTAAATATAGATGGTTCTACGTCATCATTTCGCCAATTACTGAGTGGCGTACCCCAGGGAAGCATTTTGGGTCCTTTTTTATTTAATGTATATGTGAATGACTTACCTTCTATTGATAAGTGTACAGATTTTGTTCTATACGCAGACGACACTAGCCTCTTCGTTTCTGCCGATAACGAGTCAGACTTGTTTTTACAAGCTAATAATGTTCTGTCCAAAGTGTTCGAATGGTCATTATGTAACAGCCTACAAATCAATATAAAAAAATCAAAGGCCGTTATTTTTGCTGCAAAGAACAGATCTGTGTCATGCATCGATTTAAACATAGGTTCCCACTCGCTTGAAGTAGTACAGGAACACAAAATTTTGGGTGTTGTATTTTCTAGTCACATGATGTGGAACTCGCACATAAACCTTGTTGCAAAGAAATTGTCTGCTGCTTTATCTGTGTTATTTAGATGCCGTCATATGTTCCCACCTCGTGTAATGTTCCAGCTTTATCATTCCCTTTTTCGGTCGCATATAAACTATTGCACCTTAGTATGGGCTACGACTACACAACGTAACATTAACAGGCTGTTGCTGCTCGAAAAGAAAGCTATTCGTTGTATTCACAATGTTCACTATTTGCATCCTACAAAACCATTATTTCAAGAAAGCAGAATAATTAACGTCAAAAATCTTTACGCATACCGTCTTCTACACCAATTACAATTTGCAGATAACAAAACCATACAATTCCTAAAAAATGTGTCAGCCCTCGTAGAACGACCCAGCACCCGTGTAACACGAGGATCGGAAAAATGGATGATAAGGCACCATCGAACAAATTACTTTATGCAAACCCTGACATACAACGTGCCCGCGCAATTAAATCAACTGTAGAAATGTGTAAATGGAGATACGGTTCTATCACGCACGCTATTTCGCGATATCTTTGTGTTTGATAAATTTCACCTGACTGTTTAAAATTTGTAAATTAGTTGGTTTTCATACCTATTCACAATGTACTCATCACATGTATATTCATTTCATTTCTTTTAAGTTGCACGTGCACATTCTGAACTGTTGTTTAACTTCCTTTTAATTATTGCTTTTAATAATGTTCATTTTTTTAAAGTGTAACAGTATATATTTCCGTGGCGCTAACGTTATCCACCCGAATTTCAATGCGCTCTTAATGATTATGTATGTATAAAGATCTATTCATGCCCAGGGAAGTGGATATGTACCACGTGTTGTATTACTGCAGCTACTTAAGAAAGCTTATTGTTTGCACTGCGGATGTGTGCGATGCTGATGTTGCCTGGTGGTGGCCCCCTGGCATCGTCAAGCTGTATGTTTACAGCTTTCTTGCCAGGGTGGCCTTCAACACTGTACCTTGTACATGTTGTAAATAAACTTGACTTGACTTGACTTGAACGTATTCGTGAGCGGCTTTCCGTGACACAAAGGAGCACTGAAGCGAAACTCTGAATCAGTTTGGACAGATAATAGATTCTTTCAGAACTATATTTTTGTTAATTTCCCTCTAAGTGGTTTATTGCTACAAGAGAAAATGAAAGCCAAAGTTCATTTTTTAAAAAAAATTTCCTATAGCTCCGGTACGTAAACGTGATGCCACGAATTTCAATGTATTTTCCCCCCGTATTTGGGCCTTTGTGGCTTGGTAAAGGTTCTAGAAGTTCAGTTGGGATCTGAATGCAGAAACTACGAAGAGGAGTCGTCACTTGTCTTTAGATTTTGCGTCATTCCCGGCCTACCAAGCCCTCTATCTCGGCTACAGTGCCTTTTTCGGTACTGCAGAAGTGTAATTTACTAATACAGCTCAAGTAATTGTTCCAGGGTCGATCTTGATCGTTCTCTTTAGCGTCTCGTTAACGCGAGCCGTGTGGTATTGCTGCTGCTTTCCAGATCGAAGGCACGTTCCGGGTCGACGTTCCCGTGGTGCTCCTGGGCTACGCCCATGAGGTGAAGCCGTGGTCCCCCGCGCAGGACGCTCCTGCCTCGAGCACCTACGTGTCCTTCTACATGACGGTGGAGCCGGGGTTGCAGTCGCCCGAGGTGCTCAGGGCGCGGGTGAGTGTGTGCATCGGTATCGTCCGGGACGTCGCCGAACAGCTTTGGCGACGTCCCGAGTCCCAAACTCTATGATAAGGTAGACTGCGAGGTCGCGGTTTCGATTACGACATGCAGTGTGTTCTCCCTTTTTGCGCTGTGAATGCTCACTTCACCGTGTGGTCACACGTGCGGTTCTACGTCGCTCGCTACCTGCGCCACCGCGGGAATTTAGTAAGAAGCCTGTAGTTTAAAGTCAGCTTGCAGACGCAAGCAGCAGTGGCCCAAGTTGGCATCCACTGGCACAAATGCAGTGGTACGCACTCAGCGCCCCAAGTTGCCAGGAACCAAAAAAGACTAACTAAATAACATTACAGCAGGACCGTGTTGATCCTCTCCCACCAACCGTCTGCAGTCGCTACCGCAACTCTGCCTCGACCTTAAACAACACCGGTCAGTTGCGGATAATGCCTTATCGCAGCTCCACCTCGGCCCTATAAGTAGCGGCCAGTTGCGGGCATTGCCGCCCTGCATTCAACAACCCTTCTCTGTCCACCTCTGCCTCCTGCTCCGGGATGTACCTTGAAAGCAGTGCGCCTGCGACCCCATCGTTACTGGCCGGGAGAGTCTCCGACCTGAACAAGTGCTTCCGCGGATGGCACTTGCCGCAACCTGGGTCACAAACGTTGGCCCACAGTTCCTGCCGGAAGGCGGGCTCACCTCGAGTCGAGGTTTGTGTGGTAAATCCTCAACTACTGCTCGAACCCGCCACCTACCCACTCGGTTATCAGAGGTGTGGTTCTTGCGAACCAGCCAAGTTTCTCGTTATGCTCTGATCCTGATCACTCGGTAACCGAAGAGGTGACGATACCGGAGGAGTGGGACCTTATGAATGGTGAAGACAGAACAACAGGATGGATGGATGGATGGATGGATGGATGGATGGATGGACGGACGGACGGACGGACGGACGGACGGACGGACGGACGGATGGACGGACGGGTGGATGGATGGAACCCATTGCCTCCACATCATCGCCTCGCGTGAGCCCAGCTCAGGTCAAGCGAACTCACTCAATTTCCCGAAAGTGTGCAGCGTGGTGGCTTCGCCTCAACGTGTCTATATCTACGGCGGTGCACCCTTTACAGGGGTAAAGTGCAGTGTGGTTAATTTTTTTACTATATTGGCGCGATTTACGCCCGTCCCGGTCATTTTACCTTCTCTCCAACTAATTATGGCATTTTATCTCGTTGAGACCTGCATTTTGATACCTCTTTTGCGAGTCGCTACGATGCTCTGAAGTTGCGAAAGGGCCGTCTTTATATTTTCTGGAAGTGGTTACAATAGCACCGAGATGCGACAACTCCGCGTGTAGTCAGCTAAGTAGATTTTGCCTTCAAAACGCGGCAGAATTTAACAATATGCCATATTTTCCTTCGCTTGCTCAGTGTGACAGCAGCGAGCCCCCGCAGCTGTTGCAGCAAGCCGAGGAGTGGCAGAGCTCGTTCGAGTCCCGCTACCCTCGTCGCTTCCTCAAGGCGCTCGCCATGGACGCCTCGGGCAAGTGGGTGTTCGTGCCGCGGTTCCTGCGACCCCTGGCGCCGCCCCAGCAGCTTATGGACTCGGCCAGGCGCCCTAGCTTCGTTGAGGACGCCTCAGCTACGGCAAAAGACATCATGGTGAGTCCGTAGGGTGTACTTTCTAATATATGTCATACGTCAAATTCTGCCATTTTTGTCATATTGTGAAATGGCGACATTTTAAGCCAATGGTAGAGGCTGTAGCAGCCCTCTGAGCTAATTGGGGCTAAGAAAATGGCGAATTCGACGATATGACGAAATTTCGACAATCTCCTGACCTGCATCTCTGATCGAGTCGAGGTGACGAGCATGTAATCTGGCCTAGAGAATGACAACAGTGATTCATGAGGTTAAAGTAGTACTGAAACTTAGTTTCGAAGTTCTAGAATTTACTACACGCTTTTTGCACGTAAAAAGATGACACTTGGAAAGTACTTGGGAGGCACTCACAAGATATTTTAATATGACACTATAGTTGGTCTCTGAATACCAGGCCTCGCGTCTTTGGCATTACGGTGACGTCATGACGAATAAAAAAGATTTGCTGACATCATGTATCAATAAAACTAAATGTGATGACGTTGCTTTTGCGTGGGAGCCTCACCGATCGCATGAATGGAGCGGATCGACGTGTCATGACATCATGACGTATTCACTTCATGGGTAACGAAACCAAATCTGGTTAGTAGAAACAAGTACTGTAGTAATAATTTATGGTTCTCCGGCGCACGCCAGTATTTTCTTTCGAGGTTTAGAGGGTTCGCATCCCAAATTTAACGCAAACAATTGACAAGTCGTAAATGTCATGGCAATACTCCTTCAAAGCGAAAAAGCCTTGATCACTCGTCGAGTCGCGATTTAAATCTGTCTGGGCCAAGACTTACGAGAAGTATAGGTATGTGTTTCTTCGCCAGAGCCGCCTCGTTCTTTTCTGTTTGTAAAAAAACCACTTTGGTTGATTTATTGAAGCTGATCCGTGTTTTATTTATTTATTGTACCATCAAGGCTTTACAGCATCGTAGAGTGGAGGGGCATATAAAGAACACTTACATATTTGATAAGGAACACTGACGTAAAACAACAACAACAACAACACTACAACAACACTACAACAACACAACAACACTACAACAACAACACTACAACAACAACACAACAACACTACAACGCAACAACACTACAACACAACAACACTATAACAACAACACAACAACGCAACAACACTACAACGCAACAACACTACAACACAACAACACTACAACAACAACACAACAACACAACAACACTACAACACTACAACACAACAACACTACAACACTACAACAACACTACAACACTACAATAACAACACAACACTACAATAACAACACAACACAACAATAACACTACAACACTACAATAACAACACAACAATAACACTACAACACTACAATAACAACACAACACAAAAATAACACTACAACACTACAATAACAACACAACAATAACACTACAACACTACAATAACAGCACAACAATAACACTACAACAATAACACTACAACACTACAATAACAACACAACACAACAATAACACTACGACACTACAATAACAACACAACAATAACACTACAACAATAACACTACAATAACACAACAAAACTAAAATAAAATGTGATGGTATGTTGTCATAAGGTACACGGAATGACGAAGATGGTGACACATAGGTCATTGCCCTATGCACGCATACACACGCAAAAAGAAACAAAGTCAACGAAAAATAGATCTAAAACAAAAAGGAAAATACATCAAAAGGATCTGTTAGGTTCTTCGCGCAATCTGTTAGGGTTAGTAATACTGGCGGTTTAGGCGGGCAGCTGATTCCAGTGACGGCAAGTTTTGGGTAGAATTTTTTCATGGGAATATGTTACCGTGTTTCCTGGAGGAATATGAACTTTGCAATGATGATCAAAGCGTCAAAATATGAAACGAGCGGGTTGTATCCAGCGCGATTGAAGTACGTGATTGTTATAATAGATCTTTCGAAAAAAGGGCAGAGGCGAGAGACTTTTCGGCGCATGACAGGGAAATTAAGGGAGACTGACAATTTTTTCAAGGTAGTTACACTGGATGTTCGATCATAGTTCGACGGTATGGAACGTACTGAGCGATTTCGGACTGCTACCAGCCTGTCGGAGCTGTTCAAAGCTTTCGAAGCAGTTTACCTTTCGCTTGAGATAATTTCTTTCGATGCGAAAAGGCAGCTTTTGGTCTAGGCGCACACTAATATTCCCGATTTGGATATGTGTGAAAAGCCGAAAGAACAGCCGAAGCGATTTGAGTGAAATTTTCTGCATTTAACAGAAAAAGCCGAATTCTATCAATTATGTGAAGCAATATTCTGACTTAGGCCTCATATTTTAATAAATAAATTGCTGAATATTGGTAAACTATAAATCTGCCTAAGAAAAATGTTTTCCATTCTGTCACTCTAGGCCAGAAATACATAGGCAGAGGCGAGAGACCTTCCGGCGCATGACAGGGGAATTAAGGGAGACTGATTATTTTTTCAAGGTAGTTACACTGGATGTTCGATGATGAAATACTCTGTAAACTGCATAATCTAAGTCGATCGAAACGTACACGTGTGATGTACAAACGCAGAGCTTGTGATGTCGCGATATTGCTTTCAAAGTGATGAATGGGGCTGTTGTAATCTTGATGCTTTTGATTTTTTTTCATATTCTGCAATTTGTAAGGAAATATCACTCAAGGTATAGTCAGAAAAAGTCTAGCGCCAACCGATTTGATTTTGTTCTTCGTAATGCGACGTAACATCGTAAAGATTACTGAAGATGTCCAGAAAAAAACCCCACATATTTTTGTTCTCGTGTATTAGGCAGGACATCTTGCGTGTGCAATCCGCAGTGATTTTTTTTTATCACAGGCGCTGGCTGCTCGCTTTGTGTCCCTGATACCGACGCTGTCAGACAGCGTGCTGTTTCCAGGGCTCTGTGACATTTGGAGCACTTGCGACGTGAGTATACTGCTTACTCAAAAGCATCCGAAGAGCAGAGTTGGTCTCACTGATCTCTGCCATGTTTTCCTGAATGCCGCTTCGCCGTTGGCCGAGCCCGCAGCAGGCGAAGCCAGCACAAGTGCGGCGTCGTGCGGCGTCTTGTCCCGGAAGCAGGGCGTATGTACATGCTGCACACACTAGTGCGTGCGGTCAGATAATGTTGCGGCCGCAGCAATTTTTCTTCGTGTTTATTTTTTTCAGCGTGTCATGAGGTGTCGTTGTCTCTACATGTCCGGTAAGAGCTTTTAACGGTGGTATGAATCTGTGTGCGATATTTTTTAAAAATTACGTAATGGTATGTCTCAATCACCTGTGTTTCCAGCGCGCGCCACTCGAGTTAGCGGCGCTGTCGGCGCTGCGGTGGAAAATTCTGCACATTTTCCCGAAAGAATTATCCGGCTTGTTTCTATAGCTTGCGGCACAACCGGCACGTATTTCAAGGGAAGAAAATAAGAAATGCCGAACTCACGTGCACACGAAGCCCCAGCTTCCGGGACAAGGCTGGTTTCAGTAGAGGGTGCTCGATGAGCTATTGAGCTCGATGGTCTAGATTGTGCGTTTGCAAGCCCTGTAACATCCCATAACGAAAGCGAAAACAGAGAAACCAGGATAAAAAGCACGGTGCTAGGTCCTGTTCGCTGCTTCTCCTAATGCTGCTTCATTGCCTTCGCGCTGCAGTATAAGGTTTGGTATTTAAGCCAGCGGTACTTTTCGAGCATTGTCAATAAACGTATCTTGTTGCTAGACGATGACCCCGTGGAAACGTGATCCGATTGTTATTCCGCTGTACGAAGCAGGAGGAGTTCCTTCAACATTTCGGAATCCCGCCCGTTTTTCGTCGTTGCTGTCCCGCCCCACTAAACATGACTATTGGCAAGATTATTTTAGACGTCAGGACTAAGCAGTGCCTACGGAATGAGAATAAATGTAGAACTTTCATCACTACAGGATGGCACCATTTAGTGGCGGAGAATTGCACTATACAACACTAAATTGGCAATACGCAGTAAGTAGAAATCAGCGTATGCACTAGTTCGCCTTGGGGAAAAAGACAAAATAAGTGAGAGGACACACCGTTGGCACCAACTGAATTTATTTCGAAGCAGCTCGTGACCGTACTTTATGCCAGCCAACACTAAGTGTGCCTCGGTTCTCCGTTGTCTCGGTTCTTCAGCCCGCGTCCACAGCTCATTACGTCTAATGCTCGTAATGCCACTCACATGGACAATATAGCTTCTGAGATCGGTCGGCCCGGCGCACCGATCTCGGGGACGAAGTCGACGTCAGATCTCAACTCAGCTCCGTGACGGGCGCATCAACGGAAGCATTTCTTTTTCTTCGTCGCCACGTCGGCACAGCTTTCGAGTGCATTGGGATGAATGACTAGCTCTTCCATTTTGCGTCTTCTCTGACTTACCAAGCCTGCGCGTCGCTGCTCCTTGTATTCTCCCGTCAGGCAGCCTTGTTCTTTTTGTAACTATATGCACTAACTAGGCCTTCAGTCAACCCTTTATCAAACCTAATCTCACGGGTGAGGGGGACCATGCTCTTATCACAGAAACGAAAGTAATAGATCTTTTCGTTATTGCCCCTTTGATTCGACACCCTTGTGCGGATACGGCGAAGAGGTACTCAAGACGTTACGGGCGAGAAGCTCGGCCGGGCGGGGGTGGGGGGGGGGAGAGGACGTTGGAATGCGTATGTGATGGAACTTTATCTCGCGCAGCAATTCCTGCGCGTTCTGACGGGCGACGAAGAGGAGCACGCCCTGTTGCTCTGCAACTACTTCCTGCACCTGGGCGCCGAGGCGTACCTGTTACTGGGCAGCGGCATTCCCGAGGGACAGACCGCGTACGTGCTCACCCGCGAGCACAGCTCCGCTAGGAACCGCGACGGCGACGTGCGCATCTGGAACGCCGTCACGGGACGTTCGTACAGCGCCACCGACAGCTACGGGCCGCTGCACAGCGTGGGGTGCCTCGTCGGCACCGACAACGTGAGTGCAGTCATGAAATTGAGGACGTCGACAAAAAGGATGTAGAAAAGCTTGACAGAAAACGCATTGAACTTGGCGGAATACCGGCTATCCGGAGACGGGAACGTGTGTGGCCTGGTTAGTGGCGCCACCTGGTAGCGCGCCGTTTAATTAGAGAGGACACAGACCTGTTATTTCGTCAACCATGAGTATTCTGTTTAGCTGCTGGTGTAAACTGTCGACAGCGACGTAATCGCTAACATGCAACCTTTTTTTTTTATTCGACAAGAGCAACCACTTACCGGGAGAACGTCTCTAACGTGCTTAGGTTGGACAAAGTGTTGCAAGATGTCGTGAGCGTTCTTGCCAGCGTCCACGTCTCCGGTTACACGATATTTTGTGGAAGTTAATGTTAACACGTTTACAAACAAGCTGAGACTCCTTAGTTTTACCATGTCTGTAAATTGCATTGACATTTACGGATTGCCAGAATGCTGGACATGGACGTGAGCCGATGATGATGACCACTAATGGCATCTATTTTCAATCAGGGTGACAAGAAATAGTCAGCTAGCCTGTGTGCATGAGCTACTTACGTGCTACTATTACGTAATCTAACATTCTGCATATATCTACTTTGCCTCTTAGAGTTAGTTACCTATGCCTGCGATAAACTCGTTCCCCATCCCTTCCCTGCTTTTCCCCCACTAATACTCGCATGGTGCCATCTGGTGACGTTGATATCAACCGGAGCTTACGAAACCGTTATTTCAATGTCGGGCTATGTCCTACACAGTCGCTTGTGCAAAGGCGTCGTTAAAAGCGCGATCATGAATGCATTGCGTCTTAGTTATTGTTTTTCCGTGAATGAGAACAACGGGAAAGGGGAGAATGTTTCTTCTGACACTGCGTGGTTCAAGCAACCGCCACAAGATGTCGCTTCGAGTGCTGCGGCAATTCCGTACAGATAGGTCAGTCGGTCAAGCTGGTGCCGTACAAGTCCAGTCCGCACCACGCAGCACGGCCAGGTTGGAGCGAATGAGCGCGTGTGCGCATTCAATCCCTGTCCTGTTACAAAGCAAACGCTGCGCATGCGCACTACAGTTGCACGTAGGTGCGGTCTGCTCCGTAGCGTAGATACCGTGGCCGCCGCGAGGTGCCGCGACGACTCCACTGGCTCAGCGCACTGCGCCTCGCTGAGGACAACCGCGTTTGCGCGACGTAGGCGCCAAAATTGGAAGTCAACGTGAACGCCCAGAATCAAATTTCAACTGCGCGCCACGATAACGGTCAATAGGCGGAGCGTTGTGCGCACACCCCGTTCCGCCGTAGCCTTCGCAGTGCAAGTCATTGAGGAAGGAGCGCAAGCACAGCGACGGGGGTGTTTGATAACCGATAACTCTGCTTCTGCTGAGCGCATTCAAGTACCCCTTTCCGGTATTTTTTTTTGTCTGAAATAACCTATTTTAACTTCAAATGCATTCCTCGACTTCGATAAAACGAGATTCGAGGCCCTTTAACGGTAATCTACTGAAGTTCCGAGTACAGGTTCGCTTGCTATACCACCAGCTTTGTCTGTACGCGATTTTTTCACTGTACTTTGCTAAAACGGTAATGCGTAATCGAAAATGGGTCAAGCAGCTGCGTAAGAGAACCTCTGTTCTGTGTTTAACACGCATTCCAACTGGGGAACCGGGTATGGGTCCTACATAAGCTAAATGCATGAAAAATGGAGAAAGAAATTCGCTCGACATCCGTCCAACCGTTTTCAACGACTCTTGTTGACTATAATTAAAGAAGTATCATATAGGAGTTCGTGGTAGATCAGCGGCATCTCTGTCTCTTTGTCTGGCGCATGATAGCCGAAATTGCTTACGAGCCACAAAACCTCTCAATTCCATTGCGTTGTCTCTTTCCAGATCTGGGCCAACGTGCAGAAGCACGAGCACCCATCGAGGCTTTCTTACAACTTGAGCAAGTCGAGTCACTGGAAGCCGTTCTTCGCCAAAGGAAAGGTGCCCCCGACCCTCGACTCCGTGCAGGTGCGAGCATTCTCCGTTAAGCACCTGATGAATTACAAGCATTATGCTTTGGTTCTGGGCACCACGCACGTGCCAACACACATCCAATTTCTCTTTAGTTCTGGCATCAGTAGAGAATTTTAGTGCGTCCGGTATTCCGGCAAGTGCGGGCGGGTTGCCGGGTGAGCGGGGTAGTAAAAGTGAGCGGCCAGATTGGTGGCGCCAGCTGTTGGTGCAAAGCCGCCGCCGAAAATCTGCACCAGCAGGAAGCAGAATTCAGTAACTTACTGCAATTTTACCTCTGCGTTTGTCTGGTTGAGCTCAACGCCACCAAGTGGCTGCACCGCTCCGGCAGCTCACGTTTATGCCCCCGCCCATCCGGCAATCCGTCCAAACCACCCCCGTTTGTCTGAATAGCGGAGACGCGAAAAGTCTCCATTACTTCGCTAACTCTACGGCGTTGATGTGATCGCTCACGTGTGCAGGAAAGAAACATACGCGCACTAACTCAAGCAACGATGATGACTTTTCACTTGTTGCTCATTTACCAGCTGGATAGTGGAATAGGCTTCCAGTTGTAGTGAGTATATTGGATAAGCAAAAAATAGACAAATCAAACGTTTCTGTTGCCTCTCCCATGCATTCTCGTACAAGAATTACTGGAGGTAACTGAGGTGCTTGTGTTTACAGGAGCCGTAAGTACGACGATACAGCCGGAAGGTGGGTGGTACATTGATTTGCATAAACTTCTGCCTTCTGGCTTCAAGCGGCCTAGTGAATTTTCAAATTTGTTATTCTCAACAACATATTCTGTTATAAGTACAACAATGCAGTGTGCGCAGAAACATACTGTCGTGAAGTGTTTAAAAATATATAATTGCTTTAGAATTTAGAAAGATGATGCGTCATAAATAACATCACGAGAATGTGAGAAGCCACAAGCACGAATTTTACAGACAAGTCCTTGTACTACCCATCATTACCATGGCATTTGAATGAAAACGATAATGATTTGTGGCCTGTCCTTTGTAATGGTTTCACACAGAAGCTGTGTCCTGGTCAAGGTAGAACAGGAGAAAGATGGAAATCAGAAAAAGAAAAGGGAGAGAACGGAGAAAAAAAAAACGAAAGGGGAGAGCACATGAGCACAGTTCACCGGCTTGCCCAACTTCCAGAGGGCAACGTCCCTCTGGTGACGTGTGTCAGAAACTCCATGGCTTCTCCTGTTCAGGTTCTCTTATACTTTAAAGCATCAGAACATATAGAGAAAGCATTCGTCATTTTGAATAGATACTTCAAAGCAGTGCATTTCAGATTTTGCGTTGGAAAACTTTACTTATTCAAACGCACCTTCAGCGAAACGTTTGCTTTTCTCCCCCTCAATCGTGGCGCAGCCCAGCGAGCTTTCGTACGAGCCGACGGACAACTCGTACGTGTCCAGGCTGCAGCAGAAGATCGAGTATGCGCTGAAGGAGAGCGTGATGAAGTGGCGCAAGCGGTTCCGCACCTCCTGGAACCGCTACGCGAGCCAGGTGCTCCGCAAGATACTGCCCAGGCAAGCGTCGCGCCACATCGGCGTTGTTGTTGTTCCGTATTCAGTTATACCTACAGCCGAGTCTGTGCACGCTGTTGGTAAACATGCGCGGAGAACACCGGCTGACTAAACATGCCAGTGTCTCCTTATAACAGAGAAATTGATTCTATTTGAATCTATCCGCAAGTCAGCACAGCCGGTTGGCAACTGTGCGGGGTAAATTATGTGTGGTCACAAGGTTTAATACACTTAGGAGGGCGAACTGTGGCACTGGTGTCTATGGGGTCTGCAAGCAGGGCAGTTCAGTCAGTATGGGGATGGTGGGTAGGATACATGTATTTGACTAAACTTCGTCCTCCTGGCTTTAAAATGGCCTCAGGACTTTGCAAAGTGATCACATTTAAGAAATTACTGTGTTACAAATAATTAAATAAACATTAATGAAATCGATTTACTGGAGCATTGGAACAAAGGACCTCTAACAGAAGCACGATATTGGGAACATTACGCCACGGACCCATGAACAGGCGGAAACACGGAAATTTGCAGCGATTATGAGTGTTTTCAAAGTGCAAAGGACGTTCGAGGTGCTCTCGGCCTAGAAAACTTCAGTGACAGCACAATACGACGAAGGGTTAAAGAAGCAGGATTGCGAAGTCGCATCGCCGCACGGAAAACTCTGCTCACCGCAGACAACAAAGCAGCTCGCCTGAGGTTCGCTACAGAACTCCGCAGCTGGAGCGAGAGCGAGTGGAAGTATGTGGTTTTCTCTGATAAGTCCACGTTCTCGAGCCGCTGGGACCAACGAAAGAGAATGTGGCGGACCGAGAACACACGCTTTAGTCCGCAGGATATCCAGGAGGTGGCCGCCAGCGGACGCGTGTCTGTGAATGTCTGGGGGGCGATTTCCCACAAAGGCCTAGGCCCACTGATGAGAATTGATGGGAGGTTGACCAGTGCTGCATATTGCACTCTGTTCGAGCACCAGATGGTCCGTTATGTGTTTAACGGGCCGCACCCGGATGGGTGTTATTTTTTCGGGCAGGACTTGTCTCCCGTTCATACATCGAAAAACGTGGCGCGCCTTTTGGAACAGTGAGGGCTAATGCAACTGCAGTGGTGCGCTAAGGGTGCCGACATTAACATTATAGAGCACGTTTGGGGCGCTATGAAAGTGAACCTTTCGAAGAGGTCGTTAGAATCGGCGAACTCCGACCAACTATGGGAAGCAATATAATATGAGTGGAAGCTGTTGCGTTTCGCCTGCGACACGTGGTTTTGCCGGCGCGACGGCGGCGGGGCGGCGGACATTTTGGCCCGATCGTCGTCACCGCAACACTCATCGCCAGGTGTTTCCAGGCGCGTCTGCGGCGATGCGACCGCCTAGGGATTTCGTTCCAGTCATTGTGCCCGAAACAGGCGAGGCCAAAGCAGGGATCTCCTTCCAGTTATTGGGCCCGAAACAGGCGATGCCAAAGCAGGGATCTCGTTCCAGTCATTGTGCCCGAAACAGGCGATGCCAAAGCAGGGACCATCTTCTCGTTACAGTCATTGTGTCCGACCGGCAGCGCCACGACAGTGTGCTGCGCAGCGCCACGACAGTATGCTGCGCAGCGCCACGACAGTGTGCTGCGCAGCGCCACGACCAGGTGCTACGAGATCGTGCGCAGCGCCACGACATGGTGCTACGGCATCGCTACGACAGTGTGCGTCACCATTAGCCCATTGTACATTCACGTGCTCGTCTTTTGAGGGGTTCCTTCTTGCCCTCAACTGCGAGAGTATAAAAACAGCTGCCCCCGGACGCCAGAGGAGGGCTCCGATTTCTTCCGTTGAGTGAAGTGCTCTCACGTCTCTCTACTTCGGTCAAACCTGACCGCCAACTCTTTGCGATGTTAAAATAAACAAGTTGTTTCGTTGTTACCTGTCGACTCATGCTTTGCCGGGACCTTCGGATGCTTGCAGTTGTACCCCAGGCCGCCAGGCCAACGCTACCCTTGGGGCTTGCGACCCAGGTACAACCACGGGCGTCAGCGCCGAGTTCCCAACAGATCGTACCAGCAGTCCGGATCCAAATATCTGGTTGCCAGCGGTGAGATCGCCTACGACTTCAAACAACGGTCTGCCAGCGGCGAGATCGCGACAACGGAGGCCAGCAGCAAAGAGATGCAGTTGACTGTATGCTGAGCAGCTCAACGTCGATCCGGGAGCAGTGCAACGAGCCCTGTGTGACGACTGGTTGCCTGCAGCGGAACGACTGCGCGGAATTCCTGCCTGCGAGGTTTGGTGAGTGCGGGACTTTCTTCTACTGAGCTTTGCCAGGCTTTTTGTTAGTGTCAGAAACAGAGCTGGTAATTGTGGTTGTCGTTGCTGCCGGGTTAGTTTGCGGCAAGACAATAGTAAGCAGTAGAGAAAGCAGCATTCAGAGCAGCCATGGATTTGAAGTCGTTGCGCAAACCGAAATTGTTGGAGCTTGCAAGAGAGTTGGGTCTGGATGTCTCAGACAAACTAAGAAAACCGGAACTGATAACGGCTATTCTTGAGTTAGAGGCTGAGGATGACGAGCTGTCGGAATGCCTTGAGACTATTGAGGAGAGGTCAAAAAGACAGGAGCGCGAACTTAAAGAGCAGAAAGAAAAAGAAGAGCGCGAACACGCTTTGGAAATGAAGCGTCTCGAGGTAGAGATGGAACGCGCTCGTAATGGAAGTCAGGCACACGGTGCAGGAGAACGCGTATTGTTCAAAATGACTGACCTGATGCGGCCGTTTAAGCTTGGAGAGGACATTGGTTTGTTCCTGGTTAACTTTGAGCGAACGTGCGAGAAGCAGGGGTTCTCTCGGGAAACGTGGCCACAGCGCTTGCTCACTTTGTTACCCGGCGAGGCGGCCGACGTAGTCGCTCGCTTGGATAGAGAGGAAGCAGAGGATTTCGACAAAGTAAAATCGAGTCTGCTAAAAAAGTACCGGCTGTCTGCGGAAGCGTTCCGTCGGAAGTTTCGGGAAAATGAGAAAGGCAAAAGTGAGTCATATACAGAGTTTGCGTATAGGCTTATGTCGAACATGCAGGAGTGGCTCAAAGAAGAGAAAGCGTTTGGTGACCACGATAAAGTTCTGCAGTGTTTCGGGCTAGAACAGTTTTATAGTCGGTTACCGGAGAACGTGCGATACTGGGTCTTGGATAGGCCAGACGTGAGTACGGTGGCTAGAGCCGCTGAGCTAGCCGAGGAGTTTGTGACGCGTCGAGCTCGCGGAGCTAAGGACGGTCAAAAGGGTGAATTTGGCTCCAAGTCTGAGAGGCCAAGGTTCACGCCCATGAGATTTAAGGGGGACACGCGTAGTGAGGATGCGAGTGAAAGCAATCCGACCAAACGTAAAGAGACGGCAGCCGAAGCCGAACGCAGAAAGCGGTTCGAGATGAGGCGAGCGGGCGTTTGTTATACGTGCCAGAAGCCGGGTCACTTTTCGGCGCAGTGTCCGGAAACAACACCAAAAGTTGTGTTTTTTTCAATAGGCAGCACGGACGAGAACATGAAGCTTCTCGAGCCTTACATGCGAGACCTCCTCGTAAACGGGAAAGAGTGCCGAGTGCTTCGCGATTCCGCAGCTACGATGGATGTAGTTCACCCGTCTTACGTAGAACCCCATATGTTCACGGGCGAGTGCGCGTGGATCAAGCAAGCCGTGGAAGCTCATAGCGTGTGTCTGCCGGTAGCAAAAGTGCTTATTGAAGGACCTTTCGGAGCGCTTGAGACGGAGGCGGCAGTGTCATCTATGCTGCCACCCCAGTACCCGTACCTATTTTCAAACAGGTCCGATCACCTCCTGCGCGAGAAGGGGCTTTTGTTTGGTGAAGCTAGTGTTCAGGCCTTAACCAGATCGAAGGTTCGGGAGCTCGCTGCAAAGGCGGTAGTTGCGGGGCCGACGTTATCAAACAACGAAAAAGGGTCAGAGGCGCAGCAAGCTGATATTCAGAGCACGCCCGAACAGAATAGAATTGAGTCTGTAGCGTTGAAGGCGCCAGATACTGGAGAGGAAAATCCCGACGCGGGAAAGTTAGAAGAGCTATCTACTGATTTGCTCATCGCGCCTACGTCAGACGGACTTGATAGGTTGCTAAAAGTCAGCCGGACGGCTTTGATAGCCGAGCAAAAAAAGGATGGCAGCCTGGAAAACGTGCGCTGCAATGTCAAAGAAGGTATCGCCAGGAAAACTGCGCGTTTTGTGGAAAGAGGTGGAGTCCTGTACCGGAAGTATCTAGACCGCCGAGGAGTGGAGTTCGATCAGCTGGTCGTGCCTCAATGCTATCGTCAGGATCTGTTGCGCTTGTCACATGGGGGTTCGTGGTCCGGACACCTAGGAGTTAAGAAAACTAAGGACCGTCTCTTGCAAGAGTACTATTGGCCAGGGTGTTTTCGGGACGCAGACCATTTCGTGAGGACATGTGACACTTGTCAGCGGGTGGGCAAACCAGGGGACAAATCGAGGGCGCCGTTGAAATTGGTACCTATCATTACGGAGCCTTTTAGACGGCTCGTTATTGATACAGTGGGACCTCTGCCGGTAACAGCCACGGGGTACAGACACATTTTGACTGTGATCTGCCCAGCGACAAAGTTCCCTGAAGCAGTGCCGCTTAAAGAACTCAGCTCAGTTGAGATAGTTAATGCACTACTGTCCATATTTGCGCGAGTTGGTTTTCCTGCAGAAATTCAATCAGATCAGGGCACAGTGTTTACTAGCGCTTTGACGACAACTTTTCTCGAAAGGTGTGGGGTAAAGCTGCTACACAGCTCAGTGTACCACCCACAGTCGAATTCCGTTGAGAAGCTCCACTCCGTCATGAAGCGCGTGTTGAGAGCCTTGTGTTTTGAACATCAAACTGACTGGGAGCTGTGTCTGCCTGGGGTGATGTTTGCTTTAAGGACCGCGCCGCATGCGGCTACGGGGTTTTCGCCAGCTGAACTGGTGTACGGTCGCTCGCTTCGATCTCCGCTTCGCATGCTTCGAGAATCATGGGAAGGTAGGGGCGACGACCCAGTCGTGGTGGAGTACGTGCTTAAGCTCCTCGAACGCTTAAGAAGGGCACAGGAGTTGTCAGGTGAAGCAATGACAAAGGCCCAGCAGAGGGCCAAGGTTTATTATGATCGGACAGCCAGGGCCCGTCGTTTTGAGGTTGGCGATGAGGTCATGATATTGCGCACATCGCTAAACAACAAACTAGACGTGCAGTGGGAGGGCCCAGCGCGAATTGTTCAGAAACTGTCGGACGTTAACTACGTGGTAAGTCTGCCAGGAAAGCGGAAAGCACAGCAAGTTTACCACTGTAATCTGCTCAAACCTTATAGACAAAGGGAAGCAGTGGTGTGCATGATGGTAAACGTTCCTGAAGAGCTTCCGGTCGAGCTTCCGGGACTAGGCTCAGTGACGAACAGGGAAGACACCGGTCAAGTCATTAGTGACCTTATCAGTAAAGCACCGCTGTCGCCTGAGCAGAAAACCGAACTACACCAGCTATTACAAGAGTTTCAAGGTCTGTTCTCTGAGAGGCCTGGTAGGACTTCGGTACTTACTCATGATATAGAACTTACCTCCCCAGAGCCAGTACGATCCAAGGCGTATCGGGTGTCACCCCGCCAGAGCGATATTATGGAGGCTGAGGTAAAGAAAATGCTACAGCTCGGTGTTATTGAGGCAGGTGAGAGTGATTATACCTCCCCTTTGATTTTAGTTGAGGTACCGGGCAAGGAACCTCGTCCTTGCGTCGACTACCGCAGGCTTAATTCCATCACTAAGGATCAAATTTATCCGATCCCTAACATCGAGGAGCGCCTTGAGAAAGTTAGTAGCGCTCAGTTTATTTCCACCCTAGATCTTGTCAGGGGTTATTGGCAGGTTCCACTTACAGAAGAGGCTAGTAGGTATGCGGCGTTCATTTCACCAATGGGAACATTCCGTCCTAAAGTGTTGAGTTTTGGTTTGAAGAACGCGCCATACTGTTTTTCAAGTCTCATGGATAAAGTGTTGCGGGGACAGCAAGAATTCGCTTTACCGTATCTAGACGACGTAGCGATATTCTCCGCATCCTGGTCTGAGCATATGACACACTTGCGGGCAGTGCTAACCCGCCTGCGCGAAGCAGGCTTGACAGTAAAGGCTCCTAAGTGCCAGTTAGCACAGGCCGAGGTTGTCTACCTCGGTCACGTGATTGGTCAGGGTCGTCGCCGCCCCTCTGAAATAAAAGTGGCCGCTGTGCGAGACTTTCCGCAACCGCGCACAAAGACCGATATTCGGTCGTTCTTAGGTGTCGCCGGCTACTATCAGAGGTACATCCCTAGGTACTCTGATATCGCGGCTCCCCTGACGGATGCTCTAAGAAAGACAGAGCCTCAAACAGTCGTCTGGGACGAGACAAAGGAAAGAGCTGTTAGCGCCCTAAAGAGTGCCCTAACAAGCCAGCCTGTGCTACGATCGCCAGACTATACAAAAGGGTTCATTGTTCAGTGCGATGCTAGTGAGCGAGGCATGGGCGTTGTACTGTGCCAACGGGAAAATGGAGAAGTAGAACACCCCGTCCTGTATGCTAGTCGTAAGCTGACCAGTCGTGAGCAGGCGTATAGCGCCACCGAGAAAGAGTGTGCATGTCTCGTGTGGGCCGTTCAGAAATTGTCATGCTATCTAGCCGGCTCGAGGTTTATCATTGAGACAGATCACTGCCCTCTCCAATGGCTGCAGACCATCTCTCCCAAAAATGGCCGCCTCCTGCGCTGGAGCCTCGCTTTACAACAATATTCCTTTGAGGTGCGTTACAAAAAGGGGAGTCTCAACGGTAACGCCGATGGCTTAAGTCGAAGCCCCTAACGTAGGAATCAGCCTCAAAATTGTTTGTTACTGATGTTTTTCTTCCTGAGGCAGGATTTTTTTTAACATATTGCTTTTGTTTAGTGTTTCAAAGTGATGATATGCTTTCTAGTGCAATTTTTCAATTTGTGGACGCGTTCTGAGTGATGCTAGACTACTGTAAGGAACTAGGCAGTGGTATAAAAATGGGAAAGAGCCTGGCAGGGCTTAGTGAGGGTTGTGCCGTGCTTGCTGACTGAGCGGTTGAGTTTTCAGCGTAGTTCTAACGCTTGCCGGGAACGAGAACAAAAATGTGAACTCTCCCGAAGTCACTTTGCAGTGTCCCGTGCGAACCTGAACGAGAGAACGAGGCCTTCTCTGTGCGCTGCGCTCAAGAAACGTCAAGGGACGCCCGACTTCGGTTATGAGCATCATCGAGCGACATCCCTCCGGACAGCGGATGCAGTCCCCTGTCCATCGGGATCTCCTTTCCCCGGCGGGGCGGTCTGTTGCGTTTCGCCTGCGACACGTGGTTTTGCCGGCGCGACGGCGGCGGGGCGGCGGACATTTTGGCCCGATCGTCGTCACCGCAACACTCATCGCCAGGTGTTTCCAGGCGCGTCTGCGGCGATGCGACCGCCTAGGGATTTCGTTCCAGTCATTGTGCCCGAAACAGGCGAGGCCAAAGCAGGGATCTCCTTCCAGTTATTGGGCCCGAAACAGGCGATGCCAAAGCAGGGATCTCGTTCCAGTCATTGTGCCCGAAACAGGCGATGCCAAAGCAGGGACCATCTTCTCGTTACAGTCATTGTGTCCGACCGGCAGCGCCACGACAGTGTGCTGCGCAGCGCCACGACAGTATGCTGCGCAGCGCCACGACAGTGTGCTGCGCAGCGCCACGACCAGGTGCTACGAGATCGTGCGCAGCGCCACGACATGGTGCTACGGCATCGCTACGACAGTGTGCGTCACCATTAGCCCATTGTACATTCACGTGCTCGTCTTTTGAGGGGTTCCTTCTTGCCCTCAACTGCGAGAGTATAAAAACAGCTGCCCCCGGACGCCAGAGGAGGGCTCCGATTTCTTCCGTTGAGTGAAGTGCTCTCACGTCTCTCTACTTCGGTCAAACCTGACCGCCAACTCTTTGCGATGTTAAAATAAACAAGTTGTTTCGTTGTTACCTGTCGACTCATGCTTTGCCGGGACCTTCGGATGCTTGCAGTTGTACCCCAGGCCGCCAGGCCAACGCTACCCTTGGGGCTTGCGACCCAGGTACAACCACGGGCGTCAGCGCCGAGTTCCCAACAGATCGTACCAGCATTCCGATCCAAATAAAGCGCCTTCAACATGATACCGCATTCATCGAGGCCCTCTACGCGTCTCTGCCCCAAAAAATGGAGGCCGTCGTTCAAGTCGGCGGTGGCATGACGGGTTATTAGGCCACCAACGAACAAAACAAAGGACGAGCATAAGCTGGGATGACGGTATTTCCTTATTTTATTTGCTACAATATCTTTTTAATATTCGACAAGCGCCAATAAACTTATTTTGAACTCACCCTTACAGCTCATTTTTTTTCGATTTAGTAGATTTACGGAAAATCAGTATCGAATTAAGGAACAGTGCTACCTTTTGTAATGATTTCGGCGCAAAAAGTTACCAGTGACGCAATATCTAACAGTGTTATCACTGTCTGCTGGCGATTCGAAGTTCCGCCCTTTGCAGCCCACGGTGGGAGTGCGAACAGTTGTTGGAACAGCGTCCCCCTTTCCACTTTGTTTCTGACGGCGGCCGCTGCGTATCACCCATAGCTGGGTCTGAGGGTGTTTCCCACGCGCTCCTGTGTTGCCTTTCATATTGCTCATAATAGTACATCCCCGATTTCAAGGGAGTGCCTTTCTGTTTTCCAAGCACATGTTCCCATCAACAACAGAAGCACGAGAGGTTTCCACCGTAGAGTCGTCCGTCTGTTCAACTTTCGCACAACTTTTTTTTTTCCAGGCTCGAGTCGATGGCGTCGACATCGACCAGCACCGACGACATCCAGGAACTCTCCGAGATACTCACTTCGTACAAGGTAATTTATGTTTCCTGCTATTTAGTCCGCTCTGCGTCTGGAAAGTCTGTGGCTGTTAAAAACAAAACAAAACAAGAGTTTGAGTTTATGGACTGATGGAGGCAAAATTTTTAATTTGATTTCATTCACCAACGCATGAAGTGCACATATTCCGAAGAAAATCATGAGCCATTTCACTCTGAAGGTGGATGACCTGCCCAGCTGCTTCGCACACGACACAGATGTGAAACAGAGTCTTGAACAGAGGTACGAACAAATTCATTGTCCTGATCGGTGGTGATCGTGACGATAGGTACGCAAACACATTCTCGTATCACCTCTGTTATTACACTCTTCGGTCACATAAGCCGATGATTGGCTCATACCCTATTAAGAAATGCTTCATACCACCTTATATATAAAAAAAATTAACGCGGCCTCCCCATTATGGCGATGCCGACTTCCCAAATCTCGCAGCGACATGAGGGCAAAGTCGACGTATGATGCATGAAAAGGAAACGACGTTGGTAAGAGGTGTGTGCGCAGAAAACTGCGGCACATATCTAAGTACATTTAGAGATTTTGTGACCTTCGTGGCGCAACTTCACACACGAATTCCAGGAGGACGTGACCAGGACGGCGACATAACCCAGTGTAACACGTCCACTGGCCCAAGAATGGGTCCAGACCAAACATAAAGTCTTCGTCCTTTAGAGATACCTACAAGTCATATGTGCTAAATGAGCTGAGACACCTATCTATATCTGGTACAAAATAATAGCAAAAATATAAACAAATCAAAGAAACGGTTGTGTATCACACTCTTCCATTGTGATATCTTTGCCCATTCGAAGCAAATTATGAGCTTATAAGACGTAACATATGCTTTATGTCGTGGCTTATTGTTTGCTTACGCCGAACAGACGTGTGCTCGACAACGCTAATTTATGTCGGTCAAAATTAAGCCATATCACCTGGCCCGACGTATGAAGAACTCCCGGGTCTTTATCCCGATAAAGCTTCGCGCTAACATGTCACCCGCCGTGGTTGCTCAGTGGCTATGGTGTTGGGCTGCTAAGCACGAGGTCGCGGGATCGAATCCCGGCCACGGCGGCCGCATTTCGATGGTGGCGAAATGCGAAAACACCCGTGTGCTTAGATTTAGGTGCACGTTAAAGAACCCCAGGTGGTCAAAATTTCCGGAGTCCTCCACTACGGCGTGCCTCATAATCAGAAAGTGGTTTTGGCACCTAAAACCCCAAATATTATTAACATTTCGCAATGCACAGTAATATCGCGACGCTTCTCGCTTTTCAGATGAGTGGCTTTCCGCTGTCGATGAGCTTCACCGACGTGGAGACGGTCATAGAAGGCGTGCTGTCCACCGGAGTCCACCTGACCGAGTCCAGAAATGTGGAGTTTGCCTTGGCCGTCCACATACATCCCTACCCGTCTGGCGTGCTCGCCATCTGGGTGTACATCGCGGCACTGACGAGAAAGACCTGAGCACTCGGAATGTCTTAGTAATCGTGGCACTCGTGTGTTCAGCGTTGGTCAGTGCCAGTGAATGCGAATAAATAAATAAATAAATAAATTTTTCAAAAAATAAAAAAAAAAATGATTTTCAAATGTCAGCTTATTCTTCGCGTACACCCCTTGTAAGCACGCGTATTATCGCGGGGAACGATTTAAGCGAGAAAAACGCGCATTTTGGGAGAAGTGCAAAAACCTTCCCAGAATCGAAATTTTCCTGCATTACAATTTTTTCAATTTGAGGGGAAAAATTATTCTTTGCCTAATCGTTCATTTATCGCGTTAAACGAAATTTGCGCATGCCCTGGGACTGATTTATGCGGAGAACCAGCGCCTTAGAGGTACTTTATTTTTCGTCGGAAAAATGATATTTTCATGGGCTATAGGCTTACCATTTTTTCAATTTTAGGGGAAAAATTATTCTTGGCCTAATCGTTCATATATCGCGTTAAACGGCCTCTGCGCATGCCCTGGGACTGATTTATGCGGAGAACCAGCGCCTTAGAGGCACTTTATTTTTAGTCGGAAAAATGATATTTTCATGGGCTATAGGCTTACCATTTCTTCAATTTTTGGGGAAAAATTATACTTTGCCTAATCGTTCATATATCGCGTTAAACGGCCTCTGCGCATGCCCTGGGACTGATTTATGCGGAGAACCAGCGCCTTAGAGGCACTTTATTTTTCGTCGGAAAAATGATATTTTCATGGGCTATAGGCTTACTGTTTTTTCAATTTTAGGGGAAAAATTATTCTTTGCCTAATCGTTCATATATCGCGTTAAACGGCCTCTGCGCATGCCCTGGGACTGATTTATGCGGAGAACCAGCGCCTTAGAGGCACTTTATTTTTCGTGGGAAAAATGATATTTTCATGGGCTATAGGCTTACCGTTTTTTCAATTTTAGGGGAAAAATTATTCTTTGCCTAATCGTTCATATATCGCGTTAAACCGCCTCTGCGCATGCCCTGGGACTGATATAAGCGGAGAACCAGCGATTTAGAGGCACTTTATTTTTCGTCGGAAAAATTATATTTTCATGGGCTATAGGCTTACCGTTTTTTCAATTTTAGGGGAAAAATTATTCTTGGCCTAATCGTTCATATATCGCGTTAAACGGCCTCTGCGCATGCCCTGGGACTGATATAAGCGGAGAACTAGCGATTTAGAGGCACTTTATTTTTCGTCGGAAAAATTATATTTTCATGGGCATAGGCTTACCGTTTTTTCAATTTTAGGGGAAAAATTATTCTTGGCCTAATCGTTCATATATCGCGTTAAACGGCCTCTGCGCATGCCCTGGGACTGATTTATGCGGAAAACCAGCGATTTAGAGGCACTTTATTTTTCGTCGGAAAAATGGTATTTTCAAGGGTATAGGCTTACCGTTTTTTCAATTTTGGTGGAAAAATTATTCTTTGCCTTATCGTTCATATATCGCGTTAAACGGCCTCTGCGCATGCCCTGGGACTGATATAAGCGGAGAACCGGCGATTTAGAGGCACTTTATTTTTCGTCGGAAAAATGGTATTTTCAAGGGTATAGGCTTACCGTTTTTTCAATTTTGGGGGAAAAATTATTCTTTGCCTAATCGTTCATATATCGCCTTAAACGGCCTCTGCGCATGCCCTGGGACTGATATAAGCGGAGAACCGGCGATTTAGAGGCACTTTATTTTTCGTCGGAAAAATGGTATTTCCAAGGGTATAGGCTTACCGTTTTTTCAATTTTGGTGGAAAAATTATTCTTGGCCTAATCGTTCATATATCGCGTTAAACGGCCTCTGCGCATGCCCTGGGACTGATTTATGCGGAGAACCAGCGATTTAGAGGCACTTTATTTTTCGTCGGAAAAATGGTATTTTCAAGGGTATAGGCTTACCGTTTTTTCAATTTTGGGGGAAAAATTATTCTTTGCCTAATCGTTCATATATCGCCTTAAACGGCCTCTGCGCATGCCCTGGGACTGATATAAGCGGAGAACCGGCGATTTAGAGGCACTTTATTTTTCGTCGGAAAAATGGTATTTTCAAGGGTATAGGCTTACCGTTTTTTCAATTTTGGGGGAAAAATTATTCTTTGCCTAATCGTTCATATATCGCGTTAAACGGCCTCTGCGCATGCCCTGGGACTGATATAAGCGGAGAACTAGCGATTTAGAGGCACTTTATTTTTCGTCGGAAAAATTATATTTTCATGGGCTATAGGCTTACCGTTTTTTCAATTTTAGGGGAAAAATTATTCCTTGCCTAATCGTTCATATATCGCGTTAAACGGCCTCTGCGCATGCCCTGGGACGGATTTATGCGGAGAACCAGCGCCTTAGAGGCACTTTATTTTTCGTCGGAAAAATGATATTTTCATGGGCTATAGGCTTACCATTTTTTCAATTTTAGGGGAAAAATTATTCTTGGCCTAATCGTTCATATATCGCGTTAAACGGCCTCTGCGCATGCCCTGGGACTGATATAAGCGGAGAACTAGCGATTTAGAGGCACTTTATTTTTCGTCGGAAAAATGATATTTTCATGGGCTATAGGCTTACCGTTTTTTCAATTTTAGGGGAAAAATTATTCCTTGCCTAATCGTTCATATATCGCGTTAAACGGCCTCTGCGCATGCCCTGGGACTGATTTATGCGGAGAACCAGCGATTTAGAGGCACTTTATTTTTCGTCGGAAAAATGATATTTTCATGGGCTATAGGCTTACCATTTTTTCAATTTTGGGGGAAAAATTATTCTTTGCCTAATCGTTCATATATCGCGTTAAACGGCCTCTGCGCATGCCCTGGGACTGATATAAGCGGAGAACTAGCGATTTAGAGGCACTTTATTTTTCGTCGGAAAAATGATATTTTCATGGGCTATAGGCTTACCGTTTTTTCAATTTTAGGGGAAAAATTATTCCTTGCCTAATCGTTCATATATCGCGTTAAACGGCCTCTGCGCATGCCCTGGGACGGATTTATGCGGAGAACCAGCGATTTAGAGGCACTTTATTTTTCGTCGGAAAAATGATATTTTCATGGGCTATAGGCTTACCATTTTTTCAATTTTGGGGGAAAAATTATTCTTTGCCTAATCGTTCATATATCGCGTTAAACGGCCTCTGCGCATGCCCTGGGACTGATTTATGCGGAGAACCAGCGATTTAGAGGCACTTTATTTTTCGTCGGAAAAATGATATTTTCATGGGCTATAGGCTTACCATTTTTTCAATTTTGGGGGAAAAATTATTCTTTGCCTAATCGTTCATATATCGCGTTAAACGGCCTCTGCGCATGCCCTGGGACTGATTTATGCGGAGAACCAGCGATTTAGAGGCACTTTATTTTTCGTCGGAAAAATGATATTTTCATGGGCTATAGGCTTACCGTTTTTTCAATTTTAGGGGAAAAATTATTCCTTGCCTAATCGTTCATATATCGCGTTAAACGGCCTCTGCGCATGCCCTGGGACGGATTTATGCGGAGAACCAGCGATTTAGAGGCACTTTATTTTTCGTCGGAAAAATGATATTTTCATGGGCTATAGGCTTACCATTTTTTCAATTTTGGGGGAAAAATTATTCTTTGCCTAATCGTTCATATATCGCGTTAAACGGCCTCTGCGCATGCCCTGGGACTGATATAAGCGGAGAACTAGCGATTTAGAGGCACTTTATTTTTCGTCGGAAAAATGATATTTTCATGGGCTATAGGCTTACCATTTTTTCAATTTTGGGGGAAAAATTATTCTTTGCCTAATCGTTCATATATCGCGTTAAACGGCCTCTGCGCATGCCCTGGGACTGATTTATGCGGAGAACCAGCGATTTAGAGGCACTTTATTTTTCGTCGGAAAAATGATATTTTCATGGGCTATAGGCTTACCATTTTTTCAATTTTAGGGGAAAAATTATTCCTTGCCTAATCGTTCATATATCGCGTTAAACGGCCTCTGCGCATGCCCTGGGACGGATTTATGCGGAGAACCAGCGCCTTAGAGGCACTTTATTTTTCGTCGGAAAAATGATATTTTCATGGGCTATAGGCTTACCATTTTTTCAATTTTAGGGGAAAAATTATTCTTGGCCTAATCGTTCATATATCGCGTTAAACGGCCTCTGCGCATGCCCTGGGACGGATTTATGCGGAGAACCAGCGCCTTAGAGGCACTTTATTTTTCGTCGGAAAAATGATATTTTCATGGGCTATAGGCTTACCATTTTTTCAATTTTAGGGGAAAAATTATTCTTTGCCTAATCGTTCATATATCACGTTAAACGGCCTCTGCGCATGCCCTGGGACTGATTTATGCGGAGAACCAGCGATTTAGAGGCACTTTATTTTTCGTCGGAAAAATGATATTTTCATGGGCTATAGGCTTACCGTTTTTTCAATTTTAGGGGAAAAATTATTCCTTGCCTAATCGTTCATATATCGCGTTAAACGGCCTCTGCGCATGCCCTGGGACTGATTTATGCGGAGAACCAGCGCCTTAGAGGCACTTTATTTTTCGTCGGAAAAATGATATTTTTATGGGCTATACATTTTTTCAATTTTAGGGGAAAAATTCTTCTTTGCCTAATCGTTCATATATCGCGTTAAACGGCCGCTGCGCATGCCCTGGGACTGACATAAGCGGAGAACTAGCGATTTAGAGGCACTTTATTTTTCGTCGGAAAAATGATATTTTCATGGGCTATAGGCTTACCATTTTTTCAATTTTAGGGGAAAAATTATTCCTTGCCTAATCGTTCATATATCGCGTTAAACGGCCTCTGCGCATGCCCTGGGACTGATTTATGCGGAGAACCAGCGCCTTAGAGGCACTTTATTTTTCGTCGGAAAAATGATATTTTTATGGGCTATAGGCTTACCATTTTTTCAATTTTGGGGGAAAAATTATTCTTTGCCTAATCGTTCATATATCGCGTTAAACGGCCTCTGCGCATGCCCTGGGACTGATTTATGCGGAGAACCAGCGCCTTAGAGGCACTTTATTTTTCGTCGGAAAAATGATATTTTTATGGGCTATACATTTTTTCAATTTTAGGGGAAAAATTCTTCTTTGCCTAATCGTTCATATATCGCGTTAAACGGCCGCTGCGCATGCCCTGGGACTGACATAAGCGGAGAACTAGCGATTTAGAGGCACTTTATTTTTCGTCGGAAAAATGATATTTTCATGGGCTATAGGCTTACCGTTTTTTCAATTTTAGGGGAAAAATTATTCCTTGCCTAATCGTTCATATATCGCGTTAAACGGCCTCTGCGCATGCCCTGGGACTGATTTATGCGGAGAACCAGCGCCTTAGAGGCACTTTATTTTTCGTCGGAAAAATGATATTTTTATGGGCTATACATTTTTTCAATTTTAGGGGAAAAATTCTTCTTTGCCTAATCGTTCATATATCGCGTTAAACGGCCGCTGCGCATGCCCTGGGACTGACATAAGCGGAGAACTAGCGATTTAGAGGCACTTTATTTTTCGTCGGAAAAATGATATTTTCATGGGCTATAGGCTTACCATTTTTTCAATTTTAGGGGAAAAATTATTCCTTGCCTAATCGTTCATATATCGCGTTAAACGGCCTCTGCGCATGCCCTGGGACTGATTTATGCGGAGAACCAGCGATTTAGAGGCACTTTATTTTTCGTCGGAAAAATGATATTTTCATGGGCTATAGGCTTACCATTTTTTCAATTTTGGGGGAAAAATTATTCTTTGCCTAATCGTTCATATATCGCGTTAAACGGCCTCTGCGCATGCCCTGGGACTGATTTATGCGGAGAACCAGCGCCTTAGAGGCACTTTATTTTTCGTCGGAAAAATGATATTTTTATGGGCTATACATTTTTTCAATTTTAGGGGAAAAATTCTTCTTTGCCTAATCGTTCATATATCGCGTTAAACGGCCGCTGCGCATGCCCTGGGACTGACATAAGCGGAGAACTAGCGATTTAGAGGCACTTTATTTTTCGTCGGAAAAATGATATTTTCATGGGCTATAGGCTTACCATTTTTTCAATTTTAGGGGAAAAATTATTCCTTGCCTAATCGTTCATATATCGCGTTAAACGGCCTCTGCGCATGCCCTGGGACTGATTTATGCGGAGAACCAGCGCCTTAGAGGCACTTTATTTTTCGTCGGAAAAATGATATTTTATGGGCTATACATTTTTTCAATTTTAGGGGAAAAATTCTTCTTTGCCTAATCGTTCATATATCGCGTTAAACGGCCGCTGCGCATGCCCTGGGACTGACATAAGCGGAGAACTAGCGATTTAGAGGCACTTTATTTTTCGTCGGAAAAATTATATTTTCATGGGCTATAGGCTTACCGTTTTTTCAATTTTAGGGGAAAAATTATTCCTTGCCTAATCGTTCATATATCGCGTTAAACGGCCTCTGCGCATGCCCTGGGACTGATTTATGCGGAGAACCAGCGCCTTAGAGGCACTTTATTTTTCGTCGGAAAAATGATATTTTTATGGGCTATACATTTTTTCAATTTTAGGGGAAAAATTCTTCTTTGCCTAATCGTTCATATATCGCGTTAAACGGCCGCTGCGCATGCCCTGGGACTGACATAAGCGGAGAACTAGCGATTTAGAGGCACTTTATTTTTCGTCGGAAAAATTATATTTTCATGGGCTATAGGCTTACCGTTTTTTCAATTTTAGGGGAAAAATTATTCTTGGCCTAATCGTTCATATATCGCGTTAAACGGCCTCTGCGCATGCCCTGGGACTGATTTATGCGGAGAACCAGCGCCTTAGAGGCACTTTATTTTTCGTCGGAAAAATGATATTTTCATAGAGGCTTACCGTTTTTTCAATTTTAGGGGAAAAATTATTCCTTGCCTAATCGTTCATATATCGCGTTAAACGGCCGCTGCGCATGCCCTCGGACTGACATAAGCGGAGAACTAGCGATTTAGAGGCACTTTATTTTTTGTCGGAAAAATTATATTTTCATGGGCTATAGGCTTACCGTTTTTTCAATTTTAGGGGAAAAATTATTCTTGGCCTAATCGTTCATATATCGCGTTAAACGGCCTCTGCGCGTGCCCTCGGACTGACATAAGCGGAGAACTAGCGATTTAGAGGCACTTTATTTTTTGTCGGAAAAATTATATTTTCATGGGCTATAGGCTTACCGTTTTTTCAATTTTAGGGGAAAAATTATTCTTGGCCTAATCGTTCATATATCGCGTTAAACGGCCTCTGCGCGTGCCCTGGGACTGATATAAGCGGAGAACCAGCGATTTAGAGGCACTTTATTTTTCGTCGGAAAAATGATATTTTCATGGGCTATAGGCTTACCATTTCTTCAATTTTAGGGGAAAAATTATTCTTTGCCTAATCGTTCATATATCGCGTTAAACGGCCTCTGCGCGTGCCCTGGGACTGATATAAGCGGAGAACCAGCGCCTTAGAGGCACTTTATTTTTCGTCGGAAAAATGATATTTTCATGGGCTATAGGCTTACTGTTTTTTCAATTTTAGGGGAAAAATTATTCCTTGCCTAATCGTTCATATATCGCGTTAAACGGCCTCTGCGCATGCCCTGGGACTGATTTATGCGGAGAACCAGCGATTTAGAGGCACTTTATTTTTCGTCAGAAAAATGATATTTTCATGGGCTATAGGCTCACCATTTTTTCAATTTTAGGGGAAAAATTATTCTTTGCCTAATCTTTCATTTAGCGCCTTAAACGGCATCTGCGCATGCCCGTGGACTGATTTATGCGGAGAACCAGCGCCTTAGAGGCACTTTATTTTTCGTCGGAAAAATGATATTTTCATGGGCTATAGGCTTACCATTTTTTCAATTTTAGGGGAAAAATTATTCTTTGCCTTATCGTTCATATATTGCGTTAAACGGCCTCTGCGCATGCCCTGGGACTGATTTATGCGGAGAACCAGCGCCTTAGAGGCACTTTATTTTTCGTCGGAAAAATGATATTTTTATGGGCTATACATTTTTTTCAATTTTAGGGGAAAAATTCTTCTTTGCCTAATCGTTCATATATCGCGTTAAACGGCCGCTGCGCATGCCCTGGGACTGACATAAGCGGAGAACCAGCGATTTAGAGGCACTTTATTTTTCGTCGGAAAAATGATATTTTCATGGGCTATAGGCTTACTGTTTTTTCAATTTTAGGGGAAAAATTATTCCTTGCCTAATCGTTCATATATCGCGTTAAACGGCCTCTGCGCATGCCCTGGGACTGATTTATGCGGAGAACCAGCGCCTTAGCGGCACTTTATTTTTCGTCGGAAAAATGATATTTTTATGGGCTATACATTTTTTCAATTTTAGGGGAAAAATTCTTCTTTGCCTAATCGTTCATATATCGCGTTAAACGGCCGCTGCGCATGCCCTGGGACTGACATAAGCGGAGAACCAGCGATTTAGAGGCACTTTATTTTTCGTCGGAAAAATGATATTTTCATGGGCTATAGGCTTACCATTTTTTCAATTTTAGGGGAAAAATTATTCTTTGCCTAATCTTTCATTTAGCGCCTTAAACGGCATCTGCGCATGCCCGTGGACTGATTTATGCGGAGAACCAGCGCCTTAGAGGCACTTTATTTTTCGTCGGAAAAATGATATTTTCATGGGCTATAGGCTTACCATTTTTTCAATTTTAGGGGAAAAATTATTCTTTGCCTTATCGTTCATATATTGCGTTAAACGGCCTCTGCGCATGCCCTGGGACTGATTTATGCGGAGAACCAGCGCCTTAGAGGCACTTTATTTTTCGTCGGAAAAATGATATTTTTATGGGCTATACATTTTTTCAATTTTAGGGGAAAAATTCTTCTTTGCCTAATCGTTCATATATCGCGTTAAACGGCCGCTGCGCATGCCCTGGGACTGACATAAGCGGAGAACCAGCGATTTAGAGGCACTTTATTTTTCGTCGGAAAAATTATATTTTCATGGGCTATAGGCTTACCGTTTTTTCAATTTTAGGGGAAAAATTATTCTTGGCCTAATCGTTCATATATCGCGTTAAACGGCCTCTGCGCGTGCCCTGGGACTGATATAAGCGGAGAACCAGCGATTTAGAGGCACTTTATTTTTCGTCGGAAAAATGATATTTTCATGGGCTATAGGCTTACCATTTCTTCAATTTTAGGGGAAAAATTATTCTTGGCCTAATCGTTCATATATCGCGTTAAACGGCCTCTGCGCGTGCCCTGGGACTGACATAAGCGGAGAACTAGCGATTTAGAGGCACTTTATTTTTCGTCGGAAAAATTATATTTTCATGGAGGCTTACTGTTTTTTCAATTTTAGGGGAAAAATTATTCCTTGCCTAATCGTTCATATATCGCGTTAAACGGCCTCTGCGCATGCCCTGGGACTGATATAAGCGGAGAACCAGCGATTTAGAGGCACTTTATTTTTTGTCGGAAAAATTATATTTTCATGGGCTATAGGCTTACCGTTTTTTCAATTTTAGGGGAAAAATTATTCTTGGCCTAATCGTTCATATATCGCGTTAAACGGCCTCTGCGCGTGCCCTGGGACTGATATAAGCGGAGAACTAGCGATTTAGAGGCACTTTATTTTTTGTCGGAAAAATTATATTTTCATGGGCTATAGGCTTACCGTTTTTTCAATTTTAGGGGAAAAATTATTCTTGGCCTAATCGTTCATATATCGCGTTAAACGGCCTCTGCGCGTGCCCTGGGACTGATATAAGCGGAGAACCAGCGATTTAGAGGCACTTTATTTTTCGTCGGAAAAATGATATTTTCATGGGCTATAGGCTTACCATTTCTTCAATTTTAGGGGAAAAATTATTCTTGGCCTAATCGTTCATATATCGCGTTAAACGGCCTCTGCGCGTGCCCTGGGACTGATATAAGCGGAGAACCAGCGATTTAGAGGCACTTTATTTTTCGTCGGAAAAATGATATTTTCATGGGCTATAGGCTTACCATTTTTTCAATTTTAGGGGAAAAATTATTCTTGGCCTAATCGTTCATATATCGCGTTAAACGGCCTCTGCGCGTGCCCTGGGACTGATATAAGCGGAGAACCAGCGATTTAGAGGCACTTTATTTTTCGTCGGAAAAATTATATTTTCATGGGCTATAGGCTTACCGTTTTTTCAATTTTAGGGGAAAAATTATTCTTTGCCTAATCGTTCATATATCGCGTTAAACGGCCTCTGCGCATGCCCTGGGACTGATTTATGCGGAGAACTAGCGATTTAGAGGCACTTTATTTTTCGTCGGAAAAATTATATTTTCATGGGCTATAGGCTTACCGTTTTTTCAATTTTAGGGGAAAAATTATTCTTGGCCTAATCGTTCATATATCGCGTTAAACGGCCTCTGCGCATGCCCTGGGACTGATTTATGCGGAGAACCAGCGCCTTAGAGGCACTTTATTTTTCGTCGGAAAAATGATATTTTCATGGAGGCTTACTGTTTTTTCAATTTTAGGGGAAAAATTATTCCTTGCCTAATCGTTCATATATCGCGTTAAACGGCCTCTGCGCATGCCCTGGGACTGATATAAGCGGAGAACTAGCGATTTAGAGGCACTTTATTTTTCGTCGGAAAAATTATATTTTCATGGGCTATAGGCTTACCGTTTTTTCAATTTTAGGGGAAAAATTATTCTTGGCCTAATCGTTCATATATCGCGTTAAACGGCCTCTGCGCATGCCCTGGGACTGATTTATGCGGAGAACCAGCGCCTTAGAGGCACTTTATTTTTCGTCGGAAAAATGATATTTTCATGGAGGCTTACTGTTTTTTCAATTTTAGGGGAAAAATTATTCCTTGCCTAATCGTTCATATATCGCGTTAAACGGCCTCTGCGCATGCCCTGGGACTGACATAAGCGGAGAACTAGCGATTTAGAGGCACTTTATTTTTTGTCGGAAAAATTATATTACCGTTTTTTCAATTTTAGGGGAAAAATTATTCTTGGCCTAATCGTTCATATATCGCGTTAAACGGCCTCTGCGCGTGCCCTGGGACTGATATAAGCGGAGAACCAGCGATTTAGAGGCACTTTATTTTTCGTCGGAAAAATGATATTTTCATGGGCTATAGGCTTACCATTTTTTCAATTTTAGGGGAAAAATTATTCTTTGCCTAATCGTTCATATATCGCGTTAAACGGCCTCTGCGCGTGCCCTGGGACTGATATAAGCGGAGAACCAGCGATTTAGAGGCACTTTATTTTTCGTCGGAAAAATGATATTTTCATGGGCTATAGGCTTACCATTTCTTCAATTTTAGGGGAAAAATTATTCTTTGCCTAATCGTTCATATATCGCGTTAAACGGCCTCTGCGCATGCCCTGGGACTGATATAAGCGGAGAACTAGTGATTTAGAGGCACTTTATTTTTCGTCGGAAAAATTATATTTTCATGGGCTATAGGCTTACCGTTTTTTCAATTTTAGGGGAAAAATTATTCCTTGCCTAATCGTTCATATATCGCGTTAAACGGCCTCTGCGCATGCCCTGGGACTGATATAAGCGGAGAACCAGCGATTTAGAGGCACTTTATTTTTCGTCGGAAAAATGATATTTTCATGGGCTATAGGCTTACCATTTCTTCAATTTTAGGGGAAAAATTATTCTTGGCCTAATCGTTCATATATCGCGTTAAACGGCCTCTGCGCGTGCCCTGGGACTGATATAAGCGGAGAACCAGCGATTTAGAGGCACTTTATTTTTCGTCGGAAAAATGATATTTTCATGGGCTATAGGCTTACCATTTTTTCAATTTTAGGGGAAAAATTATTCTTGGCCTAATCGTTCATATATCGCGTTAAACGGCCTCTGCGCGTGCCCTGGGACTGATATAAGCGGAGAACCAGCGATTTAGAGGCACTTTATTTTTCGTCGGAAAAATGATATTTTCATGGGCTATAGGCTTACCATTTTTTCAATTTTAGGGGAAAAATTATTCTTGGCCTAATCGTTCATATATCGCGTTAAACGGCCTCTGCGCGTGCCCTGGGACTGATATAAGCGGAGAACCAGCGATTTAGAGGCACTTTATTTTTCGTCGGAAAAATGATATTTTCATGGGCTATAGGCTTACCATTTCTTCAATTTTAGGGGAAAAATTATTCTTTGCCTAATCGTTCATATATCGCGTTAAACGGCCTCTGCGCATGCCCTGGGACTGATTTATGCGGAGAACCAGCGCCTTAGAGGCACTTTATTTTTCGTCGGAAAAATGATATTTTCATGGGTTATAGGCTTACTGTTTTTTGAATTTTAGGGGAAAAATATTCTTTGCCTAATCGTTCATATATCGCGTTAAACGGCCTCTGCGCATGCCCTGGGACTGATTTATGCGGAGAACCAGCGCCTTAGAGGCACTTTATTTTTCGTCGGAAAAATGATATTTTCATGGGTTATAGGCTTACTGTTTTTTGAATTTTAGGGGAAAAATATTCCTTGCCTAATCGTTCATATATCGCGTTAAACGGCCTCTGCGCGTGCCCTGGGACTGATATAAGCGGAGAACCAGCGATTTAGAGGCACTTTATTTTTCGTCGGAAAAATGATATTTTCATGGGCTATAGGCTTACCATTTTTTCAATTTTAGGGGAAAAATTATTCCTTGCCTAATCGTTCATATATCGCGTTAAACGGCCTCTGCGCATGCCCTGGGACTGATATAAGCGGAGAACCAGCGATTTAGAGGCACTTTATTTTTCGTCGGAAAAATGATATTTTCATGGGCTATAGGCTTACCATTTTTTCAATTTTAGGGGAAAAATTATTCTTGGCCTAATCGTTCATATATCGCGTTAAACGGCCTCTGCGCGTGCCCTGGGACTGATATAAGCGGAGAACCAGCGATTTAGAGGCACTTTATTTTTCGTCGGAAAAATGATATTTTCATGGGCTATAGGCTTACCATTTTTTCAATTTTAGGGGAAAAATTATTCTTGGCCTAATCGTTCATATATCGCGTTAAACGGCCTCTGCGCGTGCCCTGGGACTGATATAAGCGGAGAACCAGCGATTTAGAGGCACTTTATTTTTCGTCGGAAAAATGATATTTTCATGGGCTATAGGCTTACCATTTTTTCAATTTTAGGGGAAAAATTATTCTTGGCCTAATCGTTCATATATCGCGTTAAACGGCCTCTGCGCGTGCCCTGGGACTGATATAAGCGGAGAACCAGCGATTTAGAGGCACTTTATTTTTCGTCGGAAAAATGATATTTTCATGGGCTATAGGCTTACCATTTCTTCAATTTTAGGGGAAAAATTATTCTTTGCCTAATCGTTCATATATCGCGTTAAACGGCCTCTGCGCATGCCCTGGGACTGATTTATGCGGAGAACCAGCGCCTTAGAGGCACTTTATTTTTCGTCGGAAAAATGATATTTTCATGGGTTATAGGCTTACTGTTTTTTGAATTTTAGGGGAAAAATATTCCTTGCCTAATCGTTCATATATCGCGTTAAACGGCCTCTGCGCGTGCCCTGGGACTGATATAAGCGGAGAACCAGCGATTTAGAGGCACTTTATTTTTCGTCGGAAAAATGATATTTTCATGGGCTATAGGCTTACCATTTTTTCAATTTTAGGGGAAAAATTATTCTTGGCCTAATCGTTCATATATCGCGTTAAACGGCCTCTGCGCGTGCCCTGGGACTGATATAAGCGGAGAACTAGTGATTTAGAGGCACTTTATTTTTCGTCGGAAAAATTATATTTTCATGGGCTATAGGCTTACCGTTTTTTCAATTTTAGGGGAAAAATTATTCCTTGCCTAATCGTTCATATATCGCGTTAAACGGCCTCTGCGCATGCCCTGGGACTGATTTATGCGGAGAACCAGCGCCTTAGAGGCACTTTATTTTTCGTCGGAAAAATGATATTTTCATGGGCTATAGGCTTACCATTTTTTCAATTTTAGGGGAAAAATTATTCTTTGCCTAATCGTTCATATATCGCGTTAAACCGCCTCTGCGCATGCCCTGGGACTGATTTATGCGGAGAACCAGCGCCTTAGAGGCACTTTATTTTTCGTCGGAAAAATGATATTTTCATGGGTTATAGGCTTACTGTTTTTTGAATTTTAGGGGAAAAATATTCTTTGCCTAATCGTTCATATATCGCGTTAAACGGCCTCTGCGCATGCCCTGGGACTGATTTATGCGGAGAACCAGCGCCTTAGAGGTACTTTATTTTTCGTCGGAAAAATGATATTTTCATGGGCTATAGGCTTACCATTTTTTCAATTTTAGGGGAAAAATTATTCTTGGCCTAATCGTTCATATATCGCGTTAAACGGCCTCTGCGCATGCCCTGGGACTGATTTATGCGGAGAACCAGCGCCTTAGCGGCACTTTATTTTTCGTCGGAAAAATGATATTTTCATGGGCTATAGGCTTACCGTTTTTTCAATTTTAGGGGAAAAATTATTCTTGGCCTAATCGTTCATATATCGCGTTAAACGGCCTCTGCGCATGCCCTGGGACTGATTTATGCGGAGAACCAGCGCCTTAGCGGCACTTTATTTTTCGTCGGAAAAATGATATTTTTATGGGCTATACATTTTTTCAATTTTAGGGGAAAAATTCTTCTTTGCCTAATCGTTCATATATCGCGTTAAACGGCCTCTGCGCATGCCCTGGGACTGATTTATGCGGAGAACCAGCGCCTTAGAGGCACTTTATTTTTCGTCGGACTAATGATATTTTTATGGGCTATACATTTTTTCAATTGTAGGGGAAAAATTATTCCTTGCCTAATCGTTCATATATCGCGTTAAACGGCCTCTGCGCATGCCCTGGGACTGATTTATGCGGAGAACCAGCGCCTTAGCGGCACTTTATTTTTCGTCGGAAAAATGATATTTTCATGGGCTATAGGCTTACCGTTTTTTCAATTTTAGGGGAAAAATTATTCTTTGCCTAATCGTTCATATATCGCGTTAAACGGCCTCTGCGCGTGCCCTGGGACTGATATAAGCGGAGAACTAGCGATTTAGAGGCACTTTATTTTTCGTCGGAAAAATGATATTTTCATGGGCTATATATAGGCTTACCGTTTTTTCAATTTTAGGGGAAAAATTATTCTTGGCCTAATCGTTCATATATCGCGTTAAACGGCCTCTGCGCATGCCCTGGGACTGATTTATGCGGAAAACCAGCGCCTTAGAGGCACTTTATTTTTCGTCGGAAAAATGATATTTTCATGGGCTGTAGGCTTACTGTTTTTTCAATTTTAGGGGAAAAATTATTCCTTGCCTAATCGTTTATATATCGCGTTAAACGGCCTCTGCGCGTGCCCTGGGACTGATATAAGCGGAGAACTAGCGATTTAGAGGCACTTTATTTTTCGTCGGAAAAATTATATTTTCATGGGCTATAGGCTTACCGTTTTTTCAATTTTAGGGGAAAAATTATTCTTGGCCTAATCGTTCATATATCGCGTTAAACGGCCTCTGCGCATGCCCTGGGACTGATATAAGCGGAGAACCAGCGATTTAGAGGCACTTTATTTTTCGTCGGAAAAATGATATTTTCATGGGCTATGGGCTTACCATTTTTTCAATTTTAGGGGAAAAATTATTCTTTGCCTAATCGTTCATATATCGCGTTAAACGGCCTCTGCGCGTGCCCTGGGACTGATATAAGCGGAGAACCAGCGATTTAGAGGCACTTTATTTTTCGTCGGAAAAATGGTATTTTCAAGGGTATAGGCTTACCGTTTTTTCAACTTTGGGGGAAAAATTATTCTTTGCCTAATCGTTCATATATCGCGTTAAACGGCCTCTGCGCATGCCCTGGGACTGATATAAGCGGAGAACTAGCGATTTAGAGGCACTTTATTTTTCGTCGGAAAAATTATATTTTCATGGGCTATAGGCTTACCGTTTTTTCAATTTTAGGGGAAAAATTATTCCTTGCCTAATCGTTCATATATCGCGTTAAACGGCCTCTGCGCATGCCCTGGGACGGATTTATGCGGAGAACCAGCGCCTTAGAGGCACTTTATTTTTCGTCGGAAAAATGATATTTTCATGGGCTTATAGGCTTACCGTTTTTTGAATTTTAGGGGAAAAATTATTCTTTGCCTAATCGTTCATATATCGCGTTAAACGGCCTCTGCGCATGCCCTGGGACTGATTTATGCGGAGAACCAGCGATTTAGAGGCACTTTATTTTTCGTCGGAAAAATGATATTTTCATGGGCTATAGGCTTACCATTTTTTCAATTTTAGGGGAAAAATTATTCTTTGCCTAATCGTTCATATATCGCGTTTAAACGGCCTCTGCGCATGCCCTGGGACTGATTTATGCGGAGAACCAGCGATTTAGAGGCACTTTATTTTTCGTCGGAAAAATGATATTTTCATGGGCTATAGGCTTACCGTTTTTTCAATTTTAGGGGAAAAATTATTCCTTGCCTAATCGTTCATATATCGCGTTAAACGGCCTCTGCGCATGCCCTGGGACGGATTTATGCGGAGAACCAGCGCCTTAGAGGTACTTTATTTTTCGTCGGAAAAATGATATTTTCATGGGCTATAGGCTTACTATTTTTTCAATTTTAGGGGAAAAATTATTCTTTGCCTAATCGTTCATATATCGCGTTAAACGGCCTCTGCGCATGCCCTGGGACTGATTTATGCGGAGAACCAGCGATTTAGAGGCACTTTATTTTTCGTCGGAAAAATGATATTTTCATGGGCTATAGGCTTACCATTTTTTCAATTTTAGGGGAAAAATTATTCTTTGCCTAATCGTTCATATATCGCGTTAAACGGCCTCTGCGCATGCCCTGGGACTGATATAAGCGGAGAACTAGCGATTTAGAGGCACTTTATTTTTCGTCGGAAAAATTATATTTTCATGGGCTATAGGCTTACCGTTTTTTCAATTTTAGGGGAAAAATTATTCCTTGCCTAATCGTTCATATATCGCGTTAAACGGCCTCTGCGCATGCCCTGGGACGGATTTATGCGGAGAACCAGCGCCTTAGAGGTACTTTATTTTTCGTCGGAAAAATGATATTTTCATGGGCTATAGGCTTACTATTTTTTCAATTTTAGGGGAAAAATTATTCTTTGCCTAATCGTTCATATATCGCGTTAAACGGCCTCTGCGCATGCCCTGGGACTGATTTATGCGGAGAACCAGCGATTTAGAGGCACTTTATTTTTCGTCGGAAAAATGATATTTTCATGGGCTATAGGCTTACCATTTTTTCAATTTTAGGGGAAAAATTATTCTTTGCCTAATCGTTCATATATCGCGTTAAACGGCCTCTGCGCATGCCCTGGGACTGATTTATGCGGAGAACCAGCGCCTTAGAGGCACTTTATTTTTCGTCGGAAAAATGATATTTTCATGGGCTATAGGCTTACCATTTTTTCAATTTTAGGGGAAAAATTATTCTTTGCCTAATCGTTCATATATCGCGTTAAACGGCCTCTGCGCATGCCCTGGGACTGATTTATGCGGAGAACCAGCGCCTTAGAGGTACTTTATTTTTCGTCGGAAAAATGATATTTTCATGGGCTATAGGCTTACCATTTTTTCAATTTTAGGGGAAAAATTATTCTTTGCCTAATCGTTCATATATCGCGTTAAACGGCCTCTGCGCATGCCCTGGGACTGATTTATGCGGAGAACCAGCGCCTTAGAGGCACTTTATTTTTCGTCGGAAAAATGATATTTTCATGGGCTATAGGCTTACCATTTTTTCAATTTTAGGGGAAAAATTATTCTTTGCCTAATCGTTCATATATCGCGTTAAACGGCCTCTGCGCATGCCCTGGGACTGATTTATGCGGAGAA